>NC_092115.1:24546817-24872095 GCF_045679555.1 Salvelinus alpinus | reverse complement strand
AATGGAGAGAGAGAGACGGGGGGAGAAATCTGCTGATTATGACTATGCACAGCTCATATTATTATCAGACTAGTGCAACAAGCATTGCAGACACACACAAACAAGTTCAGAGTTGGCTCCCTGCATTGAAATGAGTGTTGCGTGAGTGTAGTGAATGCAGTACATACACATGAACACAGATTGGCCAACACCCTTGCCAATGTTGGTTTTGAAGGCACTTCAGACACAAAACGTCTAGCCAAGAGAAATGAGTCAAAGCTTCTCATTGGCTCCCTCTGTGAAGCAGATGTGTCCTGTTAGGGAAATCCTCCTCACTGTGCCCAAACCCCATCACTAACAACATGGCACGACACAGAATGGCAGCACCACCATCCCCAGTTTCACAGTCTGTTTCACCTGGGGCTTGAATGTGTAAGAAACTGAAACAGCCAAAAACACAGCCTCTAGCCTAGACAGACGGTTTCAGTAAAAAACGAAGGCACGATATGCTATCCATTCTTTACAGCAAACTTCCACCATACCAGAACTAACCCATCAGAGAAGGAGAGGGAGAAACTAGGAGAGAGAAAGAACAAAAGGTGGTGCCAGGGTTGGATGAGGGAGAACAACGAGGCAGAAATTCTGTTGATGTGGTATGCAGAGCCGGGATGAAAGCATCAAAGCCCCGAGAGGAAACTCTGGAGTCCAGCCCCCTAATTACCAGAGGCTGCCCTGAAAAGAGTGAGCAGGGTATCTGTGGCCATGCCAAGGGCACATGAAACACACCGCTCTGGATCAGAGTGGGCTCGTCTGCCCCTCCGTGTTCCACTACATGACAATCCCGCAGAGGCTGGCTCTCGCTGTGGCCACCTCGCCTCTCCGCTTCTCTATGTCTCTCTCTCGTTCTCTCTCTCTCGTCCTCTGTCTGTCTTCCTCGCACCACCTCCCCCAATCCCGAGCCAGCTCCTCTAATTGAGGGAGGAGAAAAACGGGTCTCGAAGTGTAAGATCAAGTTATAACTGGCTTGGAAACACATCACAATCTTTCACGCCTTTCTTCTTGCCTTCATAGCCTACTTGTGAATTCATAAAAGAAGGTAAGCTAATGTAATTTGTGATCAAGCAGAATGTGCCCATGCACCAAATAATCAAAAGTAAAGTGCTTTAAGTTCGTGAAGCTATCACTTTTGAAGTCAGCCTTGGTGCCACTCATGAACAAACTGTCCTATCCAATGAACAACAACCTGAAACACCCAGGTTACATACACACTAGTACGTGTTAACTTGTTTTCGAACTCTGATTAAAATCAAACCAGACTTAAGAATAGACACTTGTTTGACTTGAGACATTGTGCTCATATTTAATACATTGGGGCATCTACAGGAACTGACTTTCAAGCTTTGGGCCTGTAATTACAGGGATCCTGAAGTAAATTATAGCTATTTGTGTCTCGTTCCGCCCATCTGGACCACCCAGCTAGAACCCTGGTTGCGGCTCCGGCCCAACACCCAGTCACTGCTCTGCTCTGTGAGAGAGAGCTCAACCACTCACCAGATGGAGGCTTCACTAGCTCTGCTCCACTCTCTGCTCTGCTTCACTCTCTGCTCCACTCTCTGCTCTGCTTCACTCTCTGCTCCACTCTCTGCTCTGCTTCACTCTCTGCTCCACTCTCTGCTCTGCTCCACTCTCTGCTCTGCTTCACTCTCTGCTCCACTCTCTGCTCTGCTTCACTCTCTGCTCCACTCTCTGCTCTGCTTCACTCTCTGCTCCACTCTCTGCTCTGCTTCACTCTCTGCTCCACTCTCTGCTCTGCTTCACTCTCTGCTCCACTCTCTGCTCTGCTTCACTCTCTGCTCCACTCTCTGCTCTGCTTCACTCTCTGCTCCACTCTCTGCTCTGCTTCACTCTCTGCTCCACTCTCTGCTCTGCTTCACTCTCTGCTCTGCTTCACTCTCTGCTCTGCTCCACTCTCTGCTCTGCTTCACTCTCTGCTTCACTCTCTGCTCTGCTTCACTCTCTGCTCCACTCTCTGCTCTGCTCCACTCTCTGCTCCACTCTCTGCTCTGCTTCACTCTCTGCTCCACTCTCTGCTCTGCTTCACTCTCTGCTCCACTCTCTGCTCTGCTTCACTCTTTGCTCTGATCCACTTAGCCTGCAACCAGGAGCCGTTAAAAAGACAGGCGCCCAAATACTTTTCACAAAGCAGTCAGGAAATTTATAGAGAAGTTTATGGATTTGGGGTCCTTTGAAAACCTGCAGAAACCCATGTGAAGGGTTAGCATTAAGCCAAAAAAACTTTTAATTAAGAGACAGTTGTCAAGACCTAAGACATGTAGCTCTCAGTGTCCTTCAACAATCCCATATTGGATGGGGAAATAAGATAACAGTAAATCATATCAACATAACATGGTTGAAGAGATCAGGGAGCTCATACTTCTTCACAAAGCCACTCCAGTCAAGATGCTGCGCTCCAAGAAAAGCACCTCCATTTGTTCTCCCTCTGTTCCATTTTTCACTTCAACCCCCGGAGGTGACACCCCCTTTACAGACCAATTAATCCCCAGTTATGGTCCATCTCATCTTGCAAGCATATGCAGGGATACTATCCATCAGTCAAACGTGTTTATATCACAGGCATAGTGGAGCGAGGACTGCCTACCATAGCCATTCCTATGCTAAAGCTGAAGCTAATCTCCATCCAGATGGGGTTCTCACTTCTTCTCAGAAGAAGGCTGGGGGTTGGGGCTGGCCAGAGACAGACAGACAATGGTAGCAAGTTTCAGGGAGAAGGCCTCCCACCCAGAGCCAGGCTGGTGTGTGTGTGTGTGTGTGTGTGTGTGTGTGTGTGTGTGTGTGTGTGTGTGTGTGTGTGTGTGTGTGTGTGTGTGTGTGTGTGTGTGTGTGTGTGTGTGTGTGTGTATGTTAGCTCCCCTATCAGTGGGAAGTATGGAAAGTGGCATGTAATTAACCAAGGAGATGAAGCCCCCTGCTCCTTGGTGTCAGACCACTGATGGACCCTGTCAGCTCCAATCTCCCTCATGTCCAGCCCACCACCACCCAGGAAAAGACCAGCCCCACAGACCTTACAGGAGACACCCGTACCATACTGTACTGTATCAATGTATATCCTCTCCATACCTGCCTGTTATGTTGTCTGCCTATACATCTGCACAGGTTAAGTGATTGTAAACAGTTGAGATCAAACTCAAAAAGTGTTTGTCAAAGGCAACACAATATATCCAATCAAATGAGGAAGAAGTACCACACAAGAAGCCGAGCTACTTCTCCAGCTCCACTCAGAGACTTTTAGGCGCCATCACAAAAACCCAATTATTAACCCAGTTAACAATTAGGACTGAGCCAGCAGCAGCACCATTCGCATGCAAGCTCTAGGTCCAATTCCAGTCTCCATTAGCGGAGACCACCTTCAAAGTGTTGTGGGCCAGATTAGCTGGATTAGGAGGCCACTGAAAGGACCCATGCTGCTTTGGAGGAAGTCCCACAAGGAAGAGACATGCTGGAAGAGACATGCTTTACCTGCTTCAGCCGCCAAAGGAATAAAACAAAGAATATACGGTGTTTTACTGTAGCACAGATTAGACCTTCTAGGATACAAAGTCACAGATGTACAAACTCAAATGCGCACACAGCCTTGCCACTCACTCACTCCCTCACCTAAATACATTCACATAGAAAATAGACTTTGCTGGAATGGTTCTGTTTAGGAACTGTCAGTCCGTCATCTTGCCCATTCCCCGCTCTTTGTTATCCATTAAAAAAAGCATGCAGTATAAAACCAGAGGGATAGATTTGGCCCTGGCTGGCAGAGAGTGAAACAAGTCTTTGCTGAAATCAAGCTTTAGTTCTACTGCCATCCTTTTACAAGTTCAGTAGCACCTCCCCATCCCAGTTCAATGTGTTACTTAGCAGATAGAGAGGCTCCTAATTCAGAGAGAAGCCAGGCAGGGCAGCAGAAATTGAATGCAGGCTTTTGTCACTCCCCTCCTGAATTTCTTTCAGATGTTTCCAAACAAACATGAAAAAATAAAGAGGGAACTTTCACAACAAAAGCAAATGGACCAAGACTTTTTCACAGCAAATAAAACAATGCAGGCATGGGACGCTTGGCTTTCTACCTTAACTATAGAAATACAGTGTGTGTGTGTGTGTGTGTGTGTGTGTGTGTGTGTGTGTGTGTGTGTGTGTGTGTGTGTGTGTGTGTGTGTGTGTGTGTGTGTGTGTGTGTGTGTGTGTGTGTGTGTGTGTGTGTGTGTGTTTGGGGGGGAAGTGTCTGAATTGGACAAGGTGGTAAAAGGAGAGGACACTGAGGTATTCCTTCCCCCAAAAAAGTGAGAGGATGAGAAATTAAGTTCAATTTGAGAGGAAGAACTGAAAAAATACCATTGAAAGTGAAAGGCAAAAATAATCAGTTTCAGTTACAATCTATTCAGATCTTGATACTTCTGTCAGCATTGACATAAATTTCCACTGGTGTTGGCATTTAGGCACTTTCCATTTCCATATGTATAGGCTTGCCTGTACTAATTATGCTAATCATCCCTAGTGTTGGCTGCTGCGAAAAATAGTCACATTAGGCACTCCACTGGCTGCTAATGCAGCTTAATGTGTGGTTGAAACATACATTCATCCCACGGTGAAAGGCAAAAATGTCCCAAATTGCTGGTCTCATTCAGCCTAGAAATACATTTATTGAGCCCAAGGACCACCCCCCCCCCCACACCAAGTACAAAGAAAATGTTTTTCTCCATTCTTCTTTTTCCAGAGGGGACAAGCGGAAAGGAAAATGGACAAACTCTACCCAAAAAGGTGACTGATGTCACTGTATTTAAAGTTGACCAAGGAGAACAATCTCTTTTGGCAGGATTTAAGAAACTGTCCAAGTGAATGAAATAGAGATTATACAGGAGATGTGTGAGACTGAGCTTGCAGCTCTGTAACAGAGATAGGCCTTCAGCACTCCCAAAAATGCACACCAGTGTCTGCAATGACTTTCAAGCAACATAAAATACAGGATGCTAAACAGGTCTACAGTTACATATAGTGCTGAAATGTAATTATACATGTAAAAAAGCCAAGTCCCATAAACACTACATAACTTGAAAAGATACACAGCTATGAGTCACCGCTTTAATACTGTAAATATCCAAAAATGATATAACTTAGCACTGTATATTATAATTCTGTCCACAGTGGACGGTTAATGGCGATTCCATAATTGAGGGAGCTGGTGAGGTTTTGCATTCAGCTCTTGTGTCTGCCCCTTGAGGAGAGGACTGAGGCTGGAGGATTGCAGAGTGGTGGGAGGTGTGGGGGGAACGAAGGAAGGGAGGCAGAGGGTTGGGGGGGTGAAATAAACATTTTCAACTGACCCAGGTTGACTCTGGCCTTGTTTGTTCTTTCTACTGGTGAGGTCTGAGGCTCAGCAGTTCGAGTTTATTTATCTAGCTGGGGCACTGTGGCTTGCCATTCACCTCCAATAATGCCTCATAGACCTTTCATTCTCTTGTAGCAGACCCTGAACTGGAAGACTGTGTATTTTCTGATTAATTATAGCATTTACCTTGCATTTTTGTTTAGATAACTGTTCCAAACACTGAAACGTCCACATGTTCCCCTCGTGCTGCTAGGGCTCTAGAAGGTACCTACTGTTCCCCTTGTGCTACTAGGGCTCTAGAAGGTACCTACTGTTCCCCTCGTGCTGCTAGGGCTCTAGAAGGTACCTACTGTTCCCCTCGTGCTGCTAGGGCTCTAGAAGGTACCTACTGTTCCCCTCGTGCTACTAGGGCTCTAGAAGGTACCTACTGTTCCCCTCGTGCTGCTAGGGCTCTAGAAGGTACCTACTGTTCCCCTCGTGCTGCTAGGGCTCTAGAAGGTACCTACTGTTCCCCTCGTGCTGCTAGGGCTCTAGAAGGTACCTACTGTTCCCCTCGTGCTACTAGGGCTCTAGAAGGTACCTACTGTTCCCCTCGTGCTACTAGGGCTCTAGAAGGTACCTACTGTTCCCCTCGTGCTGCTAGGGCTCTAGAAGGTACCTACTGTTCCCCTTGTGCTACTAGGGCTCTAGAAGGTACCTACTGTTCGCCATGTGGAGTAGGTCATTCATGCTCTCTGTATATGTTATTTTCCCCATAGTCTCTTTTTAAAACACAAATCCCAAGTCACTTTCTAATATTTGCACAGCTTGTCTGTGTGTACATGTCTGTCAAGATCATCAAAACTGTGTCAAGAAGGATGGGTTTAGTTCATGTGGGCTACCAGTACATACTTGTACATTACATGTAAACATTTATTTTCCACTCTAAATGCTCTATTCAAAACGTTTTGCTGCTCTTTGGTGGTATATTTTACCCACGACAAAATATCAAACCTTTTGGGTAATCTACTGTTGCCATAGTAATAACGCTATAGCTAAACATATATTACATCCAGAAAAAACAACTCCCTACCCAGGCAATATACTTTTTCTTCTAAGTCCTGCTTGAACTGGTGAGAGAAATGTGTCCTGAGAGAGAAGCCATACTGTTGTTTTTAGGGAATGGGAAAATGTTGAAGTGTATACCCCTAAAACCTTCAACCCCAATGCTCCCCCACCCCCACCCCCATCTCATCTCCCTACACTTCACTTTATTATTCCCCTTTTCTTCCTACAGACAATACACGCTAGGTCACATTCTCCCCAGGTCCCACCCATGACTGCTAGCCCCCTTTCCTGTGTTGTTGCTTGCTCTTCATTGCTTCTGCAGTTGCAAAAAATGTCCAAAAGAAAACAACATATGACTAACAAAAAAAGGTTCTGTAGCTGAATTTTGTGTGCATTATTAGTCAGCACTCTGTCTATATTAGCCAACCAGTGGAAGTAGTCTGTCCACCTAGAGAAAGAACCGTTTAGGCTTGTATCTGTCAAAACCCCAAATGTACACCTTAACAGGTACCATATGTTTAACTACCACACCTTTCCTCAGTTTGAAGAAACCTACTCCCATATGTTTCTGACTAGCACCAACTACTGGTTTATATACCACCAATAGTATATCAACATTCAGAACAGACATACTAGTCCCAGCTGAGAATGCAGTGACAGTGTACAGCAGGGATTTGCATTATCAGGGTCAGAAAACAAATTCTCTCCCAAACACTATTTTCTACTGTCCTATGGCACAAGTGTTAGCACATTATCCTGGGCTAGGTTAGGGTTGGGTAGAATGGGGTAGGCCAGGTAGGGTATAGGGCACGCTAAGGTAAGGAGCCTGGTGGTCTGACTTCACAAGCAGCCGGACATCTACACTAGCACGGTGGCAAACGTGACATTTGGGTGGGGGTTGAGTTGGGGACAGATATGGCCTGAGGATATATGATGGGGGGCATATGCTCTCAGGAACTCCCAGCTGGCCAAGTGTGAGCCCAGGAGGCCTCATATCAGCACCCTCATCCCTCATATGCGGTCAGAATACACCTCTGCATGTGTTGACAAGAAGACCCTATAGACGTACGTTCTGTATTGAGAAAATATTAAGCCTTCTACTCTTGCTATTTTTAAAGTTTGAGTCCAGACTGTAAGTTGTTGATGAATAAAATAATGCTCTTTGGACACTCATCTTTTCTAAGAGAGCAATGAACTTCTCTGTTCTATTAGGAAATATTTCCTCCCTTTTGTGAGTGTGAGTGTGTGTGTGTGCGTGTGCGCGCGCGTGTGTGTGTGAGAAGATCTAACCTCTCCTTGTTACCAAACCACTTACTTTTCATTCAACTCTGAGCAGCTTTGTCAATGGGCTATTGGGGGAAACAACACAGGCAGAAACTTTAGAAACATGGCCACTGCCTCTTAAAGGAACAGCATTCCTTTTCAGCATTCGGGCATTTCACTCTCAGAATGACTCCATGATTAGGCATAACAAACCCTATGGCTACATCTAACAACCTCCTTTCAGAAGACAAACGGTTAGCTTATTTAATGTGTATGAAATACACACCAGTACATTACCAAAATACTGTGATCATGACAAATTACACTGCGATAACTTCACATCTTGTTTGTGAGTCAGACTCAGACAACTCAACTACAATCTGACAAGTAAATCTGAAAATCTTTGGCTTCACCAATCTGAAAAAACTCAAACACAGTGTGTCAGACCACAGGCATTTCATTGACAACGAGTGAGTAGTCCCCTTCCCAGCCAAAGTGTTGGTAAGGAATAAAATACACAGATACTGAAAGATACAACCTTTAGGGAGTGTTTATACTACAACTGCTGTGACTCTTTTTAGAATGTGCAAAACAGGTGGGAAATCTTCAGTTGTATGAACATATTTTTGTAGGAAAGGGGGTGCCTTTATTGTTGAATGGAATCCAAGAATAGTTAAGGACCACACAGGGAGCTAGGGGGGAGGGTCAGCGCCTCAAAGATGGCTAACGATTCACACAGCCCATCTGCTCTTGGGATCAGGAGTGCGGCAAAAGCCTAGGGGGCTTAAAAGGAATTTGGCAGTGTGAAAACCAAATAAAGCTGTCCGAATATGCACAGATAACCCAGCCTGCACACAGAAAGGACGGCAAATAAAACATGGATCATGGAACCACCATGGCAAACAATACAAGGCTGATGAGAAGAACAAGAGAAGGCCTGCATATGTAGGGAACAACAATGCTAGCTCCTTGTGTGCAATAAAGTAGGAATATCTTGACCCATTCTCCATTCCCAATGCAAAACAACTTTGGCATCAGCAAACAGCACACTCAAAAGTGCAGAGCTTACAAAGTATCACAACTTTCAATTTTACTAAAACTTACAAAGAAAAAAACAACATATTTTTATATATCACCCAATCATGAATAACAACTGTAGAGGATCGTCTCTAAAAAAAAACAGCCATCTCAACTACTGATCGACAAATCAGTCAGACAGCACCCATACAGTTTCCTGTCCCCCCTTCAGTAGTTTAGATGGCAAAATGTCTACAACAAGTTCATTTGGGGGAAAAAACGACCCCTTTCTCCCCTTCCCAGACAACCCCCCAAACCATACCCCGAAACTGAAACGCCAGACTCACCTTCAACCCATAGTTGCTCAATGTCCGTCTCAATGGCAGCGACCCGCAAACCCACAGACAAGGCACCGAACACAAGCAGTCCAATGAAAAGGACTTTTCCACAATGTCGCTGGATGTGACAGCCCAAAGAAAATAGAAGAGCCTGGAACCTCGCCCGAACCCACAATGGGGCTTTCTGACCCACAGCCTTCCCCTAAAGAGACAGGAGGAACATGGAGGGAGAGAAAAGTGTTATTACATTGTTATTACACATTAATAACAACATATTGCATTACATGGAATGTATGGCTATGGCATAGACAAGTACAAGTATTCACTAATGGAAGACTACATTGTATCTAACTGTAAGATTAAAAAAACTCAATATAGTAGTCTTTCTAGTATTACTAAGAATCAAGTACAAGGGCAGAGAAGGCTATGCTAATAAGATAGCTAACTTGAGTATGACTTTCATTGTGATAACGTGACATACTTAAGGGCATGTTCAACATTACTGTATTAGTCAGCTACTTGAGAGTCTTCATGTCAGTTGTCCTGTAAGCAAATCATATCTATGTGAAATACATCACTGAGCTAATGTCAGATCTAGAGACCATGTGAATATCAGAATATAACCAGCCAGAACCCTAATTGATAATAGTGTATTATTCATGTGTAGTAGGCTACACAAGAACAGCATAGAGAACCTGATATCCCATTTGACAACTATGCTGTTTATTTTTGTTAAGTACAAACCATGTAACCATAATTGTGATGTCATGGGTTTTGATTCCATAGCAAACCCCCATGCCTCTGGTGATGAGTGGCACCCTGACCTCGCTTGTGCCAACTGTGAGGGACAATTCCAATCCAAAGACTGGCCATTGCTTTACCCTTTTTTATGTTGTCAATTACCTACTTATCAACTAGGATTAAATAAGCATCTACTAGAGGCTATCATGTTTACATACTGCCTTACTCATTTCATATGTATATACTGTATTCTATTCTACTGTATTTTAGTCAATGCCACTCCGACATTGCTCAATCTAATATTTATATATTTCTTAATTCCATTCTTTTACTTTTAGATGTGTGTTTATTGTTGTGAATCATTTTAGATAGTACTGCACTGTTAAATATTACTACTCTGTTGGAGCTAGGAACAGCATTTTTCTCCACCAGCAATAACATCTGCTAGATATGTGTATGTGACCAAAACAATTTGATTTGAACACTTTTGTGTACTTGGACTAGGGCTTCCATTTTTGTCCAATCTTACTATATTTCATTTTATAAACACTCAGCCAGCTGCCCCTAACAACCTCCTGGTAAAAAAATATGAAACCTAATGCTGTTGTGCACTAACGCAACTTCTAGTTTTAAATGGAAGTTGAAAGATTACAAGATTGCACATATTTGAGTCAGGAGTAATGTAGACTATACCGTACTTTCCTTTATAGGCTACATACCTTCTTACAGGCTATGCAAGGATTTGACAATAAGCAGTTACTCTACCAAAAATCCCTACTCCTATAATTTAAAATGAAAACACTGTCTGAAGACCTTCTACTATACCCTTTCAAACTTTACAAACAATGTCACCGGTCTAGTACAGACACTGGACAGATGTTTTGGTTTCACTTAGGAGTTTTGACACATTTCCAAGCGTTCATGCGGTCCAGTGATGCTTTGTCAGATAAAACGTAATCAGTGAATTCCTCTGTAAGACCCACTGCATTTTCAAACAAACTAGCCCACAACGGGGACCCCGAGTCTAACTTCTTACAAACAGAGTTGAACAGATCCCACACACGCATAAATAACTATTTGGAGTTGTATTGCTTCTAAAAATGAATGGATAAAGTTATTCTCATTCATAGGGGGATCGGGGCTGGAAGTGTAAAATCAGTGCGTGCCAGTAAATGTTACAATGTAATACCGAAATATCACTAGAGTGTAATATCACCGTGTATATCACATTGTATGACATTTTGACATAAAACTCCCTCAATTGACATTCCTCCATTCGAGTAGTAGTAACATCAGTTTCCGCAAAAGTACCAAAACATAACACTCATTCACAGAGACGATGAATGAAACAGTAAGCATATTCCATCGAAAGCATTTCATCACCTTAGAAATCTGTTTTAATGCGAAAGCAGCATGGCAGTAGCTGGGTCTCCGGAGAAGATCTGAGTTTACTGGCGGCGGAGAACGCATATAATTTGGGGGTAAATCTCCAAAAACACCGGACCCTGGGACTCTGGGATCCGAGGCCATAGTCCAAACAAGAAAACAAAGCACAGAGCAAAGCAAGAGAGAAACAGTGCGAGTATAGCAAACGCGACAATAATCCAAGATAGAATACTAGCGCATCCACCGGGTAAAAGTTTGGATAATATATTCTAGTCTTTCCTTGAGCCAAAGTCTTGCAACTCCATCCCAACATTATGTGCCCAAATCCGTATAGATCCTCCAGTCTTCATCCGTCCTAATAGCTTATAAAACAACGTTTCGAAGTAGGAACGTCTCGATCAGATCTCTAAGTCTGCCTCTGATCCCGTAGCAGTAACATTTGGAGAAGTTAGCCCCTCTGCAAATCCTGAAAAGGGTGGTTTGATGGAAAAGTGCTCTGGTTCTCATTGGCCAAGGAAGAGGCAAATTACTTTGCAAACATCTCCTATTATTAGCTGCTAAGCAACAGCTCACCAAAGTGGAGAGAGGGGGAGACCACCCAGGCAGCCCTTCAAATCGAGGGGAGGGGGGAGAGCGAGGGGGCGTCAGAGAGAGGAACTCTTTCAATAAACTCAGCACACTGCTGCCTGCCCTGTTCTGCACACTCCCAATTGCCTTATCTCGGTTATAAGAAGCAATCACACATGCCATCTATTGATAAAACAGACCATTTATTTTTTAATCCAGAGTCGGATATAAATAAAAGTAGAAATGAATCGAGTAGTTTCTCACACATAAATACAAGGGACTGAATAGTCTAAATTGTGTACTAAACTAGCCTTATTTATTGGCATGAGAGTTTTTAACTCTATAAAGTAAACCAAGTATTATTAACTGTAAAACATTCAAGGTTACTTTCAAAGTAGGTTCAAACCAATTCTAACTCTCAGACTATGGTTCACACCTTCAAAGTGAATTAATTTGCTTGACTTTGGCCTATATAAATCTCACTATTTCATTAAACAAGATATACTTTGTTTGGTACTGTATGTGTGCAGTGGTTGTGTCTATTTACACTTAATTGCTAACGATTTACTGACATGTTTAATTCCACTGTGCTGTGCAGTTTACCAAACAGCTGTGATGAGTGTGTGTGGTGTTGGTCTTCAACATTGACAGCTGTAGGCCTACTAGCCCTGGTGTAGGGCATTTCACTTCTAATGGGGTTTGAGCAGACCCTCCTACTATTGCCAGGTAGTTATTTGTTTCCTCTCTGTCACAGCCTACTGTCAAGTACTTCATTCTAACTTTGTTTACCTGAGTCTGAAGGCAATATAGTTTATTATAGAGTGAATGTAAGACATGTATACACCAGGATGGTGTAGGCCTGCACAAAAGCAATATAAAGTATAGATTATTTGTGCTCTATTGAATAAATAAATGCAGTCAGGAGGGAAAAAAATCCATGCACTTGTCTTGATAACCACTTTATTACAGAAAGTTAAATGACAACAAATGATTATGGTTGTCATACGTAACAATCAAGATGGGACAACAAACTGCTGATAAATTAAATAAACTTGCTACTTGCACTTTGGATGTGTAACAACAGCAATAGTTGCCACTTTATGGAACCATTAAGGGTATTTCCCCCCAGCTCTATAATCCTTTCATCTTGTACATTGTTCAAAAACTGTGAAGAGAATGACTTCACATTTAAATAGATTAGCACACACCTACATGACTGAGACATACTCTCTTTTAGTCTACACATCATTTGGCCAATTTATAAAGTCATTTCAGTCGGTGGATAACATGTAGCTTTCAACCCAGGCCTTCAACATGACCATTACACTGCCAATTTGATTTAGACTCACTTTAAAAATATATATATATATATATTTTAAATGTGTGATACTTGAGAAGCATACATGTATAATTGCAACTATATCAGTATACATACACAATGTTACATTCTGTAGTGGATTTTTGATTTCATTCAATGCAAACCTCAGACTCCAGGTTTAGCCTACATACTGTGTGTGAGCGTGGACAAAGATGAGTGGGAAAGGATATTCATATCATGGTGGCATGCAGGGGTGGTACTAGAGATCAGCTAGTTACTCAATTTGTTCAATTGGATGAGGGGAAAAGGCAACTGGAAATTGGAGCTAATGTGGAATGTGAGGAATTGCCCTGTGTGGTAGGGGGCCCCTTGAAGCCTAACAAACTGAGGGAGGTCTGGTCCGAGGTCTAGAGGCCTTGGATAAATAAACCCCAGAGATGACCATGCGCTGTCCAGATATCTGCCATCACACGGCCTCCCCAACATAAACCGCTCTCTCTCGGGCCCTGGCCTGCCTGCCTAGCCCCGGTTCTGTATGTGCAATTGCAAAGTACGGAACCACTCTCGCAGTCATGCATCACACGATCTGTGCTGCAGTTGACCGCGTGATTAGTTATCGTAAACCTAGGAAGCATACATGCATTTCTTTCTCATATGGACCAGTGGAGACGGGCACACATTCTACTAGGTTAGAGTTCACATGAACTGACAGGGCCAAATCATTTGCAGTTTACGTTAGCACCTAGAAAGTGGGATAAAATTGAGTTTCTTGGGGGTTTAGTTGTTATTTGTGAAATAGTACATGCAGAGAAGTTCAAGTTTTAAACGCTAAAAAGGCTGGTCTTCTGGACACAGATTAAGCATATTCCTGGACTAAAAAGCATGCTCAATGGATATTCTCCCTTGAACACACCGAATGTTGATCTGCCGTTCATCTGCAATTCTTTCGCCTTTTGTTCGGCCCGGTGTGTTTAAGGGACCACCCGCCGGTAGGCATCTGACTGCTGACATTTTCGGCCAGTTTTCACTAGGTTTGCAAATTATGCCAGCAAATTACGTCTGGAGCGGCACTCTGTTTAGAGGTGCTAAGTACTCTCAGCTGGCAAACTCTACTGGTGTCCATGCCTTTAATATGTGTCCAGGAAACCAACCCATAAGGGTAGAACTTGGCATAACGGAAATTTTTGTACATCATGTGAAGGTCAACAAAATAAGTAACTTAAGTTTTGTAGATACATTAATTTCCATTTTCTTAACAACCGTGCAACTACTTGTAACTTCATACGGCTGATAGGCAACATATAACTTCATTGCTATTATGTGTGAATACAGCATTCTGGTAACCAGAACAATTACAATGTTCAACATGGTATAAGGTATTCAAACTTTTTCAGGAGGGACTACATTTTTCTGCCAAAATTTATGGGGACCCGATTTTTTCCCAAAGAATTTCTCACTTCACCCACCCAAAGTCTAATGACACCTTAAAATCAGTACATTTAGACTTTTACATTAACAAATATCCTTCAATGAATTGCATTTTCATCTCTTATCAAAATGAAAAGAAACCAATAAATACATTTACTCAATAAAATTGAATTTTCTAATTAACTCTCCTAAAAACATGGAATATAGTCCCATACAATAATCAGTACTCTTGATTTGTTCCAAAAATAATTGGCGATCCCACTGCAGTTCCCCCCCAAACCCACTAGGGGTCGCGACCCCGACTTTGAATACCACTGATATAAGGGAAATTTATTTTACGTTATTGCAACAAATTCGTTCCATAAAGAGTGCACTAATTCCACCTTCAACCCACATTTGTCCACTTTTAAACAATATTTGTCCAAACAGAACCCATTACAATCTATTACAATCACTATTAACTAAATGGATTTCAGGTTTGAATAAATCAATAACCAAAACATATCACAATCATGTATTTGAATCAACAAGTGCCAAACCGTAATGATAACAGTGCAACAGTATTACAAGTAATAACAGTAGTATATTTACACAGTAATAAGCACGCAGCACAAATATGTGTACAATCCATGGAGGGACCTATTTACTCTTGTCATCCTCTATTCTTAGGTACTGTTTACTTCTACCGTTTACTCTTAAGTCATCTTTTCTCTGCTGGTGTTTGAAGCAACAAAAAGACACAGCGAACTAAACCAATATTCATTGACAGCATGTTTAATGAATGTTTACGAAGGGCTATCTTAAGTATTCGTAAGCCAAAAGGTGCATTGTAGCAGAATGACGAGTACATGTAAGCATTGAAGGGATGTGTCTCTAAAAGAAGAGACCTGCCACACAGCCAGAGATAAGATTCATTATGATAATGTATTTCTTTCCCCCTTTGTCATCGTAATGAATGGTTTGGTTCCCTTAAAGAGGTATTGTCAGACTTTGGCAGGTGGCAACGATGGCAGAATCAAACTTTGTTTATGGGGCTCTCATCAACTTATCATTTATTTATCTACCTATTATGTACCTATATTGTGAGGTGGGTTGGGGTTGAATTGAGAGAAAGCGAGGAGAACAGACTACAAATAAAATGCATTGACATGTGTAGTCAGTGCTCTGTGACATCATTGCATCATGATCCATTGAAACGTAATATGAAATTATGCACTGCTTTGGTCTTTGCAAGTTTAAAACTACAAACTGGTACACATAAGCAAAGAGTATGTATCATATATCATCTGACAGGAACAGTTCAATCACCCAGAAGAGCTTTGCGTCCATAAAATAAAACATATCACACAGGGGAATGCATTTAATCTGGCAACACTAAATAAAAATAGCCGGTTGCCAGACTGTCTGACAGACTCAATTAAATACATTAACTGGTGACAAAAGCTGTGCACATGGCCCAACATGGCTTTGTCTGGTCTGCTGACTGTGGTGCAGATCATTTATCATACCTCTAACCTGCTGCACAGCTTATTTAGCTAGCTGAAAGCCATGGTGGTTTACTACTGAGATATATCGGAGTTGGTGTGCCTCACGTTCCTATAGGTTATTATACTATACATGGATCCCCCACACACACACACCCTTTGTTAAAGTAGCATAAGCAAGTGTTATTTCTGTTGAGCTGCTTAAAAAGACACTGTGTGTGTGTGTGTGCTTCTGTGTGTTGGAGGTGGGCGTGAAGGTTGAACGGAGGCATGGGGGACGCAGCAGTGTCTCAAAAGGTAGGGCTGCAAAAAAGGGAGGAAATTAGTTTGTGCCTCAAGAACAGAGAAGACAAATTGAGGAAGTGTTCTGTTAATGTGTAGAGGTCAGCAACAAACATGCAGGTTTTTGCAACTTGGGTGGCCTAGCCAGTCTCTCACCCTCCAACATGCTCAGCCCTCCAGCCCCAAAACCACCCACCCCAAAAGTCCCAAACTCCACCCCACCACACACACACACTCCTCCCTTGGAGCAGAGCGGGTGACTGCCTATTTTGCTCCAAGCCCTGAAACTTCTCTTCCCTCTCCCCCCTAGATGTCATTTGGTCAGTGTGACCAGCACCCCGTTTGGCCTGGAAGCCAGGGCAGGGTACTCCTCCACAAGAACTGGTGTCAACCAGCTCTCTCGCCTGGTGTACGTCCCAAATGGCACCCTAATCCCTATACTGATTTGATTTATTTACTGCACTACTAAAATGGGGAATATGGTGCTATTTGGGACACACCCTCTTGGACCAGCTCCTGGACAGTATTTATATTACTGTCTACATGTCGTCTCCATTGGCTTCACAAGGACCACTGCACTTACACTACTTCCTGTAACTGCCAAAGGCATATTAAACCACTGCCTGCCTGTTAACATTAGTGTCTTTATTTGGATTAGAGCCTGCCAACGTTCACGGCTAGCCATGCAGCTGAGCTGACAGAGGTACGGAGGTGTGGACAGAGGAAATCAACAATCATAAAAAATAGCAGTGGTACATCTAGAAGACATTAAACATGGAGATTCAATTTCTTTTCATCACTTTGAAAAAGTTCCCAATTTCTGTTGAGTGACCACTCTAATTAATTTAATCCTTTATAGTCTGTCCATGGTGGTGGGATTTGTTTTATCATAGTAACAAATAGCCCTATGGAGACTAACCCAGAGACGAGAGCTGATATATGATCTGTTGGATGACATCTGATCCCGAGCCCTGGAAAACACAAGCATCTGCCACATTCGGACCAGAGAGGTGGGGACTGACACTGAACACAGAGCTGGTTAACTCCTAACCTAACTAACACAGCCACAATGACTCAGGAGTTGGCTGCTGTATAAATATACAAACCTGGCTTTAAAAAACAACCCATGCCAGATCTCATAAATTGGACTTGATGCTCTCAGGTCAGAGGCTGCTGAAAGGGTTAAAGTTTAAAGCAGGAAGAAGAATGAAAATAACATTATCTTTAATTTATGTTACCATTTATCTGTGTGTTCAAGTCTTTAAATGGCCAAAAAAAAGAGTCCTTCAAAGATTTTTTTTACAATAACTTTTGTATCAGGACTTGAATCTATTGTCTGTATAAAAAATATAAAGCAAAAGTGAGTTGAAAGTTCAGTTATTATTCTAGCGTCACTAACGACAAAAACAAAAGAGAAAAGACAGACAACATAATTACTCTGCCAATGACGATAAATGACTTTATTGGTCACAGACACAATATGAAGCAGGCCACTGCAAATCACACGACAGACGGAGCATCTTCCTGGAGATCTGTCGTCGTTTGTGACTAAGGAACTTCAGACCTGTAATTTAAGAAATGCGCTGGCGAAAGAATGCAATAAATCTTTGACAGCAAAGAAGAAAAAAAGTCAAGAGACCAACTCCTAAATTTCTATCAATTTGTGAACGTGGGAGGGATTATGTGTTACTTGATGAGATCTCACTGGGTGGTCCAGCCCACATTTTTGTGTACAAATAAACTTAACCCCCAATGTGCTGCTCTGGTCCTCTGCTGCACCACACGGCACAGACACAGACTACCAGGCTGTATAGTCGTGTGAAGAAATGTATGTATAGACCGAACAAACACTAAACAAAACTTTATAGAATCACCCAGAAATAACAGACAAGATTCACACAAAGAACACCACTGAAACTGATCCTTGGGATAAATAAAATTGCTTTTATTTGGACACAATGTAAAAAAAGACAATGGAGATGGTGGGGTGATGTGTGGAACTGCCTGGTAGTAAGTCAGTTTGCCTCACTGCTGTGGTCTGTTGGATCGGTCAATAAGGTGTTGTTCCTGTCGGCCAGTCTTCCCCCTGGTCTAGATCTCCATCAGCTGGTCAGTTCCAACGATCACCTCGTTAGTCCTTTCAGCTACAGGTGAGAAGAAACCTCTCACAATTAGACATTTGAGTTAGAAGATTATGACCCTTTGTTCTTCTGTAGAACCTAGTATTTGAGATGGACTGTATAATTAAGCAGGCCTAAGACCCCTAGACCTATAGCGAGTGGTTAATTGGGTTTGTAAAACAACAGTGTTCGATAAACTGAAGTTCTGGTCTTTGAAGTACTTTTCAAGCAGAAATTAAGTGTCACAAGGCAGTTAACATGCTCAACTCAGACAAAAAGTATGCAGTGCATTGCAAAAGTATTCAGACATTTTGGATTTCTTCACATTTCGTGTTACAAAGTGGGATTAAAATGGATGTAATTGTACATTTTTTGTCAATCTACACAAAATACTCTGTCAAAGTGGAAGATTGTTTATATACACTACCGTTCAAAAGTTAGGGGTCACTTAGAAATGTCCTTGTTTTTTAAAGAAAAGCTAATTTTTTGTCCATTAAAATAACATCAAATTGATCAGAAATACAGTGTAGACATTGTTAATGTTGCAAATGACCATTGTAGCTGGAAACGGCAGATTTTTTATGGAATATCTACATAGGCGTACAGAGGCCCATTATCAGCAACCATCACTCCTGTGTTCCAATGGCATGTTGTGTTAGCTAATCCAAGATTATAATTTTAAAAGGCTAATTGATCATTAGAAAACCATTTTGCAATTATGTTAGCACAGCTGAAAAATGTGTTGATTAAAGAAGCAATAAAACTGGCCTTCTTTAGACTAGTTGACTATCTGGAGCATCAGCATTTGTGGGTTCGATTACAGGCTCAAAATGACCAGAAACAAAGACGTTCTTTTGAAACTACTCAGTCTATTCTTGTTTTGAGAAATTAAGGCTATTCCATGCGAGAAATTGCCAAAAAAACTGAAGATCTCATACAACGCTGTGTACTACTTCCTTCGCAGAAAAGCGCAAACTGGCTCTAACCAGAATAGAAAGAGGAGTGAGAGGTCACAGTGCACAACTGAGCAAGAGGACAAGTACATTAGAGTGTCTAGTTTAAGAAACAGACACCTCACAAGTCCTCAACTGGCAACTTCATTAAACAGTACCCGCAAAACACCAGTTTCAACGTCAAGAGGCGACTCCGGGATGCTGACCTTCTAGGCAGAGTTCCTCTTTCCAATGTCTGTGTTCTTTTGCCCATCTTAATCTTTTCTTTTTACTGGCCAGTCTGTAATATGGCTTTTTCTATGCAACTCTGCCTAGAAGGCCAGCATCCCAGACTCGTCTCTTCACTGTTGACGTTGAGATTGTCCATATACCACAAACCCCTGAGGAAGCTTATTGCTATTATAAACTGGTTACCAACGTAATTGGAGCAGTAAAAATACATGTTGTCATAGCCATAGTATACGGTCTGATATGCAATGGCTATCAGCCAATCAACATTCAGGGCTAGAACCACCCAGTTTATAACGGTGCTTTTAGAACAGCTATCTTTTTCAATGGCTGTGATGGGAGAAAACTAAGAATGGATCAACAACATTGTAGTGACTCAACAATAATGACCTAAATGACAGAATGAAAAGAAGAATACAAATATACAAAAATATGTATCTTGTATGCAACCAGCAAAGGAAGACACTTTGCTGGTTGCGTAACACTTTTTGTTTGGGGAAAATCCAACACGGCACTGAGTAAATGCCTCCTTTTCAAGCATGGTGGTGGCTGCATCATGGTATGGGTATGCTTGACATCGGCAAATACTCTGGAGTTTTTCAGGATAAAAAGAAACGGGATGCACATGCAACATCCTAGAGGAAAACCTGCTTCAGTCTGCTTTACTCCAGAGACTAGGAGAGGAATTCACCGTTCAGCAGACCAATAACCTAACACAAGGCCAAATCTACACAAGTTGCTTACCAATAAGAAAGTGAATGTTCCTGAGTGGCCAAGTTACAGTTTTGACTTAAACCTGCTTGAAAAGCTGTCAAGACTTGCTGTCTAGCCATGATCCCCAACATCTTGACAGAGCTTGAAGAATTTAAAAGAATAAATGGGCAAATATTGCACAATCCAGGTGTGTAAAGCTTTTATAGAATTACCCAAGAAGATTCACAGCTTTAACATCGATGCCAAAGGTGTTTCTAACATGTATTGACTCAGGGAACTGAATACTTATGTAACGACATTTTAGTGATTTCATTTATCTTGAAAATAATATGATTTTTCTTCCACTTTGACATGAGTATTTTGTGTAGATTGTTGAAAACAAAAAGCAAATTGAATCCATTTTAATCCCACTTTGTAACACAATAAAGGGAATAAATCCAAGGGTTCTGAATACTTTTACAAGGCACTGTATATTTTCATAATGTGCCAAATCATACACATTTCTATGATTTCGACACTTTCCCTCTCAATATGACAGATGGACCAGGATTTCAGGAGAAAAACAAGGGGAACGCAGATGATTCTTTCCCTCACATAAGGGCGATGCCTAACAGCCTATTGAGACAAACCCGAGGAGAGCCTGCTATCCATCCAGAGCAACACAGCTAATCCAAACTAAACCTGGGGAAAGTGATTCATGATCCATATAAATACATTTTAGTGTGAAGGAATCCGAACAAAGGCTCTGTTTTTGCATTCAGAGTTAGGAGGAAAGAGAAACAGAGCATGAAACACCAGGAGAGCAGTGTATTTCTAAGACACAGTGAGGGAGAGGAGGAGAGGAGGAAGAGGAGAGAAGAGCATATCTGTCTCCCTGAAGCATGGAGAACAGTCTTCTTCCTTTATGAAACAGCAGCAACACCTGCAGAGTCCCACCGCCACCTGACTGCTTGTGCAGTCAGAAGACGTTTGTCTGTCTGTCTGTGGCTGCCTGACAGGGTGGTCTCTCTCCACAGACACTTCCATCTAACTGCTTTATGAGTGGAGGCATAATGCTTTTACCAGTCTTGCTCCTCATTTATCCTCTGACGAGAGAGAGGCGACCCACCTGATACGGATGGTGTTCAGAAGCAAACTGAGCCAGTGAGGAGCAACTGCTTCAGGGGATTTATATATAAAGCAACTGCTCTTTGTTTCATATGGATATCATTTCTGTAAAAGAGAACCCACTGTTCACAGTATGCATGTAATATGTATGTATACACAGTGGGCCAATAGCTTGGGGTGATAGTAGTCAAAGCTGTATGTCTGATGGATAGCCATGAATAGGACCACCCTGTGAAGCCAGATTGAAAGGGAAAATAAATACCTTTTACTTCAAAACGAAGTGTTAGTATATCAAACCGAGACAGTCACTATAGTAGAGAAGGCTGTATCTAAGCACTATCCAACCTTAGTTTAAACCAAAGTTCAGGTTTAACATCTAATTTGGCCTTAATTATCCATATCACGTAAGAAGAAAAAAAGAACAGTACTTTTTATATCATTAAGATTAAACTATTCAAATTGAAGGGGAACTTGGCACTTTGAAGTGATGAGTCAAAGTGCTTTTGACTTCTGAACTTAAAAGAGAACGGTTGTTGGCATCCTCCGGGCTATTTCGAGACTTTATGGCAGTTATTATAAGTGATGCTTTTATAATGATAGGTTATATTAACCTCTGCTCTGTGGCACTCTGTTAGCCTTTTTTCAGGGGCTATCTTTGAATTGTGCTCTCTTGCTGTGCTGTGCTTTAAGCTTATAGGAGTTAGGTGGTGTTGGTGGCGAGGGAGGGGGATGGGGGGTGGATGCTGGGCTGGGGGGCTGAGTGTATGGGAAGTACAAGGATCTAGCTTGTAATTTGGGATTTCTGGGAGCCGTTCCATAAGCCAGTGCTTTCCAGGTTATGGCAGGCTAATCAGGTCCAGTCTCACTCCGATAACCATGCCGGGCTGGGAAGTTGGATGGGCAGGGTGGAAGGGGGTCGGTTGGGAGGGAGGTAAATGTTGCAGTATTTGGTGCAGGGGGCCGTGGTGTAGCAACACCCTGTTGTTCAGTCAATTAGGCTGAGCAGGCCTTGGACATCTTAGGGGCGCCCCTGACAGTGTCATTGATGGAGAGGTTAGAGACCAGGCCAGGACCACCCGGAATTCAACAGCCACCAGACACCCTTCCCCCCCACCCCACAATCCCCAAAACACACACAAACATACAAACACACAGGAACACACACACAACCCCCCAGTTTGATCAAGGACTATGGACAAGGGGATTAAGAATATTTCAAAAATAGGGTTAGGTATAAATGCGCTTTAAGAAGGAGAATAAAACGCATGGCACACGCAGGCGCGAGCCACACACACATTCACCCAGTCACATAAACATTGACCCACACAAGTTCACACCAATCACACCCAATTTCAATTTTTGGAACATTCCTCCCGGCTACAATACTACATGACTTGTAGCATGTGTCATTTCCGCCCGTTGAGGGACGCAAAATTCAGGTACCTTTCTCAAACTCCCATTTTTTCCCAGAAATCCCAGTGGGAAGTTTCCTGGATTTCCTACTTATTCTCTCCTGATTCGAGGAATCTACCAAACAGGATTTCTGAAAAACCTGGGAAATTTTGGGGCACCGGAATCTTGCAACCTGCGGTATACTACTGCTGCTAGATAGAGTAGAGGGGAGTGGGACTGTGTGTGTGATAGCAAGGTGAGGTGAGGCAGTAGTATGCTCACCATCTGGCTCTATGCGCTGGGCACTCCCCACCAGGCAGTATTTGATGTCTGCACCTCGGCCAATCACAGCATTACTGCAGATCACACTGCCCTGGATGTTACACCTGTAGAACAAACACAGAGCAGCATCAACTGTCAATCTCCCTTGAGAACTAGTACACTATCACACTGTGCAGCTTGTGGGTATCTGTGAAGACATCGCAGCAGAGTTGATTTCTGGCCAGTGGTCACTGACATAACACAGTCAAAATCCTGGTTTTATGTACTGTTTAAACATCTACTCCAATTTCAAGGAGGCCGTTTTCTGGATGAACAGTAACATTGTCCCGCTGTCTGTGGCTGCTTTAAACTGCACAGGCTCACACACACACACACACACACACACACACACACACACACACACACACACACACACACACACACACACACACACACACACACACACACACACACACACACACACACACACACACACACACACACACACACACACACACACACACACACACACACACACACAAATATTTTCCAGGGATCACTTTGGCACTATAAAAACTATATCACTTTATTTGCCCAGTTTGATGTTTACTTGACATGCCTGGGCCAGGCCAGGTTTTTTTCAGAGTGGAAGAAGAACATATTTACAATGAACATTTCTCTTTCATGTCTTCAGCTAATTGCACAGCTGAGGGAGGTCCTTGTCCTTTCCTGCCTCTGACCCCCCTTAAAAGGAAACATGATCCCTCAGAGTTTTCAGCTGTCTTGTTTTATTTTCCTAAAGAGACTAGATTAGCGTCAGTGTTTCCCCTGTATTCATTCATTGTTGCCGCCACACCAATTATTTTATTTATGGAAAAATGCTTTCAGTCTAAACTTAAAATGACTAAAACTAGACAAAGTATGCAGAAAAGATAATTGACATATATGTTTTATTATAATCTTTCAGAAGTTAAAAAAGCTAGACAGTGTGAAAATAGAAAATTCAAAAAAGGATGAATTAAGGAATATTTTGGTCATGGCTGGATTACTGATGGCGCAGGCAGGGCACATGCCCAGGGGGCCTGATTGGGGTTCCCATTGGTTTAGTTAGAATGGTTGAGCATAAGAACATAGAATTAGCCATGGCAAAATGCATAGAATTGCAGGAAATTAGTTCACACTGCACAATTTCCTCTCAGCTCCATGGGAAAATATATCGAATTGCAGGAAATCAGTTGAAAAACAGATTTTTTTCTCTCTCCACCACCAATTCCAGAACAATTTAAGCCACACAAACAAGCTGACCACAGCCATTACGACACCGCCCACCACTAAGACCCTATTGATCCAGAAACACATGAACAACCCGGCCCAAAATCCCCCGCAACAGTTACCAGCACTGCAAAAAAAAACCTAGAGGAAAGACTGAGCATGCATATTGAGGAACAACACCAGCCTCTACCTCGTGTGGGCAAATTATACACCATCAACATTTAAAATACAACAATGCCATTGTCAGGGCTCCCGAGTGGCGCAGCGGTCTAAGGCACTGCATCTCAGTGCAAGAGGCATCACTACTGTCCCTGGTTCGAATTATTATATATATTTTTTATTTATTTCACCAGGTAGGCCAGTTGAGAACAAGTTCTCATTTACAACTGCGACCTGGCCAAGATAAAGCAAGGCAGTGCGACAAAAAACAACACAGAGTTACACATGGGATAAACAAAAGTACAGTCAATAACAATAGAAAAATGCAGTGTGTGCAAATGGAGTAAGGAGGTAAGGCAATAAATAGGCCATAGTAGCGAAGTAATTACAATTTAGCAAATTAACACTGGAGTGATAGATGTGCAGGTGATGTGCAAAAGAGCAAAACATTTAAATAAAAACAATATGGGGATGAGGTATTTACAGATGGGCTGTGTACAACTGTAGTGATCGGTGAGCTGCTCAGACAGCTGATGCTTAAAGTTAGCGAGGGAGATATGTCTCCAACTTCAGCGATTATTGCAATTCGTTCCAGTCATTGGCAGCAGAGAACTGGAAGGAAAGGCGGCCAAAGGAAGTGTTGGCTTTGGGGATGACCAGTGAGATATACCTGCTGGAGCGCGTGCTACGAGTGGGTATTGTTATGGTGACCAGTGAGCTGAGATAAGGTGGAGCTTTACCTAGCAAAGACTTATAGATGACCTGGAGGCAGTGGGTCTGGTGACAAATATGTAGCGAGGGCCAGCCGACGAGAGCATACAGGTCGCAGTGGTGGGTGGTATATGGCGCTTTGGTGACAAAACGGATGGCACTGTGATAGACTGCATCCAGTTTGCTGAGTAGAGTGTTGGCGAAGTCGAGGATCGGTAGGATGGTCAGTTTTACGAGGGTATGTTTGGCAGTGTGAGTGAAGGAGGCTTTGTTGCGAAATAGGAAGCCGATTCTAGATTGGAGATGCTTAACATGAGTCTGGAAGGAGAGTTTACAGTCTAGCCAGACACCTAGGTATTTGTAGTTGTCCACATATTCTAAGTCAGAACCGTCCAGCTTAGCGATCGGTTGAAATGCATGCATTTAGTTTTACTAGCGTTTAAGAGCAGTTGGAGGCCACGGAAGGAGTGTTGTATATCATTGAAGCTCGTTTGGAGGTTTGTTAACAGTGTCCAAAGAAGAGCCAGATGTATACAGAATGGTTTCGTCTGTGTAGAGGTGGATCAAGGAATCACCCGCAGCAAGAGCGACATCATTGATAGATACAGAGAAAAGAGTCGGCCCGAGAATTGAACCCTGTGGTACCCCCATAGAGACTGCCAGAGGTCTGGACAACAGGCCCTCCGATTTGACACAATGAACTCTGTCTGAGAAGTAGTTGGTGAACCAGGCGAGGCAGTCATTTGAGAAACCAAGGCTGTTGAGTCTGCCGCTAAGAATACAGTGATTGACAGTCGAAAGCCTTGGCCAGGTTGATGAATATGGCTGCACAGTACTGTCTTTTATCGATGGCTGTTATATCGTTTAGTACCTTGAGCGTGGCTGAGGTGCACCCGTGACCAGCTCGGAACAGCGGAGAAGGTACGGTGTGATTCGAAATGGTCAGTGATCTGTTTGTTAACTTGGCTTTCGAAGACTTTGGAAAGGCAGGGCAGGATGGATATAGGTCTGTAACAGGTTTGGTCTAGAGTGTCTCCCCCTTTGAAGAGGGGGATGACTGCGGCAGCTTTCCACTCTTTAGCAATCTCAGACGATACAAAAGAGGTTGAACAGGCTAGTAATAGGGGTTGCAACAATGGCGGCGGATAATTTTAGAAAGAGAGGGTCCAGATTGTCTAGCTCAGCTGATTTGTACGGGTCCAGGTTTTGCAGTTCTTTCAGAACATCTGCTATCTGGATTTGGGTGAAGGAGATGCTGGGGAGGCTTGGGCAAGTAGCTGCGGGGGGTGTGGAGCTGTTGTCCGAGGTTGGGGTAGCCAGGAGGAAAGCATGGCCAGCCGTGGAGAAATGCTTATTGAAATTCTCGATTAATGTGGATTTATCGGTGGTGACAGTGTTTCCTAGCCTCAGTGCAGTGGGCAGCTGGGAGAAGGTGCTCTTATTCTCCATGGACTTCACAGTGTCCCAGAACTTTTTGGAGCTAGAGCTGCAGGATGCAAATCTCTGTTTGAAAAAGCTAGCCTTTGCTTTCCTAACTGACTGTGTGTATTGGTTCCTGACTTCCCTGAACAGTTGCATATCGCGGGGAAAATTCGATGCTAGTGCAGTACGCCACAGAATGTTTTTGTGCTGGTCAAAGGGCAGTCAGGTCTGGAGTGAACCAAGGGCTATATCTGTTCTTAGTTAAAACATTTTTTAAATGGGCATGCTTATGTAATATGGTGAGGAAATTCCTTTTAAAGAACAACCAGGCATCCTCTACTGACGGGATGATGTCAATATCCTTCCAGGATACCCGGGCCAGGTCGATTAGAAAGGCCTGTTCGCAGAAGTATTTTAGGGAGCGTTTGACAGTGATGAGGGGTGGTCGTTTGACCGCGGACCCATAACGGATGCAGGCAATGAGGCAGTGATCGCTGAGATCCTGATTGAAAACAGCAGAGGTGTATTTGGATATTAGGATGGCCAGGGTGTTAAGCATATCCCAGTTTAGGTCACATAGCAGAACAAACTCTGAAGATAGATAGGTGGCAATCAATTCACATTTGGTGTCCAGAGCACAGTTGGGAGCTTAGGGGGGGGTCTATAACAGGCGGCAACAGTGAGAGACTTAATTCCCCCAAATCCAGGCTGAATCACATCCGGCCGTGATTGGCAGTCCCATATGGCGGCGCACAATTGGCCCAGCGTCGCCCGGGTTTGGCCGTCAATGTAAACAAGAATTTGTTCTTAACTGGCTTACATAGTGAAATAAAGGTTAAAAAAATATAATAATAAAAACAATTATAATATTTCGATATCGTCAGGTTTGTTTTGTTGAGGACATGCAGTAAAGAAACATTATAGACAGTTCATCAAAGCTGAGACCAAGCACACCCCCATGTCAAAATAAACCCCCATGTTGTAATCATTATTAGCACTGAGCTCAGTCTAAACAATGGTAGGTTGGTTTGGGGTCTAGGTAGGCAGTATACTCATTCCTTTGAGTGGAGTAAGAAGTCAATAATCTTTCAGATTCTTAGCCTAATCTTCATTTACTGTTAATTTACTCATTATCAAACATCCAAATTGTTTCTTCATACCTTTGATTGATCAAACCAAACTTAAACTGCACAATAAAAAGAGGAAATCAATAAACCTCAATTCAGGATTTAATCTCATCTTCCCATATGTAACTGTCATAGTGAAACTCCAGACCCTGGGTGGCAGGCAGAGGCATGCTAAATCTCAGTACCAGCAGTTGGAAAGACTCTGAGGTAGTGGTGGTAGTGTGTTGGGTTAGGGTTAGGCAGGAGAGCTGGGGGAACCAACAGATTGAGCTCTGTGGGGCGGGCTGAGGAGCAACATGCATGAGCCTCTGACACGCTAGGCCCTGCATCCACTCACACAGGCAGGTTTGTATTGGCTGCTGTTGCACAGAGGGCATTCTATTCAGGTGGTGGTGGTAGGGTTGGAGGGAGAGGGGGGTGAGGAGGGAGGGAACCCGGCTGGGGGGGGTGGATGGCAATTGCAGATTACAAGGATTGGAGTTTTAAACAGAGAGACCACCAAAGAAGCCCAACTGAAACACCACTAATTACTGACACTATGCTCCTCCTTGCTGTGAGCCCCCCCCACCTTAACCACCCACCTCTTCCGTCGGCCTCCCTCGACCCCCCAAATATCCGTAGCTTTGTAAACAAGCCCTCCTACATGCAAACAAAGGGCCCAAAAATGCAAGTGCCTTCTTTAACATGCCAGGGATTTACTAATCCCCTCTTACATTTTTTTTTATGTTGTGAAAGAATTGCCATTTCTTTCTTTTTCTGCACTAACTGGGACATGAGGGTACCTACACTGGCTCTGGCCTCCCTGTCTTTAAGAGGGACTGTGCTAAAGCCTAACTCTGCCAGTTAAAGCTCTTCCCCAGGATTTGAGGATGTGTGAATTTAAAATAACAGACTCCTTTTCTACTTCTCAGTGGTCGCTCTCCTGCGATTCATGTCATGCTTGCAGTTTTAAATCACCAGCCAGGACATCCTTTCAACCGACCAGCACGAGTGAAAATACTTTAATTAAAAATGTCTCCCAATGCTAGGCTGAAACCCCCCCCAATTCATAGTAGATTTACTTTCCAGAGTCAGAAATCCACCCACAATAAATAGTTGAAAATGAAACTTAAGGTAGAAAACAAGTGTGATTAATGTTTGTTTTATCCCAAAAGTGTGTGCAAATATGTTCACAAGTCTATCAACTCACTGTGCAACAACTTGTGAGTTATATGGATGAAGTGAAATACGTTGTTGCTGAGAATCCAGACGTTTAACCATGTATATTCATCACCTATGTGCTTTTGTATTGCATTGTAAGCATGCTCTGGTTCACTGCACACCAATGGACATTGTCAACATAGAGTTCTCCATTTTACCCACATATCACATAAAACAAGCCTCAGTCAGTCCCCTCACGCTGCAGCCATCTCCCTCCCTCCCTGTTCCCCTTTGTCCTCTCTCTCCCTCTACACTGGCCTCTGAAACCTACTTGTCTTCTCTCTCCCTCTACACTGGCCTCTGAAACCTACTTGTCTTCTCTGTCCCTCTACACTGGCCTCTGAAACCGACTTGTCTTCTCTCTCCCTCTACACTGGCCTCTGAAACATACTTGTTCCCTTTGGTCCTCTCTCTCCCTCTACACTGGCCTCTGAAACCTACTTGTTCCCTTTGGTCCTCTCTCTCTCCCTCTACACTGACCTCTGAAACCTACTTGTTCCCTTTGGTCCTCTCTCGCCCTCTACTCTGGCCTCTGAAACCTACTTGTTCCCCTTGGTCCTCTGTCTCTCTCTCTCCCTCTACACTGGCCTCTGAAACCTATTTGTTCCCTTTGGTCCTCTCTCGCCCTCTACTCTGGCCTCTGAAACCTACTTGTTCCCCTTGGTCCTCTCTCTCTCTCTCCACTGGCCTCTGAAACCTACTTGTTCCCCTTGGTCCTCTCTCTCTCTCTCTCTCTCTCTCTCTCTCTCTCTCTCTCTCTCTCTCTCTCTCTCTCTCTCTCTCGCCCTCTACTCTGGCCTCTGAAACCTACTTGTTCCCCTTGGTCCTCTCTCTCTCCCTCCCTCTACACTGGCCTCTGAAACCTACTTGTTCCCTTTGGTCCTCTCTCGCCCTCTACTCTGGCCTCTGAAACCTACTTGTTCCCCTTGGTCCTCTCTCTCTCTCTCCCTCTACTCTGGCCTCTGAAACCTACTTGTCCCCTTGGTCCTCTCTCTCTCTCTCCCTCTACACTGGCCTCTGAAACCTACTTGTTCCCCTTGGTCCTCTCTCGCCCTCTACTCTGGCCTCTGAAACCTACTTGTTCCCCTTGGTCCTCTCTCTCTCTCTCCCTCTACTCTGGCCTCTGAAACCTACTTGTTCCCCTTGGTCCTCTCTCTCTCTCCCCCTCTACACTGGCCTCTGAAACCTACTTGTTCCCTTTGGTCCTCTCTCGCCCTCTACTCTGGCCTCTGAAACCTACTTGTTCCCCTTGGTCCTCTCTCTCTCTCTCTCTCTCGCTCTACACTGACCTCTGAAACTTAATTGATCCCCTATGTGCTTCAACACTATACTAGGCTTAATTGGGGAAGGGAGTTGACTGCCAATCCTTTTTCAAATGGAAAAAGATAATTGTTTCTTCCACTGCTTTCTCTCCACCATAAAGTATCATCTGTGACTATCTGGTAAAAGGACTGTCCTTGGGTCAAAGGGCTCAGTGGTAGAAATGGTCCAAATCTGTATACAGTAGACTCTACTCACCCCTCCTCAATGGTGACTCCATGCATGATGATGGAGTTGGTTACTTTGACCTTCTCCCTGACGGTGGTGGACACGCCGATCGTCGATCTCTTGATGGATGTCTTGTCTGAGATCTGACAGGAAGCTCCTATTATGCTGTCTGCACCAATCTAACAGACAATAGGCAGACGTGGTAGAACGTTGTCAGTAAAAAGATAATGAGCAGAAAAGACCACGGCAGAATTCACATTTCACTCTGATCCCTTCCTACACTTTACTATATTAGTGAGTCAAATTCCAGTGTAAAAATGTTAACTCTTTATATGTCTGTTAATGAGAGAAAAGAGAGAACTATAAGATGATATTTTAGAACTCAAATGTGTACGACAGTTGGGAAAGCAGTTTGAACATAAAGATAATGGAGAGGCAACCTACAAATGTAGGACCTTAATTTGAGCCAGTTTGCTACAGCAGGAAAATAGTCCTGCAGCAACAGAAAATGTGAATTATTATGTGGATTATAATTCATGGCCATTTTTGTAGGGGTTGATACATTTTTCGTAAGGGAAAATCAAATCTGTAATTTCAGACTTGGAAATTATAAACTTCAGAAGCCTTTTTAAACCTCAAATACACTACAAGTTAAACATTTCCAAGTTCTCCTGCAACACAGTGATCAAATTAAGATCCTACATCTGTAAGGGCGATTTCACACATATTGTAGTTCTGCGATTTATTTCGAATCAGAATTCAACAATTTTTTTACATTGTATTTTTTTCATTTGGTCCGGTTGGTTTCACATTGCCAAATGACAAACAAACTAAAATGCCTAAACAAATCCTTGTGACTGATATTGATTACTGAATTGTTGGGCATGTGACAATAAACAAAGTGTTCAGGCAAGTCATTTGTTTAATTGGGGAAAAATGTGCACGTTAAATTAATCTATGATTATGAAGAAGCATAACTTGTGTCCCAAACTTCATATTACTTTCCCTTTGGTCTTTCAACAACATGCGGGAGGAGGAAACAGCGCAATGGCCGCTCTAACTGCGACGTGGGTAGGCTATATTCAGCAGCGTATAGCCCCGTCTGCCCTAATCTGCATCGGGTGCGCTCATACATGCTCCGCTATTCAGACTGTTTCAGATATATCAAGTTATGGTTGGCTACAGTTAAAGACGTACATGGCCGTACAGCAGTGTTCTAGAATATACTTTCATAGTTTTCGAATTCTCAGAGCGGCTCAAGCAATTAATCCAACCATTGCCACATTCAAATGATTAAGAGCCGCGTACGCGGATCCACGTTGGTTGGACATTTTGGGGAGGTGCGAAGGTCGGGCTGTGCGTCCCCAGCGGGATATGTCACAATGGGAAGCTGGACTATCGCGGATCCCAATCTGAATTGAGCTTTACTCATAAATCACAGCATCTTACCGCATAGACAACTAACAAGAATACCATGTGACTCACCAAAGCACACTCACTCTAATGTCACCCTCACTCACCAGAAACTCTCAATCCTGCGAATGACTCACTCTCAGACTCAGTCAGAAAATCCACATTGTACCAGACGTCTAAGAAAACCACCCATCTAGCTACTCTTAGTGCGTTCCCTGTTGGTCATAGTAGTTACTCACCAGACAGCGCTCAGAGACCACTGCTGATGGATGGACTGCAGGCTCATCAAACAGCTTAGGGGCCTGGAACACAGGAGAGAAAATGGATGAGGATAAAGCAATACTGTCAGTCATGTTCAGGAATCATTCTTATCATTGAAATATGAACATTTCTTAATTTTTTTTGTGCCATCTAGCAGACGTTCTTATCCAGAGCGACTTACAGTAGTGAGTGTGTACATTTTCATATATATATATATATATATATTTTTTCCCCCACACTGTTCCCCCGTGGGAATCAAACCCACAACTCTGGCGTTATGTTGGTCACAGAGCCTGCTATTAAACTAGGTTTTCTGTAAAATAACCAAGAGCGTCACATTTTCTACACAGTGTCCCTTCACTCACTCACCAGGCGATTGGCTTCGATGTAGGCCGCTAGCGTATTGACGCGGTAACATATTCCCTCGTCCATGATGTGCACGTAGCAGCGCAGGCGTCCTCCGTGGTAGGCCTCGCTCATGTCCCCACGGTGGTCATTCCAACAGGACCTCTCCTGGGTTAGATGCAGCAGCTCCTCATCCCTGGACGAGATCTTTATCTCTACACACACATATTTCAGCAGATACACACAGGTGAATGTGTGTGTGTGTGTGCGCGCGCATGAACATGAAGTGAGTTACAACCTAGCTACGGAATGTCTTAAATGTTCAAGCATAGTCTATTTGGAATGTTCATTACCTAAGTTAACATTGCTATCGATTTTCTTTAGGTTCTGATGAGTTTCATCGTTGACCTTCGGAGAGTTGGTGGATTTAGAGAACTGTTTGCGGACCAGATACGGGACTAACTCTCCCCGAATCGAAGAGATTGATCTTTGAGAGAAAAACAAAACAAAATACAATAGTTACTGAATTGCTGAAATAGTACATTCACTGAAAGTAAAAGGTACATTTTACCCTCATGATGTGTGTAACCTTTGACCCTCAAATCTTTTGAAGAGTAATAACATAGAATTAGAATTAGTAGAGCGGGCATAGAAATCTGACCATGGCAATTGACCTGAATGGGAAGGCACATTCTACTCATTCTATTTCTATGAGCAATAATTGTCAGCGTAGGTTGAGGGAGATATTTCCTCATGGTCAATCCAAATGATAGATGTAGGGAGAGGGGCGTTAGAAGAAGGACAATTCCTTTGAGTGTACATGGTTAATGTCCATGTATTGAACACTTTTAATGTATTGAACACTCTCACAAGCTGAATGCCCAACTCTGTTCATGAGGGTTTTATGCTAACCAGAAAACAAAGAAACAACAATGATCATTTCATGGTGTACGCGTTCAAGGGTTTCCTAACAGGTAAAAAAAAAATAAGGCTGAATCAAGGTTTCAAACATCCAAGTAAGCTCTGTAGGCAATTTTAATTTCTCCTCCTCCTCACTTCTGCACTGCACTCCATGTCCCTCTCCATCTCTCCTCCTCACTCTCTTTTTAGTTTCTTTGAAGGGAGATTAGAATTTCCATCTGAATGCTGAGAAAGAAACAGTTACTCTGTCCATTTTTCTCCATGAGCGCTCCACAGCAGAGCAGCTTCAAAAGAGAGAAGAGCGAGAAAGAGGGCGAGAAAGAGAGGGGGAGAGAAAGAGAGAGTGAGAGAGGGAAAGGGAGAGAGAGAGGAAAAGGGGAGAATGTGAAAGAAAAGGGAGCTGAATTTAAAGTCAACCTACTTTGATGAGAAATAAAAAAGGGGGTAGTGGTTTTGGGGTCTCCTGAGTCTGGACGGCAGATTAGATGAAATTATATTCACATCAGGAGGACTGGTGAATAATAGGGCTCCCGAGTAGCGCATCTCAATGCTATAGGTGCTAGAGGCGTCACTACAGACCCTGGTTTGATGCCAGGCTGTTTCACAACCGGCCGTGATTGAGTCCCATAGGGCGGCGCACAATTTGCCCAGCGTCGTCTGGGTTAGGATTTGGCTGGGGTAGGCCGTCAACTGACTTACCTAGTTAAATAAAGGTTAAATTAAAATATGTCAAAGCAATGGGAAGCAGCAGGAACAAGCGGCTGCGTTGCTGCATATTTATGTAAATCCCCTGTAGAAAATGTATATTTGAAGGGAAAGGGATCGAGCTAGTGAGTCAATGTACTCTCCAATTAATGCCACCTGTGCTTATTTTCAACACCACTTAAAGGAGCTGCTGGGTCTCCTCACAATACCAGTTTAACAAGCATAAAGGGACTGGGGGCCTAGACTGGGGGTGGGTGGAGGAGTAGAAGGTTGGAGCTTCTGCTTTTGGTCTTGCAGGTGGTGGGGGGGAGAATCACCTGCCTAGGATGTATGGGCTGGAGAATGTGAGTAGATTAATTTAACACCATTAGAAATATAGGCTACATCAATAGGACGTACATTTATCAAAGTGAGATGCATTTCAACTAAGTGAGGCATCTAACAATGCATTTAATTGCTTGGCCTGGATTTTAATGATCAGGTGTATATCTTTAAAATTATGGATCATTTGATCTGGTGGTGGTGGCTACAGAGCTCCAATAAATTACATCTATATGTTATAAGCTTTAAGTAAATCTATGGTGGTGGCCCTATTATATATAATAACCCAAACATTTAAAATGGGCAATAAAAAACATACTTTCTGATTGGTCCAAAGTGATTGCACTTGAAAAGAAGGTACAAAAAGTATGAGGAAGTGAGATGATCAACACAGTTGTGATTGAGGTGTACCTCTGACACTAACGCTCAAGGGGGTAAAAGCCTAAAAAACTGCTCAAGTGGCACATTGTAAAACAAATGAACACCTAACAAGAATACATACCAGTCTCAAAGCCTTTCCACAGTCACAGTCTGTTCATATATTAACTCCAATTCAACATGCATACAACTTGGCAAGAAAGGTGCCATTCGCTATTTCACCTGTATCTAGCAACACACTGTATTCACATTTATGTGGATGGTTATTGGTACCTTCTTAAAAATAATTTGACATACACTGAGTGTAGAAAACATTAGGAACACCTTCCTAATATTGAGTTACACCCCCTTTTGCCTGCAGAACAGCCTCACTTTGTCGGGGCATTGACTCTACATGGTGTCAAAAGCGTTCCACAGGGATGCTGGCCCATGTTGACTCCAATGCTTCTGCTTCTGGCTGGATGTCCTTTGGGTGGTGGACCATTCTTGCTACACACGGAAAACTGGTGAGCGTGAAAAACCTAGCAGCATTGCAGTTCTTGATTCAAACCGGTGGGCCTGACACCTACTACCATACCCCGTTAAAAGACACTTAAATCTCGTCTTGGTCATTAACCCTCTGAATGGCACACATACACAATCTGTCTCAATTGTCTTAGGTTAAAGAAGGATTTTTAAGCCTTTTCTCCTCTCCTACACTAATTGAAGTGGATTTAACAAGTGACATCAATAAGGGATCATAGCTTTCACCTGGATTCACCTGGTCAGTCTGTCTACTGTTTTGTACACTCAGTGTACATTTAACATAAAACACATTTGTGATGACACGCAAAAAAGTTGACATGGAATGACATGCAAAGGTTCATACACAAAGGACGCAACCAAAGTCAAACATGCGAAAAGGCCTCACTTGTTATCAGCGAGGAAGTGGACCACAGACTTCTTCAGGCAGTACAGGTGGGCGTCCACAAGGCCAGTTTTGATGTGCATCCTTGGATGTCTGAATGAAAGAGAGAGACAGACGTGGGGGGTAAATCAAATCACATTCAAACTAAAAAGCTGGGGACTTGTACATGACATTGCTCTATACCCGCGTAAAAACACAGTAGTTGTAATAGAACAATTGTAAAGGCATGTTCTATGACATACGTTAAAAGTTAGTTTGGAGTTAAAGGGATTTTTGATATTACCCAGGTGGATTAAGGATTAGTCCCAATTTCACTTTTGTAGGTGACAAAATTCTACTAGAGTTGTGTGTTACACAGGTATAACTTCATGTAACGTAATGTAACTGAATGTCAATGTTCATGGCACAACACACCATAAAGTACCCTGTAGCAGACAGCATGCCTCCTCACGAGCAAAACCACTGTTTTCTTCTCAGAATTCGGTTTTATTTTGATGACAGAATTAAAATAATGGCACCCTTTCATTCTGATTTTTATTCGTCTGCTGAAAGCAGTAAGTGACTGAACAAACAGAACATCTGCTATAAGGGGAAAAAAAGATAGGTGACAAAAGTCCCTGGGATATCATGGCACCTGTGTATTGTCCCCTGCCAGCCTCCATCCGCAGGCCCTGCCCCAGAAGCCTGGCTGCCATGGTAACCGTGTCCAGTCTGGTGAGATGCCAACACAAGCAGACCCCCCAATTGTTTTACAGCCTGCAATTGACATGACAGAGCGTTCTGGGTATAGAGCCTCTGTCTGTAGTAAATGGCACTCTATTCCATTTATATTGCTGTATAAAAGGGTAGTGCACCATAATGCTCTGATCAAAAGTAGAGCACTATATAGAGAATAGGGTGCCATTTGGGACACGTCCTGCCCTGGAGGCCAGTGTAATTCATCTGAGAGCAGAGCAACCGGTGTGATGTGGGAAGCGTCTCAAATGAAAATCAATTCGTATTTGTCACATACGCCGAATAAAACAAGAGAGACGACTTTACCATGAAATGCTTACTTAAGAGCCCCTTTCTCAACAATACAGTTAAAAAGGAGAACATTAACAAATAAATAAAAAGAAAATACACCCAATGACCAAAAGTATGTGGACACCTGCTCAAATGTCTAATTTCAAAATCATGGGCATTCATATGGAGTTGGTCCCCCTTTGCTGCTATAACAGCCTCCACTCTTCTGGGAAGGCTTTCCACTCGATGTTGGAACATTGCTGCGGGGACTGGCTTCCATTCCGCCACAAGCGCATTACTGAGGTCGGGCACTGATGTTGGGCGATTAGGCCTGGCTCGCAGTTGGCGTTCCAATTTATCCCAAAGGTGTTTGATGTGATTGAGGTCATGACTGGCCTGCACAGAGCCAAGTTCTTCCACACTGATCTCCACAAATAATTTCTGCATGGACCTCACTTTGTGCACAGGGGCATTGTCATGCTGAAACAGGAAAGGACCTTCCCCAAACTGTTGGAAGCTCAGAATCGTCTAGAATATTTTTGTATGCTGTAGCGTGAAGATTTATCTATACAGGAACTAAGGGGCCTAGCGCGAACCATGAAAAACAGCCTCCAAACTTTACAGTTGGCACTATGCATTACGGCAGGTATCGTTCTCCTGGCATTCACTAAACCCAGATTTGTCCGTTGTACTGCCAGATGTTGAAGCGTGATTCATCACTCCAGAGAATGAGTTTCCACTGCTCCAGAGTCCAATAGTGGCAAGCTTTACACCACTCCAGCCAACTCATGGCATTGCGCATGGTGATCTTAGGCTTGTGTGTGGCTGCTCGGCCATGGAAACCCATTTCTGAAGCTCCCGACAAACAGTTATTGTACTGACGTTGCTTCCAGAGGCAGTTTGGAACTTGGTAGTGTGTATTGCAACTGAAGATAGATGATATTTACGTGATACGCACTTCAGCACTTGGTGGCCCCGTTCTGTGAGCTTGTGTGGCCTACCACTTCAAGGCTGAGCAGTTGTTGCTCATAGACGTTTCCACTTCATAATAACAGCACTTACAATTAACCAGCACTTACAATTAAATAAATGAGTGTAGTAACACAATCAAATAACACAATCAAATAACAATAACGAGGCTATATACAAGGAGTACCGGTACCGAGTCAGTGTACTGGGGTACGAGGTAGTTAGGGTGATTGACTGAGGAAATATACATTTAGGTTTGGTTGTGATTAATTGAAGCACTATGTACATGTAGGTAGTAAATGAAAAGCAGAAAGTATGGGTAGCCATTTAATTAACTGTTCAGTAGTATTATGGCTTTGGGGTAGAAGCTGTTCAGGAGCTTTTTGGTCCCAGACTTGGCGCTCCGGTACCAATTGCCATGTGGTAGCAGAGAGAACAGACTGTGACTTGGGTGGCAGGAGTACCTTTTTAGACCCTTTGACCCTTTTTAGTGCCTTACCTTCTCTGACACCGCCTGGTATAGAAGTCCTGGATGGCAGGGAGCTCGGCCCCATTGATGTACTGGGCGTTACACACTACCCTCTGTCGCGCTAGGCGGTTGGGTGCCGAGCAGTTGCCATACCAAGCGGTGATGCAGCTAGTCAAGATGCTCTCGATGGTGCAGCTGTATACGTTTTTAAGGATCTGATGGCTCATGCCAAATCTTGTCAGCCTCCTGAGGGTGAATACGTGTTGTTGTGCCCTCTTCACGACTGTGTTGGTGTGTTTGGACCATGATAAGTCCTTAGTGATGTGTACACTGAGGAACTTGAAGCTCTCAACCATCTCCACTACAGCTCCGTCGATGTGAATAGGGGTGTGCTCGTCCCTCCGTTTCTTGTTGTCAATGATCAGCCCCTTTGTCTTGCTGACGTTGAGGGAGATTGTTGTCCTGGAAGCACACTGTCAGGTCTCTGACCTCCTCCCTGTAGGCGGTCTCATCATCGTCCGGTGATCAGGCCTACCACCATCGTGTCGTCAGCAAACTCTAAATGGGTGTTGGAGTTGTGGGTGAACAGGGAGTACAGGAGGGGGCTAAGCACGCACCCCTGAGGAGCTCCCGTGTTGAGGGTCAGCGAGGCGGATATGGTGCCTACCCTCACCACCTGGGCAGCCCGTCAGAAAGTCCAGTATCCAATTGCAGATGGAGGTTTTTAGTCTCAGGGTCCTTAGCTTAGTGATTAGCTTGAAAGGCACTATGGTGTTGAATGCTGAGCTGTAGTCAATGAACAGCATTCTCACATAGGTATTCCTTTTGTCAAGGTGGGAAAGGGCAGTGTGCAGTGCAAAAGAGATTGCACCATCTGTGAATCTGTTGAGTTGGTATGAGAATTGGAATGGGAGGTGCAGCTGAAGAAAGAAAGAGGGAAAACTCAGAGGATCAGAAGGTGTGGGGGAAATGTGTTAAAAAGCTTTGATTGAGTGGAGAATAATTGCTGTTGGGGTTTATTTTGAAGTGCTCTGGTGAAATTACCATGATAATATAATGTTGGTTACAGAATTAAATCTAAACCTGCAGTCAAAATGGCCTACAATAGCCCTACATCAGGGGTAGGCAACTAGTCAGCCTCGGGCCGAAAATAACAATAATTTCGTACCTTGATTAGAGACACGATCACGTCTCTTTTTATTTGTAAGATAAAAAATAAAAAACACTTGCAGGCCGTTTTGGTTCCTCTGGCCGCCTGTTGCCGACCCCTGGCCAAACATCAGCTCTCCAAGACTGTGGTGTCAGTTAGAAAAGCTGGTGTTCTGTTCACTGCAGTTCTGGCCATGGTGAATGCAGGTCTCATCCTCTGAGAAGGCCTCTATAAGCACTGCTCACATAAATAAAATTTGATTTGATATGTTTTGTCACATGCACCGAATACAACAGGTGTAGTAGACCTTACAGTGAAATGCTTCAGAGTCCAAAACGTGTACGGGTACGCACAGCAGTGTGATAGAATGTTGGACCACTGGCTTTCATACTTTTGGAATTCCCAGCGCAGCAATTTCTCCAACCGTCACCACGTTCAGATGGGCTGTGCGTCCCCCGCGGAAGGTGGTCTTAGAGCCGCATAGCTATGTCACAATGGGTCGTTGGACTATCACGTCTCTGGATTCTGAATTACGCTTAAAGTATGACCAGGTGACCCGACTCCATAAATAGCTCCTTGGACAGAACCTACGCAATGGGTCAGATAAGACCATAGCCGTACATTCACTAGCCTATATTCTACATGACCTCTGGGTCAGAGCATCAGGTGAAATAGATGACAAACCTCCACCATGATTAGAGTGGTGAAACACTATCATAGCGACCCGGCAATCCAGCCTGCCGGGTGGTGTTGCAGTCAACTGGGCCCCCCATTCTCTCCTCCTCCCCTAAATGTGACATTTATGAAGCGAGACCATAAGAAAACCATCTCATCTCCGGGACTTTATGTGACTGCCTCCCCCGCTCCGTCCTTTCTTGGGTGAAGAATGCGATTTGAAGCATTGAGAATGAGTCAGCTCTGTTTGGCCATGCAGATTTCAGAACCAGATGCCGGGCCGTATAAATCATGTTTTGAGGGGGAAGAGGGAAGCGGGTAAACAAGCAAGAGGTAAATTACTACAACTTTGAGCCATTCCATTAACCAGCTCACAGAGGGGACATGTGCTGAACCCGCCAACGAGGGGCTGAAAACAGAGACAGGAATATCATAGCAAACAACCAGCATCTGACATCATTGTTTGGCACCTGTGGGGCTGGGCAGTCAGGCAGGGAGGCAGGCCAGCAGGAGAGATACCCAGGGATCAGTGTGTTGTGGCTGGAGGTGTGGAGGAGAATGGTGTGGGTCAACGTGTGCCCTTTATGGAGAATTGCACCATGGTTAAACACAAGCAGGAGCAGCAACAGGCCTAGTCTGTCTACTGGGAAGGCCTACATGCTGGAGGAAGGACCTCCATTTGCATGATCATTTTAGTAGAACTACAATACACATCGTTTGGCCATAAAGCCACTGCATTTGCCAAACAAGTTTAATGTGTAATTCCTGGTAGTCTACAGCAGAGGTTCACAAATGTTTCCCTCAGGGCCCCCTTCCAGCATTGGGGAACATCCCGCTCCCCCCTGCACAGATGCACCATGTCTATTTCTATGGGCACAAGCACTGTTAGTGAGACAAACTGTTCACACCCCTCGTTGGTGGAGAGAATTTTGCAGGTTTAAAGCTTATTTTCTGCAATTCTACACATTTTGTCATGGGGTGCAAAGAACATTTTGCAGTTTTAAAGTACATTTTCGTGCAATTCTATACATTTTGCCCTGTATAACGTGTATTCATGTGATATTTTTGTAACAAAAAATTACAACAATATCTATGAGCTACAAAACAAAAAAATGTTAGCCGAAATGGGCTAGTTGAGCTGGACATATAGTTATATATAGCTCTAAGGTATGCAATGACCAAGAGGAACTGATGATGCACTATCCAATTTTGAAATTGCACCTTGTGCATTCTACTATTACAACTTTCAAGAGTAAGTTTAAAGCCACCTCCTCCCCAGGGGCCGCGCCCCACAGTTTGGGAACACCAGGTCTAGAGGGCCTGGCTGGTGAGTGAAACAGAACATTGTTGGAAGACTCCTCGGGCTTGGGTGACTCACTTCCAAATAGCTTAATGACTTACTGCTAAAAACCTCCACGTGTAGTAGGCCCTAAACGAGCACATTACACATGGCAGCAGCACTGTGAGGTAAATGGTCCTTGTGCTTCTCTCTGAAGGGACAAAACTAACTGCTATTCTGGACCTAGTCTGTGTCAACACCACCGCAAGGCCCAGGCAAATTTGCTCAAGCGGCCAGCTACACAGGGCTTTACTATAAAGACCTAGGCTCTTTGTATCCTCTCTTGTCTGAGCACAGAAAGTAAATATGAAGGGACAAAATTCCAGACTTGGGTAGTTACTTAGGAAAACGTGCAATTAAATGTATAGCTTCCCAAACTTTGCCACTTGCCATTGGACAATAGATTGACGCCATTTAAAGAGAGGAATGTTTGAGGAGTGTGCTTCATGGCACACAGGGGACGAGACACATGCTACTTGTTTTGCAATGGTCCTAAATTCTTCAAATATATTTAGTTTAGCGGGAACCAAGTACTGTAGACCTCAAGTGATTGACCAAATCCATGATTTCATCCTAAAAGAGAATGAAACTATGGTAGTACAGCAAGGACTCTGACTTCACCTCTGCTGGATTTACAGTGGAGCAACATTGTATGAGAGGAATCTGCAGGAGCCTTCACACTGTCAAATCAATTCAGGGGCCAACTTATATCATATGTGTAGCATGTTTCAGCTTGCATTTCATTCACATGTGGAAATGGGTAGTGAAGGGTGTCACCACACAGACTACTAGCATGGGACAACGTGGTGGTAATCTAGGACAGGGGTCAAGAACATGCAGTTTGGTAACCAACAAACACTGGTTGTCTAACAATAGCTTTAAAAAGTCATCAAAATAAGAGTCTCTGAAGAATATTGACCATACCCTGCTGTAACATGTAGGCCAAATATCAGTGCATCAAAGAAAGCAAGGGATGAGGGCATTAGAACGGAAGAGAAAGTTCTTTAAGGGCTGAATACTAACTTAAGATCAAATTTTCTTAGTCACATGCGCCAAATACAACCTTCACCTTACAGTTAAATGCTTACTTACGAGCCCCTAACCAACAATGCAGTTTCCAAAAAATACAGATAAGAATGAGATAAAAGTAACAAGTAATTAAAGAGCAGCAGTAAAATAACAATAGAGAGACTTGATACAGGGGGTACCGATACAAAGTCAATGTGCAGGGGTACCGGTTAGGGTAGTATATACATGTAGGTAGAGTAATTAAAGTGACTATGCATAGATGACAACAGAGAGTAGAAGTGGTGTAAAGAGGTGGGGGGGGCAATGCAAAAAGTCTGGGCTAGATGTTTAGGAGTCTTACGGCTTGTTTAGAAGCCTCTTGGACCTCGCTCTCCGGTACCGCTTGCTGTGTGGTAGCAGAGAGAACAGTCTATGACTAGGGTGGCTGGAGTCTTTGACAATTTTTAGGGCCTTCCTGACACTGCCTGGTATAGAGGTCCTGGATGGCAGGAAGCTTGGCCCCAGTGATGTACTGGGCCGTTCGCACTACCCTCTGTAGTGCCTTGCGGTTGGAGGCCGAGCAGTTGCCACACCAGGCAGTGATGCAACCAGTCAGGATGCTCTCGATGGTGCAGCTGTATAACCTTTTGAGGATCTGAGGACCCATGCCAAATCTTTTCAGTCAACTGAGGGGGAAAAGGTTTTGTCGTGCCCTCTTCATGACTGTCGGTGTGCTTGGACTATGTTCGTTTGTTGGTGATGTGTACACCAGGAACTTGAAGCTCTCAACCTGCTCTACTGCAGTTCTGGTAATCTGTCTGGCCCTGCGGCCTTGTGAATGTTGACCTGTTTAAATGTCTTACTCACATCAGCTGCGGAGAGCGTGATTGCACAGTCTTCCCGGAACAGCAGGTGCTCTCATGCATGTTTCAGTGTTATTTGCCTCGAAGCGAGGATAGAAGTAGTTTAGCTCGTCTGGCAGGCTCACGTCATGGGAAGCTCGCAGCTGTGGATCCCTTTGTAGCCTGTAATGTTTTGCAAGCCATGCCACATCCGACGAGCGTCAGAGCCTGTGTAGTACGATTTGATCCTAGTCCCGTTTGATGGTTCGTCGGAGGGCATAGCGGGATTTCTTATAAGTTCCGGGTTAGAGTCCCGCTCCTTGAAAGCGGCAGCTCTCGCCTTTAGCTCAGTGCGGATGTTGCCTGTAATCCATGGCTTCTGGTTGGGGTATGTACGTACGGTCACTGTGGGGACAACGTCATCGATGAAGCCAATTACTGAGGTGGTATACTCCTCAATGCCATTGGATGAATTCCGTAAGCAAAACACTCCTGTAGCTTAGCATCTGCTTCATCTGACCACTTTTTTATTGATCTAGTTAATGGTGCTTCCTGCTTGAATTTTTGCTTGTAAGCAGGAATCAGGAGGATAGAATTATGGTCAGATTTTCCAAATGGAGGGCGAGGGAGAGCATTTAACGTGCTGATAGAAATTTGGTAAAATGGATTTAAGTTTCCCTGCATTAAAGTCCCCGGCTACTAGGAGTGCCGCCTCTGGGTGAGCGTTTTCTTATAGGGGAATACAGCTCATTCAATGCTGTCTTAGTGCCAGCCTCTGACTATTGTGGTTTGTAAACAGCTACAAAGAATACAGATTAAAACTCTTTCGGTAGGTAGTGTGGACTACAGCTTATCATGACCTTATCCTAGCCCAAGATCCGCGTTTGTAACTTCGAATAACTCATGCATTGATATCAATGGGAAATTTGTACAAAGGAATTGAGTGGCCCAAAGTGAGTGGTGGTTAAGCCATTGGTCCCAGGTTAGCCGTACCACAGTATAGGACAGCAACACGTGACAGCAGCCCAGCGATCCCATTCCATACGTCACCCAGCCTATGTCTGTTTAAATACAATGGCAGACAAGTAAAGAAAGACTCTGGAGACAGCTTAGACAAACAGCCAGGGAATGACTTGAGCTGGTATGGGAGGCTTTCAGACATCTCAAACTTCCTATGCTCAGGAAAAAGGGGCTTAATGGGGGGAAACAGAGTCGAAACAGAGACCTTTGACATCTGGGGCTGAAATAAATGACAAAGCATCGATACTTATGCTAGCTGAAGAGTTAGCCGACAGCTTTAAGATATCACAAGACTGACAAACTCAATACACCTCAGTCTTTCAACAAGTGGCCTAGGGTTCATTGACGACTTCTATTTTAAAGCTCAACTAGACGTTTAATTTGATTGGGGTTAACATGCCTAATAAACTTCAGGCCTGTGAGGTTGTGCATGTTGTGGCTGTTTGTGGAGAAACAATTTGCCAGTCTTTCAATGTGCATGTGTAGGCCAAAATGTTCAGATGTTTCCTATATGCAAGTATTTCAGTGTAAGTAAGCTTAGTATGAATGTAGTGCCACAAGCCCACAACTGCGTGTGATATCCTGATGTGTGTGTGTGTTTGCTACATGCATGTGTGTGCGTATCTCACATTAGCGTGCGTGGCCAATTTCCTTTTGCAGGGAAGCATGCTTGCAGCTGCTGGTGCGGCCCCTCTCTTATTGGGCAGGATTTACAGTGGCTCGGGCTCCCTGAAGTATTTATGAGCTCCCAACAGACCAGCTCCCACAGCCCAGAGTCCACAACCTAGAACATAGGTCATAGAACCGCAGCCCACAACCCAGACCAGTGAACAGGACCAGTCCACAGACCAGAAGCCCAGGACCAAGGCACATGACCTGGGCCCATCTTCACAAAAGGTCTCGTAGGAGTGCTGATTTGGGATCAGTTTTGCCTTTAAGATCATAATGGATAAGATTATATGGACAGGGAGGACCTGGTCCTAGATAACTACTTTATGAATATGGGCCCAGGGCTGCAGTCCAGGTCCAGCCAGGATGTCGACAGCTTCAGCTCTTTCAGCCCAGACATCATAGACACCACGCATGGGACTCAAGATAATGCTACTAATGGGTTCATACGTTTTGTGCACACTAGACATACGGGTATTTGATGAGCAAGTTTGCCATTTCTTTCAAAAACGAATATGACTATCTAGTTCATTATTCTAGTTCCTTATTATCCGAATTCCTTATGCATGACGTTTTATCAACTCTAAATGGCCTTAATACCAATATGTATTTAGTAGTGGGCAGTACATTTGCAAGTATTTTACATCAATAGATCATTTTATTGATCTGGTCAAGTAGGATTTACACCTTTGGCAATTGAACAAACATGAATTCTGCTTTAAAGCTTTAAAAAAAAAAAGAGGCAATCAGCAGTTACTACATCCATTGTGGACCATAATAATAAATAGCATTTAGCAGACACTTTTATCCAAAGCAACTTTGTCACGTTCGTGTGTAGAGACGGACCAAGGCGCAGCGAATGTACAGTTCCACATAATTTATTATAAAGTGAAACTTAGCAAAACAAACAATAAATGAACAACAAACCGTGACTACAGAGGTGTAACGTGCACTACTCAAAACAATATCCCATAACACACAGGTGGAAAAAATGCTACTTAAGTATGATCCCCAATTAGAGACAACGATACCCAGCTGCCTCTAATTGGGAAACATACTAAAACACCAACATAGAAAAAACAAACTAGAACCCCACATAGAAAATATAAACTAGACTAAACCCCTAGTCATGCCCTGACCTACTCTACCATAGAAAATAAAGGCTTTCTATGGTCAGGACGTGACAAACTTATAGTCATGCGTGCAAACATTTTATGTATGAGTGGCCCCTGCGGGAATCAAACCCATAACCCTTGGCGATTAACATAACTTAGAAATGCCTCATGAGAGTAGTTCAACATGAGAGTAGTACCCCATCAGAACCCAAAATATAAGTTTGTTTTGCTCCAACGTTTGTAAAACACAATTTAGCCTCAAAACATGTTTTGATATTATGGACGGTCAGTCCTTGTAGCCATAGCTATGAATTTGAGAGTGGTTACATTTCTCCAGCCACATGCCTCAGCTTTTTAACCGAAAATGGGGCAGGGAGAATGCATTATTGTTTCTACTGCTGATTGCCGCTTTAAGACGTAGGGTGGCGATGAGATAAGAGCATAAATAGACGGCTTAAGAGCAGCCAAATGCAAGCACACACACAACCACCCAGCACAACGATAAAGCCTACATGGATGTTTGAAAAAGAGAGCGAGAACAAGTGAAAGAAAAAGGACCACAGCATGCGCTAAGCTGGAACAGGAGGTCTGCCGTGGAAAAACAGCCCGAACACAGCCAAAGCAGGAGCAAATCCCTGTGTAGCTGAAGTAATTGGTTAGTCTCATGACAGCCAAGGCTGGGGAGTGCTGTGTTTTTATTAGCAATCCCACACAAATGCAGGGTCAGATCTGAACAAGTTTGCATTGTTCCCTTCAACACTCCACGCCCTGCCTTGCGCTGTGCTAACACACACACACACACACACACAACACACACAGACACGTTGGCTTGATAAGACAGACCTGGGTTCAAATACTATTTGAGATCTTCCAAATGCGTTAAGCATTTGCTTTTTCCTGCCTGGAGAGCCAGTTGAGTGATGGTTGCTCAAGCTCAAACAAGCACAGATAAAGTTTTTGAAATAGGAATTGAACCCAGTTCAGTTGATAAGACAGCCCAGTGGAAAGACTCAAGAGTCAGACTCAAAAGAGAAGTGATAAAATATGCATCCCTGTATTGTTAGACCAGGGGAGGCGTTATTGTACCTGACTCCCAGTTCCTACCCAGACCAACTCGGTCACATTATTTGTAAGGCTATGAAAACGTCACATCATTAATAGTGAGAACGGGGATTTAATTTGACAAGGCAATGACATTTTTTGAAATGGAAACGAATACAGCCAACATTTCATAAGTTTCAATTTATCATCACCAGTCAGACAATAGGCATTATTGGGTTTGAGGGGAGACCATTTTTAAAGGTATACTCAGTGATATGACGTAGGTGCACAAAGTAAACAGCACAGTTGGTCAATTTCCGCAACAACTAAGAGCATTGAAGCGCGAGGCTAAACTCCCCCACTGTTTTGGTCCCGCACCTACCATGCTCGAACAGCGTAAAGCGAACCTATGCACATGCATAGATACTGTGTATGACTGTGTGGGAAATACGTCTTGCATCTTGTTTATCGCAATATCTGCAGTGCTGTTCGTGGCAACGCCCTTTAGTAGAGTCTACATTTAACCACTAAATGTGATAAAGTAATACTCACTTTCTCATGATGGACTTCCTGATGACCAGACCTTCGTCCAGGTCGGCCTCGTTGGCCATAAAGAGGAGCCTCTTTCCTGTGCCATCCACCCCAACAAAGTCCCTTTGCTCCCCTGGGAGAAGGAAGACACCAGAGGAACAATCACACATCAATGGCTAAGATCTCACCACACGACTAACAAGCTAGCCATCTGCCTGGCTTGTAAACTAACATCTAGGCCTACAGACCTTCACTCGGTTTAATAAGACAGATATAGAAATAAAACATGTCAACGAGTTTGATCGTAGATTGTTTCAAGCGCAATAAACATTTGCTAACTGGGGAATATCCTTTTTAGGGAATGAATCTTTGAAATGTACCATTTTATCATCCATAAAAATACTGACAGATGACATGAAGTAGTGTTCTGCATTCACTATTTTTGGTTGACTCAAACTCAAATGCAGGATCTGGTGTAATAATGCTTGTTGTGCTATAATCATCTGAATCACACCGTTTTTTTTCTTGCCCTTCTGTCCGGGAACAGTCTCGGTGAACTCGTGGGCTTTGCTCATCAGCATGGAGAGGGTAGCGTTGTGGGCACGGAACAGGTCGACCACCTCATGGAGGGCAGCGTCCGTTATCAGGTCACAGCTCAACACCAAGATGTCCGTCTGGAGGGAGACATGGAGGAGAAACACACATTCATCAGAATTTGAGAGAGGGAGAAGGACCACAGAGATTTATAAGCATTCTCTCTTTACCTCAAGACCCGGAGCAGAGTTCTGTTGGTATGAAACAATACTAATGTTAAGGTAGTTAGTGGGCTTTGAGAGGAAGAGGATGTGTTTTCACTCAAGGATCAGGCCCCACTAAACAGTTGTATTGTAGCACTGATACAGATAATTCAGAACAATTAGCAGTTCATTGACTTGAATAGGAGAATATGACAGCTGGTACTAGTCAAAAGGGCTTACTCGTTACCATTCGTTTATCGCCAAACTTTAAAATGAAACAAAAGACAGCGATGATCTGACAATTTCCCCTTCAACTTTTTCTAAAGCATGCCCAGTACCCTTTCACATCAGAGTCCATTACATTATTCTGCCTAATAGGAAGAACACCCTTCTAACGAAAGTGAATAGACATTAAGCTGTTCCCTGGCAACGCTCAGTAAGTTATCACACTCCAGCCTTCAAATACAGTTTATTCCGTCCAGCTTCACGTTATGCTCAAAACACCAGAGCTTCTTCGCAGCTGTGACATTCATCTCGAATGATGTGCATGAACATATGAGGCAACGGTGCTCCATAAGAAGTCCATAGCGCATGAAAAGTTTGGCTATGTTTTTCTTAACTACAGTCACAACAAAAATGGGTTCATAAGGGGGAAGTGGAGACAGAGGTAGAGAGAGAGGAGGAGATAGAGAGGTGAAGAGAGATAGGAGTGGATAGGGAGGGTGAACCTCCTTGATAAACATGGTGCTCTCCTAACTCCTAGCGAGGCATCCTAGCGTAGTGTAGCAAGGGGCACAGGGGAATCCAGCGATAAATCCTGCGCTGCATTTGCCATTGTTTCTGTTTGAGATGTCTGGTTCCCATCTGCTCTGGCCATCTTGGGCCTGTGGATAAATAAACAGGGAAGGCGAGTGAGGAACGGGGCCTGTTAAAGCGTGCCTGGCTCTATAAAGGCTGCATGCCTCATTGGGGAGGCCTGTGGAGAGGCCCTGCCGTGACGTTCTGCACCCGGGGCATGCAGCTCAGCAGTCTGGCTCTGCTCTACTCCACGGTAGCACACATGGCCAACAGATAACAACCAGGCCAGAGCCAGGGCCCCTCAACTCCACTGTCTCGGTCTCTCTCACTGCTACTGGAGAGACACTACAGGAGCATCTTCTCCTGCTAATCCAACACTATGGTTAGGCTATTTATTTCAGACCCCAAAAGACAGGTTTTAATTGTTGGAACAGACATGTGTGGGAGTGGGGGTTTGGTTTCAACACTGAAAACATAGAAGCCTTCAACACAGAAGAAAGATTTTGTGAAGCTCTGAAAAAAAAAAATTCACAGTAAATCACGAAAGTAACTTTAAAAAAAGAAAATATCTCCCTTTGAGTGTCCCTTAGAGGCATCAGTTACATTACCCAAAATAAAGGCTACATTTAATCATATTCAGTTCATATAACTACATACATACATACATACATACATACATACAGTGGGGAGAACAAGTATTTGATACACTGCCGATTTTGCAGGTTTTCCTACTTACAAAGCATGTAGAGGTCTGTAATTTTTATCATAGGTACACTTCAACTATGAGAGACGGAATCTAAAACAAAAATCCAGAAAATCACATTGTATGATTTTTAAGTAATTAATTTGCATTTTATTGCATGACATAAGTATTTGATACATCAGAAAAGCAGAACTTAATATTTGGTACAGAAACCTTTGTTTGCAATTACAGAGATCATACGTTTCCTGTAGTTCTTGACTAGGTTTGCACACACTGCAACAGGGATTTTGGCCCACTCCTCCCTACAGATCTTCTCCAGATCCTTCAGGTTTCGGGGCTGTCGCTGGGCAATACGGACGTTCAGCTCCCTCCAAAGATTTTCTATTGGGTTCAGGTCTGGAGACTGGCTAGGCCACTCCAGGACCTTGAGATGCTTCTTACGGAGCCACTCCTTAGTTGCCATGGCTGTGTGCTTCGTGTCGTTGTCATGCTGGAAGACCCAGCCACGACCCATCTTCAATGCTCTTACTGAGGGAAGGAGGTTGTTGGCCAAGATCTCGCGATACATGGCCCCATCCATCCTCCCCTCAATACGGTGCAGTCGTCCTGTCCCCTTTGCAGAAAAGCATCCCCAAAGAATGATGTTTCCACCTTCATGCTTCACGGTTGGGATGGTGTTCTTGGGGTTGTACTCATACTTCTTCTTCCTCCAAACACGGTGAGTGGAGTTAGACCAAAAAGCTCTATTTTTGTCTCATCAGACCACATGACCTTCTCCCATTCCTCCTCTGGATCATCCAGATGGTCATTGGCAAACTTCAGACAGGCCTGGACATGCACTGGCTTAAGCAGGGGGACCTTGCGTGCGCTGCAGGATTTTAATCCATGACGGCGTAGTGTGTTACTAATGGTTTTCTTTGAGACTGTGGTCCCAGCTCTCTTCAGGTCATTGACCAGGTCCTGCCGTGTAGTTCTGGGCTGATCCCTCACCTTCCTCATGATCATTGATGCCCCACGAGGTGAAATCTTGCATGGAGCCCCAGACCGAGGGTGATTGACCGTCATCTTGAACTTCTTCCATTTTCTAATAATTGCGCCAACAGTTGTTTCCTTCTCACCAAGCTGCTTGCCTATTGTCCTGTAACCCATCCCAGCCTTGTGCAGGTCTACAATTTTATCCCTGATGTCCTTACACAGCTCTCTGGTCTTGGCCATTGTGGAGAGGTTGGAATCTGTTTGATTGAGTGTGTGGACAGGTGTCTTTTATACAGGTAACGAGTTCAAACAGGTGCAGTTAATACAGGTAATGAGTGGAGAACAGGAGGGCTTCTTAAAGAAAAACTAACAGGTCTGTGAGAGCCGGAATTCTTACTGGTTGGTAGGTGATCAAATACTTATGTCATGCAATAAAATGCAAATTAATTATTTAAAAATCATACAATGTGATTTTCTGGATTTTTGTTTTAGATTCCGTCTCTCACAGTTGAAGTGTACCTATGATAAAAATTACAGACCTCTACATGCTTTGTAAGTAGGAAAACCTGCAAAATCGGCAGTGTATCAAATACTTGTTCTCCCCACTGTACATACATACATACATACATACATACATACATACATACCAGTGCCTTCAGAAAGTATTCACACCCCTTGACTTTTTCTCCATTTTGTTGTGCAAGAGCCTGAATTTAAAATTTTATAAATTGAGATTTTGTGTCACTGATCTACACACAATACCCCATTTTGTCAAAGTGGAATGATGTTTTTAGAAATGTTTACAAATTAATACAAAAATTAGTCAGTAAGTATTCAACCCTTTTGTTAAGTTCAGGAGTAAAAATCTGCTTAACAAGTCACATAAATAGCATCAACCACAGAGACCAGGGAGGTTTTCCAATGCCTCGCAAAGGGCACCTATTGATGGGTAAAAAATAAATTTTAAAAGCAGACATTGAATATCCCTTTGAGCATGGTGCAGTTATTACACTTTGGATGTTGTATCGATACACCCAGTCACTACAAAGATACATGTGCCCTTCCTAACTCTGTTGCTGGGGAGGAAGGAAACCACTCAGGGATTTCACCATGAGGCCAATGGTGACTTTAAAACACAGTTCAAGTTTAATGGCTGTGATGGGAGAAAACTGACAGATCAAAAAAACATTGTAGTTACTCTACAATACTAACCCAATTCACAGAGTGAAAAGGAGGAAGACTGTACAGAATAAAATGTTTCCATAACATCCATTCTGTTTGCAATAAGGCACTAAAATAATACTACAAAAAATGTGGAAAAGAAATTCAGTTTTTATCCTGAATAAAGTTTTATATTTGGTGCAAATCCAACACAACACGTCACTGAGTACCACTTTTATATTGTCAAGCATGGTGGTGGCTGCATCGTATTATGGGTATGCTTGTCATCTGCAAGGATTAGGGAATTTTTTGGGATAAAAAGAAAGGGAATAGAGCTAAGCACAGGCAACATCCTAGAGGAAAACTTGGTTCAGTTTGCTTTCCAACAGACACTTGGATACATTCACCTCTCAGCAGGACAAAAGCCTAAAACAAGGCCAAATATGCACTGGAGTTGCTTACCAAGACAATATTGAATGTTCCGGAGTGGCCTAGTGGCCTAAATCTGCTTGAAAATCTATGGCAAGACTTGAAAATGTCTGTCAATCAAATAACTTGACAGAGACTGAAGAATTTTAGAAAGAATAAATGGGCAACTATTGTACAATCCAGCTGTGAAAACCTCAGATTTACCAATAACGACTCACAGCTGTAATCAAGTATTTGATACACTGCCGATTTTGCAGGTTTTCCTACTTACAAAGCATGTAGAGGTCTGTAATTTTTATCATAGGTACACTTCAACTGTGAGAGACGGAATCTAACACAAAAATCCAGAAAATCACATTGTATGATTTTTAAGTAATTAATTTGCATTTTATTGCATGGCATAAGTATTTGATCACCTACCAACCAGTAAGAATTCCGGCTCTCACAGACCTGTTAGTTTTTCTTTAAGAAGCCCTCCTGTTCTCCACTCATTACCTGTATTAACTGCACCTGTTTGAACTCGTTACCTGTATAAAAGACACCTGTCCACACACTCAATCAAACAGACTCCAACCTCTCCACAATGGCCAAGACTAGAGAGCTGTGTAAGGACATCAGGGATAAAATTGTAGACCTGCACAAGGCTGGGATGGGCTACAGGACAATAGGCAAGCAGCTTGGTGAGAAGGCAACAACTGTTGGCGCAATTATTAGAAAATGGAAGAAGTTGAAGACGACGGTCATTCACCCTCGGTCTTCGGCTCCATGCAAGATCTCACCTGGTGGGGCATCAATGATCATGAGGAAGGTGAGGGATCAGCCCAGAACTACACGGCAGGACCTGGTCAATGACCTGAAGAGAGCTGGGACCACAGTCTCAAAGAAAACCATTAGTAACACACTATGCCGTCATGGATTAAAATCCTGCAGCGCACGCAAGGTCCCCCTGCTCAAGCCAGCGCATGTCCAGGCCCATCTGAAGTTTACCAAGAGGAGAGGAGGAATGGGAGAAGGTCATGTGGTCTGATGAGACAAAAATAGAGCTTTTTGGTCTAAACTCCACTCGCCGTGTTTGGAGGAAGAAGAAGGATGAGTACAACCCTAAGAACACCATCCCAACCGTGAAGCATGGAGGCGGAAACATCATTCTTTGGGGATGCTTTTATGCAAAGGGGACAGGACGACTGCACTGTATTGAGGGGAGGATGGATGGGGCCATGTATCGCGAGATCTTGGCCAACAACCTCCTTCCCTCAGTAAGAGCATTGAAGATGAGTCGTGGCTGGGTCTTCCAGCATGACAACGACCCGAAATACACAGCCAGGGCAACTAAGGAGTGGCTCCGTAAGAAGCATCTCAAGGTCCTGGAGTGGCCTAGCCAGTCTCCAGACCTGAACCCAATAGAAAATCTTTGGAGGGAGCTAAAAGTCCGTATTGCCCAGCGACAACCCCGAAACCTGAAGGATCTGGAGAAGGTCTGTATGGAGGAGTGGGCCAAAATCCCTGCTGCAGTGTGTGCAAACCTGGTCAAGAACTACAGGAAACGTATGATCTCTGTAATTGCAAACAAAGGTTTCTGTACCAAATATTAAGTTCTGCTTTTCTGATGTATCAAATACTTGTCATGCAATAAAATGCAAATTAATTACTTAAAAATCATACAATGTGATTTTCTGGATTATTGTTTTAGATTCCGTCTCTCACAGTTGAATTGTAACTATGATAAAAATTACAGACCTCTACATGCTTTGTAAGTAGGAAAACCTGCAAAAATCGGCAGTGTATCAAATACTTGTTCTCCCCACTGTAATTCTTACATGTATTGACTAAGGGTTTTTGAATACTTATCTAACCAAGATATATTAGTGTTTTATTTTCAAAACATGAGTATTTTTTGTAGATTGTTGACAAAAGAAAATACAATTAAATCCACTTTCATCCCACTTTGTAAACGAACAAAATGTGGAATAAGTCAAGAGGTGTGAATACTTTCTGAAGGCACTGTATCTAATACACGGGTAAGTACATCTGGCCGTACAATGATGTATGCTGTCAACAGCTGGGATAATCCCCCATTAGCTGAAGTCACGATGTCAAGGTAAACCGATCCGCTAGGCCGCTCCTAATGGCTAAACATATAGCACTAATTTCTATTTTTGAGTACCAAGTTAACCAACCACCAAAAGTAACAAACATCCCTTTGTTGCAGCCGGTCGTGAGGGAGCTATCGGTCTGTCCCTCCACACGCTGTCCGGTCGGTGCATCGGAGGCGGAGTGACGGCTGAAGGTAGTCTGAGCCCTGTTCAAAAGTAGTGAGCTAGATAGCGAGTAGGGTGCCATTTGGGATGCAGACTGTGTGACACTGGAATGGTGTCAGCTGGAGGATCATCTGACGGGGTTTGTGGCAATTTAGCAGGCCTGATCTCTGGTGGTTAGGTCAGGGCCACCCACACACTGCCTTCCTCCCCTGCCTGGTTCTGCCTGGCTGCCCCAAGGCCCTGCTCCCCTCCCAGGCTCCCTCCCCTCCCAGCCAGGTGAGACCACCCTGAATGTAGCACACTGGAGAGAGGAGAGGGTGTGTCTGACAAGAGGGCCTGCCTGCTATTCCTGCTGTCTCCACACAGTCCATAGACAGACACACACACACAGCAGAGACACACACACACACAGTGCAATCAGTCAGACACCTCTGGTTTCAGCAGTTAGGCTAAGTCTCTGCTGAGCGCTGTCAATTTGACATTTACATTGTAGCGAGACATTCCAGTGACAACTGATCTCGATTTAACAGTTTGGGTTATGTGTGTTTGACATGAAGAAAGTGTTTACACTATTAAAATTAATAATGTGGAGGGATGCCCTCTTCAATATGTATTTTGTACATACTATACAAATTATGTAGATGAGGCTACTGAGTCATTCCATGTCATTACAGCAAGCCAATTTGTTCTGAAATTGCTTCTGTAGTAAGAAACAGGTAAGATGGGCACAATTTTTTTTTTTTTAATAAAACAATTTCTCAGAGAAATTAAGCTAATTGATTGCACCAAAATTGGCCCTTTTAATTTATAGGATTCAGATAATATCCAATAAATATAGTACCCAACTTCTTCCTACTGAGTAAGAGCTGGGGAATCCCCACCCAAAAATCAAAAGCAACCCATTGACGACCCTTAGTACATGCCTATCCCACCCCAACATCCAATGTGGGGCAGCAGATAGCCTAGCGGTTAGAGCGTTGGACTTGTAACTGAAATGTTGCAAGATCGAATCCCCGAGCTGACGAAGTACAAATCTGTCGTTCTGCCCCTGAACAAGGCAGTTAACCCACCGTTCCTAGGCCGTCATTGAAAATAAGAATGTGTTCTTAACTGACTTGCCTAGTTAAAGGTAAAAAAATATATAAATACAGTGCATTCAGAAAGTATTCTAAAATGGATTAAAATGTTGTTTTTTCATCAAGTTGGCATTCCACAATGACAAAGCAAAAACAGATTTTTGGAAATTTGAGCAAATGTATAAAACATAATAAAATAAATAAATTACATAAGTATTCATATAAGTAAAATTACAAAATTATAAAGCACCTTTGGCAGCAATTACAGCCTCGAGTCTTCTTGGGTATGACGCTACAAGCTTAGCACACCTGTATTTGGGGAGTTTCTCCCATTCTTCTCCGCAGATCCTCTCAAGCTGTCAGGTTCGATAGGGAGAGTCGCTGCACAGCTATTTTCAGGTCTCTCCAGAGATGTTCGATCAGGTTCAAGTCCGGGCTCTGGCTGGGCCACTCAAGGACATTGAGACTCGTCCCAAAGCCACTCCTGCATTGACTTGGCTGTGTCCTTAGGGTCGTTGTCCAGTGAGCACCCTGGAGCAGGTTTTCAGCAAGGATCTCTGTACATCTTTCAGTATGCAGGCCATGGAAGAACTGGGGCAATTTCAGCTTCTAGGAATTGTGTACAGATCCTTGCGACATGGGGCTGTGCATTATCAGGCTGAAACATAAGGTGATGGCGGCGGATGAAGGGCACGACAATGGGCCTCAGGATCTAGTCATGGTATCTCTGGGCACTCAAATTTCCATAGATAAAATGTCATTGTGTTCGTTGTCCGTAGCTTATGCCTGCCCATAGCATAACACCACCGCCACCATAGGGAACTCTGTTCAGCAAGTTGACATCAGCAAACCGCTCGCCCACACAATGCCGTACACATGGTCTGCAGGTGTGGGGCCAGTTGGATGTGCTGCCAAATTCTCTAAAACTATGTTGTAGGCGGCTTATGGTAGAGAAATTAACATTCAAGTCTTTGGCAACAGCTCTGGTGGACATTCCCACAGTCAGAATGCCAATTGAACATTCCCTCAAAACATGAGACATCTGTGGCATTGTGCTGTGTGACAAAACTGCACATTTTAGAGTGGCCTTTCTTTGTGCCCAGCACAAGGTGCACCTGTGTAATAATCATGCTGTTTAATCAGCTTCTTGATATGCCACACCCCTGTCAGGTGGATGGATTATCTTGGCAAAGGAGAAATGCTCACTAACAGGGATGTAAAGAAATTTGTGCACAACATTTGAGAGAAATAAGCTTTTTGCGCATATGGAACATTTCTGGGATCTTTTATTTCAGCTCATGAAACATGGGACCAACACTTTACATGTCGCGTTTATATTTTGTTCAGTGTAGTATGAAGTTGCGGCTTAAAATATTGCTTCTCTTTACTATGTAATGTATTCCATGTGAATCTGGTGATGTTTTTTCCCCCAGTTCAGAGAAATTAGTAATTGAGTTTGTGTACATTATTTACCAGTGTGGAAGTACCAGGTTTTGACCACTAGATGACACTGTTCCTGCTATATTGCCACACATCCATTTTGCTAGTCTCTTGTGTTTATTAAATAGATCACAGCATTTTCTTTGTAATTTAGGGTAGAAAACCAATATATTTGGTGCATGATGAAAATAATCCTCACAATTCAAGCCTGTCCTCCATGAAACAAATCTGCCCTTTTATGCTTTATCGGTGTCCAGGAAATGGCCCCTTTGTGTGTGGTTTATTATCTTCAAAAAGGTCTGGATTACTGTTAGACCATTCCTGCTGAACAAGCAAACCATTAGGCCACAGCAGTTCTAATGGTTTCAATGTTATGGTCTATAATGGAATTCAATTGTAAAGGGTTTAATGTCACTATTCACAATACATATAGAGCTGTTTCCTGATCATTTTATTGAAAAACATAATTTTATCATTTTATTGACTGCCATGCATTAATAATTTTTTAGGGTTGTCACAACATTTTAGTCCCTAGCCTATTTCTCCATCAAAGTTCTGGGCTTGTAGGAAAAATCTTCATATGAGAATTGCATATGGAGAGCCCTTTCAGAGAGCTGACACTTGGACTATTCAAGAAAAGTTGGGTTGAAGCATTAGGTTGCTATTAGGACAAACTGATTTGTTTTCATGGAGGATGACGACACAATTGATTTATTTTCATAATGAGACAACTATTGGTTTTCTACCCAAAGTTAATAAAACACAAGAGACCAGCAAAATGGATAAAATAGCGTGGCGGTATAGCAGGAACTGTGGCATCTAGTGGTCAAAACCTGGTACTTTCACACTACTTCATGGTAAATATTTCCATGACTAATTTCTCTGACCAGGGATTTTTTTTTTTTTAAACATCCCCAAATTCACAGAGAATACATTACATAGTACAGAGAAGCAATTCATATTATTTGTCAAACATAGTGTTTCCACTACATGCATTAAGCAGCGTCACACCTACATTTTTTAATAAGATCATATTTGAGAACAAACAAATCACCAAAATATAAACTAGACAGTCAGGGAGAATGAAAATCACTAAAAATGTCATGGCATGGTGCCCCCATTTATTTTGTTACAATGTTTGAGTCATAAGAACAAGGCATAATCCATAGCAAAATGTGTAGAATTGCAGGAAATTAGCTTTTAAACTGCAAATGTTCTCTAAGCCCCATGGCAAAATGTGTAGAATTAGCTTTATAACTGCAACATTTTGGGGATGGTAAAATGTTTATGACCACTGATGCGTTGATAGTCATTGATCTACAAGTCATTTTACATGCCTAACAACCCCAGGGCATATTAGTATTCCAGTCGAAATGTTCACTATGTCCAGCTTTGCTCTCTGACCAACGGAAGGTAGGCGGTCTGTTCCTGATCTTGCACATCCGCACAGCACCTTCAGCATTCAAGTGCTAAAATGGCTTGTGCGATATTAGGCTTCATTAGTTGAGTGACAACCTATGTCATTTGCTAGGTTATTGTTATCTATCTGGCTATAGGCTACCTGCTGAACGGGGCTTACAATCAGTGCTTGGACTGAAATAGGTGCCGGTACTCCTTTTTAGGTGCCGGTACTGTTTACATTTAGGTGCTCCACAATACTTTTTAGCTAATATTCTATGAGAGGATCAGGAGCTCAAGCAGTAGAATATTTGAGGTGCCGGAACGCAGCTCCGGTGAGCTCCTGTCCGAGTCAAGCACTGCTTACAATATATTTTCCCCCCAATTGATCAGGTTCACCATCAGCAAAAGTTTTGGTAGTTTTGCTTTAAACAATCAGTGTTTTTTAGATATACTGGGCAAAGTTGATAATTTCATAACGAGGAAATAAAATCCCTTTGCAAGGCACACTGTTATGGTCAAAGCAGGAATAGAAAAGAAGCTCACTAAAAACTTCCAAACGGTCAAAACCATTAGATTTTGAGATGGGGTGAAATTCAAATTTGTGATATATATTTCATTGGTAGCTAATGGGTCCAAATCAGATATTGGGTACTATATTTATTTAATATAATCTGAATCCTAGAAATTAAAATAAAATAACATTATATTTGTCACATGCGCCGAATACAACAGTTGTAGACCTTACTGTGAAATGCTTTCGATGGTGCCGCTGTAGAACTTTGAGGATCTGGGGACCCATGCCAAATCTTTTCAATCTCCTGAGGGGGAAAAGGTTTTGTCGTGCCCTCTTCACAACTGTCTTGGTGTGTTTGGACCATGATAGTTCATTGGTGATGTGGAAACCAAGGAACTTGAAACTCTCAACCTGCTCCACTTCAGCCCAGTTGGTGTTAATGTGGGCCTTTTCCTATAGTCCACGATGAGCTCCTTTGTCTTGCTCACAATCAATTAGTGTAATTTCTCAGAGATCAAATTATATTTCAACAAAATAAAGTTTCAAGATTGCTAATCTTATCATTTTCTAACTGCAGAAACAATTTCAGGACAATCTGATATAGTGAGTGTCGAAATCCTCTTGTGCTTTTTGAGGTGGAACGGCCCTACTAATAGCCTACAATAGTAAAAATTGCATTGAAATTACAATTCGTATATAATCATTCTAATTTATACTTCATCTCCAACACATGCCAAAAATGTAATATCAGAAAACAAAGATTGAGAGGTTTAAACTTATTTAAGCCTAATTCAAATTGTGATTATACAGAGTGTAGTCTCTTCTATTACATGCACTTATGACAGAGGGGGAGCTCTACCAAAAGCTCTGTGTGTGTCTGTCTGTCTGTGTGTGTCTGTCTGTGTGTGCACGGGAGGGAATAGCAAGAACTCCTGACCTCCCGCTCTCACTCAACCATGTCTCCTGTGTCCCCACTCACATGAAAAGCCTGCTGCTCTGTGTCATACATACTGGACTCACTGCTGCTTCTTCCCCAGAATCTCCAACCAAGTAAAGAGGGGCAAACGTCAAAGTGGCTTAATGCTTAATCACTGCACTGAACAGAAAGTGCTTGTACACTAATCTTTTATCAATAGGTGACTTTAGGCAAATGGAACAGTATTTACTAAGATACACCCATCATTCTCCGGGCGCAGTGTGTTCGTGTGAGGAGATGGTCTGGGAGGGGAGAGACGACAGAGTGATTCCTATGCAGGGATTTGGAGCCCCATTGCCAGGTGTCCTCTCTCATCACCCCAGTGTCTGTTTGTGTGCTGTGCAACTCAATGCCTTTAATCTACGTGACTGTGGTGGATTAGGAATAAAGGCATGTGGAGGCACTGGGAGGGAAGGAAAGGAGCATGCTGGAGCCAGTTCTCTCATCACCCTGGAGGCCAGCTGAGGCCGGTTGGTTCTGTTTTCCCCCAGACAGTTAATGAATATGTATTTGTTTTTGTAACGTGGTTTTACTGTAAGTTAACGCAAATAGGGAGTCTGAATAGGGACTCATGATGAGCCCCACAATCACTCTTAAGTCTGAACTTAATACTTTGTACAGTTACAGTACCAACCAGTATAACACCATAACAAAAATAATTGAATATGATCTAATTTTGACAAAAAATACAAAATATAAACCCCTCTGGGTCACAACGACCCAGATTCCCCACACGTCTCCCTGTACGGGCTCCAAAATGCAACAGACCAGGGTGGGTTTCAGTGAACCACCCTGCACGTTGGACAGCAACGGACTGCTTCTGACATCATCTGTTTGGAGAGCAGCGAGGGGAGGGGGAGGGAGGGCAATGGCTGGAGGGAGGGGATGGGGAGGCAGGTTTTCAGCAGGTGAAATGAGGCCCGTCGCTTAGCCGGAGCCAGGAACGCACGGATCAGTGGTCGCCCAGCGGCACACAGGATCTCCTGCTTCAATAGTCTCGCTGACCTCAGTCTTTCCATACTGTGTCCAGGTGAAACATGGGGCGCCTGTCTTCTATAGGCTCATTCAGGGGCTAGTAGTACCCTCGCTCCCTCACTGGATGAACCCCCCCCTACCCACATGGTCCGGTTAAAACACTGACATACTGTGAGAACATTTGTGCAGGCATTTTTTCCCCTTTTCTTTTTTGAAATGATCAGTCATCCGTAGTGCCTAAAGCTGACTCTGTGGCCCCCCCAAATTCCAAAGCAATTAATCATTGATTCCACTTTATCTACGAGGTGCTCTACTATGAGACAGTGTTGACTTGGACTGTTAGACATACACTAATAATGTCTGTATTGATACGCCTGTACAGTATACTTATACAAATCATATATATGTATGAGTAACACACCCATAACTCAATTAGGATTTATCCCCCAGGAGCACCCACAGTAGATCCAGCCAATGCGGTGGCAGAGAGAGCAGCCAATCTGGCTCTGAGATCAACGGTCTGTGTATGCATCCCAAATGGTAGAGTGCCATTCCACCCACCTTGACTTTCTGCTGGATGTGTCTGAGGGCGTCGGCGGTGCCCATGTCAGCATCCTCCTGGATACACACCAAGTCTAACTTCATCTTCACATCCAGCTTCACCTTGGGGTCTGTGCTGATCATCTTCTGCACCTCTTTCGTTGTGATAACAATTACCTCTAGAGAGGACAAATAAAAGACATTTAGAAAGACTAAACCCAGTCACGCAAATGGGACAGATGACAATGACCGAACATATTAGACAATGTGCTTACTGGCAGAATATACATTAGGAAAATCATTCAAAACACTTCCAATGGAAACAGAGCTTGTGATAGATTTATTTACACATCGAGAACATTGCAAGGAAGTCTTGTAATGGAGTCTTGACTGTATAAATGTTTCATCCAAACTAGTTTGTTTACTGTTGCCTTATTTAGCCTTGTAAAATCTAATTGCAGGGCCTTACTAGTTGGCTTCTCACAGTAAGTACTGCCACACATGAAGTTACTATATGGACTGGGAGGGCTCTGACTAGAACATGTATTCCAGGTGGGATAGTATGTCAACTTTCGCTACATTATCTCCATTTGCAAACTCCCTATAGCCTATTTCTATGCACCAATTAGTGAAACTGGACTCCTATTAACAATAAAAGCAGTTAGCGTGAGTTTCTTTTGGTGGGATAAAACCTTGCTTTAGGTTACTTCAACACTAACGATAATGAGGAACTCAACAAGAAATCATAAAAAATCACCCCCAAAATCCACTCACCCCTTCCAAACACCACACCTTCTAGAAGACTGATACTCCAGTGGAGGGCCCTGACGTGCACTTTACCGAAGCACACAGGTGGACAAGAACAGCTTTCCCAGACCACAGTGGATGGCTATGAAAGTTACAACTAGGCCGAAAGGAGTCCTATATCAAGCCCCGAGGCATATGATTAGAGTGGAAAATAGTAGTCTTTATAACAATCTTTGTCATTTATCCCCCAATAATTACCTTCAACTTATCATTACCCAAATGCAGCCTGACTGGTGAGGCCTGGCAGCAAACTGACCACAGCTGGGACCTATAAACACTGTAAATAGGTCTACCCATGCATTCACTTGGTCTTAACTGCAATATTTAAGTATGCTAGCTGAACTCACATACTCCAAAAAACATGTTAGCTAGGCTATAGACCAACTCCTCCTTATGTCTGAAACAAATACTACGTAACGCGTCTTGGAGTAGGAGGCCGTCGTATTGTAAAGGTGGTATATGTCCTTTTAAAAAGAATGACTCTGCAACTGATAGCACTAGAGCAGTACTTTTGACTGACAGTCCATATGTGACATCTATTGGGCCATTGGTTACAAACTACTGATACTGCCCACAGACATGCAACTCTTATTCTGAAAACGGAAGCATCTACCAGTGAGTGCGTCTAACTGGTTGTTGTAGTAAACAAAACCAGGATTTGGGGATTTTATTTGATAATGAAAAAATGTGTAACAGTAATACACCAAAGTGGGTTTGATTGGATCGAGCCCTAAATGTTGAGAATATTACCTTCAAACCCAACTCTCTCCAGCAGGTTGAGGGGGTACCAGATGAGGGGCTTGTTTCCTACAGGTAGCAGAGGTTTGGGGGTGTTGTAGGTTAGGTCCATCATACGAGACCCACCACCAGCGGCCATCAATACCGCCTGCAGCTCCATCTGCTGTTATACACCTGGGAACACACACACACACAGGTCAAATTTGTGACCACGTCAACATGATTGTACTGATAACCAGACTTGCTCTCTTGTTGACACCAAACAGTTAGCAAGTTATTGCATTATCCCAAAATCGTAAAGCTAGCACACTCTAACTAGCGACACACAAACATATGCAGTCAGCTAACGTTACTGTAGCTAACACATTGATTCAATACGTGCAAAAGGTAATACCAAATTGTCAGGTTATGACCCCTAGTAGTAGATGAAACAAATCACATGCGTGACCTACCTATTGGATAACGTCAGCGGTTTATTCAGCAGCAACACGCTTGTCACCCAAATGACAGTGCTGTACAGTCACTGTTTACAAGCTAGCTAACTAAGAGTTCTTAATCCTGAAAAGTTCCACAGCCTCAACCGAGATACAAAATATCGTGATGTTATTATAATATGTAAAGACCTTCACCGATACGTGGTAATAACTTTTAGTGAAATAATAAAACAATATTAGAGACAGTTCGCTAAACTGACTAGCGGCATGCTAGCTTGTATGATGACACTTTGCTACCATTGATGAAATCACTCCGGGAGAAAACTAGAGCCGGTGTATATAAGGTTCCTACCTACAGTCATTGGTCAGACTACAACAATTCAGGATTGACACAGTAAAAAAACAACGCTATCATCATTATCATTATCATTACCATCATCATCATATGTTTGTGGTTTGTTTTTGTGAGAACGAGATCACTTTTGGCTTTTTCACATTTCTGCTGTTTTCTATTAGATCCTATCACAGCTTTTTATCTAGGCTATCACCATGTTAATTTGCTATTTTGTTGACGTGCTCATTTGAAAACATTGATGGTTTTAAATATTTCTATGGAGTTTATTACCATGATTTTATCATTTTAAAATACATTTTTAGGAAAGGAAAGCTGAAAATGTACTGTGTGTGTCTTCACATGAAGATCGTTCCTACAGATGTAGGATATTAATTGGAGCCAGTTTGCTACAGCAGGAAAAGATTCCTGCAGCAACTGGAAATGTGAATTATTATGTGGATTATAATGAATGGACGTTTTTCTAGGGGCTGATAAATTTTTTCGTTAGGGCAAATCCAGTCTGAAAATTCTAAGTAGAATTTACGAACTTTAGTATACTTTTTAAAACTCAAATACACTACAGGTTGGCATTTCCTGTAGTGCAGAACAGTTCTCAGCAACAAAAGACTGTTCAAATTAAGATCTTGCATCTGTAAATATTTACACCAGTAATTTCCAGGGACCAGGCTGAGGCCCCCACCAGTGCAGATTACCAGCCACCCAGCTCTTCCAGACAGAGCCCAAACCCCAATTCACCGACCTCCGATGTAACAGCAAATTGAACGCTGGGAATGTGGCTTGGCTTTGTTTTCTCTGGACAGGAGATGAGCTTCATTGGTAGCTGCCTGTTGAGGAAACATTGGAATAAGAGGACAGGCTGTTGCAGTTCACTCTGAAGAGAGGGAGAAAAAGGGAGAGAAGGAGAAAAAGAGGGAACGCTAACAGACATTGCTGTTAAATGGACATTTCTTAGCTCTCGTCTAGCACCTTTGCTGTTGTTCTTCATTTATATCTTTATACAGTGTAACTTTGTAAATGTTCAGTGACTTAACTATGAGAAAACATTTTAAACTCCTTCTGGTCACCTTGACATAGCACTGCTCAGACACAAGAATGTTTACTGTGGTCAAAAACAGCTATTAGACCACCCGGATAATCATGTGTTGATGATGGGAGCAAAGTTTGCCAACTGGCAGGTAATGTAGTAGTCTACCTCCTCAATAGAAAGGTACACAACTGAACCACTGATATTTTGCCAATGAAATCCCATTTAACGATCACAAACAAATATTAGTGGTACAGTATTAACATTTTTATAACCAGCTAAACACACACATTTAATTTTAATGATATGGAAGGCAGAAATAATTATTTTATCCCCGAAAAATAGTTTTGAAATCACCTTATGGTAGCCTATCAAAAAGGAACATTTAACCTTGTTAAATCTTAAACTTTCAGGTTTTTAACATGCAAATACATTTTACAAATATATACAACCATGCATAACATCCAAGTATAACTTTTTACTTTGTCTGAAATTTTATAATAATCTGGCCCTGAGGATCCCATGAGGGGCTAACTTTGGTCTGGCTGTGTAACTCAAAACGGGTGTAGAATATAGGAGCATGTATTCATCTGAGAGGGATTACAAGACAGGGTCAAAATATCTTCATTATTCAAATCTGGTTAACATGACATGCTTCTACTAAAAATGGTCCTTCCCATCAACTACCCTTTACTAGGTGTTTTCTACATGCAGGTGGCATTACTCTTGTCATAAAAAAGGGATCTGGCTGAAACAAGGCTATAATAAAAGTCAACCCATAACACTGCCTTTTTACAACATGATCATGACATTCCACACTTCTGCCCCAAAACATAAGGAGGTCTAATTGATATACTATATATACGAAAGTATGTTGACATCCCTTCAAATTAGTGGATTTCGCTATTTCAGCCACACCTGTTGCTGACAGGTGTATCAAATCGAGCACACAGCCATGCGATCTCCATACACGGACATTGGCAGTAGAATGGCCTTACTGAAGAGCTCAGTGACTTTCAACGTGGCACTGTCATAGGATGCCACCTTTCCAACAAGTCAGTTCAGACAATTTCTGCCCTGCTAGAGCTGCCCCGGTCTACTATAAGTGCTGTTATTGCGAAGTGGAAATGTCTAGGAGCAACAATGGCTCAGCCGCGAAGTTGTAGGCCACACAAGCTCACAGAACAGGACCACTGAGTGCCGAAGCGTGTAGCGCGTAAAAATCGCCTGTTCTCGGTTGCAACACTCACTACCGAGTTCCAAACTGCCTCTGGAAACCACGTCAGCACAAGAACTGTTGGTTGGGAGCTTCATGAAATGGGTTTCCATGGCCGAGCAGCAGCACACAAGTCTAAGATTACCATGCACAATGCCAAGTGTCGACTGAAGTGATTCTGGAGCAGTGGAAACGTGTTCTCCGGAGTGATGAATCACGCTTCACCATCTGGCAGTCCTATGGACGAATCTGGCTTTGGCGGATGCCAAGAGAACGCTACCTGCCCGAATGCATAGTGCCAACTGTAAAGTTTGATGGAGGAGGAATAATGGTCTGGGGCTGTTTTTCATGGTCCAGGCTAGGCCTGTTAGCTCCAGTGAAGATACATCTTAACGCTACAGCATACTCTTCTGGGAAGGCTTTCCACTATATTCTAGACGATTCTGTGCTTCCAAACAGTTTGGGGAAGGCTCTTTCCTGTTTCAGCATGATAATGCCCCCCGTGCACAAAACGAGGTCCATACAGAAATGGTTTGTCGAAATCGGTGTGGAAGAACTTGACTGGCCTGCACAGAGCGCTGACCTCAACCCCATCGAACACCTTTGGGATGAATTGGAACACCGACTGTGAGCCAAGCCTAATCGCCCAACATCAGTGCCCAACCTCAATAATACTCTTGTGGCTGAATGGAAGCAAGTCCCGCAGCAATGTTCCAACATCTAGTGGAAAGCCTTCCCAGAAGAGTGGAGGATGTTATAGCAGCAAAGGGCGACCAACTCCATATTAATGCCCAGGATTTTGGAAAGAGATGTTCGACGAGCAGGTGCCCACATACTTTTGTTCATGTAGTGTAATTCATAATAATGTGACTAGTAGAAAATGTGTTTTCAGTATTTTGGCACAAAGTACAGACCAAGAAAGTGTCTTAAAAGTGTAAATTAATGTTTATAAGAGCTATTATAAGACCATGCTATTTTCTAGCTATGCTATACTTCCTAAACAAATGTGATTGCTTTGAAAATATCAATATTTTTTAGATATATTTTTATATGGTTATCCAATAGAAACCCTGGATAGAGGGCAATGATTCCAAGACTGATTGGAATGACCCCATGACTGATTTAATAACTTAGATCTACTATGTTGGCATATTGTGCAACTTGAGAGTATTAGTATTTTCTTACAGATCAATTTCAATCTCTACACACAGACTCTCCACATGGCATTCTATTTTCAGAAAGAACAAGAAAAAAACTTTTGTCTTTCATCTTTCTGTGGGAAATTAGTTAGATGCAAAATGATGGAAATGCAGGTGCAAGGCTTTACAACTTCATAACCCATTGAAAATCCACAGAGCCCTGAATCATGACAATCAAAGCCTGACCATTTTGGCAATCAAAGGAATTGATGTAAATAACTATTTTGGCGCCATAATGATAATAAAGAGATCTAGAGAAAGCCCTGCCTGAACCATAAGGCTGCCACAGACTTGATGCTCTGCCGTGATTTCCTCTGATTTCCTTTTCCTGGCTGTAGCAGCTCTTGTAAATCATTCCAATTCTCTTAAACAAGCCAGTTGGATTGGGTTGGGTTATATCATAAACATTCCACCGGCCAGACCACCCAGGGAGTGTGTCTTGGGCCCGACCGCCGCCTCCCTCTGAGTTGCAGTGCGGCCGAAGCACAACATGCTCAGTGTGGTTTGTGTTTGCGCCACTTCCAGGGCCAGCACTGGGGCCCCAGCTGCCATGGAAACAAAACAGGCCCATTCACGGTCATCCACCGATGACATAGATAAACATACTATCTGAGCCTGTCTGTTTGTCCCACACATTTCAGATTTTATTCTCCTACAGGAAGCAGCAAAAGGACATGTCATTCACAGGATTTCCTGACATGATAGCATATTCCAAACATTATATTCTTGTTGGGACAAGCTGAATAGTATGAAAACACTTTTATCATCTGCCAGAAAGATTAAGGATTAAGGGAAAAGGGATGACAAGTTATATGTAGGTTAACTATATAACTATTTCATTCTTCAGAAGAAGGTGGTGTATTTAAAATAAACATTTAATGGTATTGATCAATTGTTTATGAATGTAGAAAGAATTTCATTCACTATTTTTCATTCACTTGCATACTCTAATTCTATAGCCTGAAACAAGACAATTTCCATTCCAAGACATGGTAAACATGGAGTTTATACTGTTATTAATATGTTGAAGGCATTTCTGCTCCAGCCCTATACCATACCACTCCAGCACCATGAAGTGTTTTGACAGTTTGGAAAGATCTTTGACTGCCTTCTCAGAATGCCTCACTTGACATCCAGTAAACTTCAAGGATTGATTTCAGTAAACTTCAAACATGCTGTAAACTTCAAAAGTCAAACTTTAAGTAAACATTCAAATTTGCAATTTCTCTGAATAGGTTCATTGTCATGGAATGTGGCAACATTGCTGTCTGTTCTACTCTGATTTGGGATTATGAGAAATGAGAGGAAACTGTTTGAATCAGGGAAACTAGTCTCTGACACAATCCTTTAGCTGATGAGCATCATATTTTCTAGCGGTTGGGAATTATAATTACTGTAATTGCAATGATCTGCTTCATAAAACATTCTTCTCGTATACATTCTTTTCACATTTACATAGGCAAAGCACCTTTGACCTCAACATGGTCCCGTGTGGCTCAGTTGGTAGAGCATGGCACTTGCAACGCCAGGGTTGTGGGTTCATTCCCCACGGGGGGACCAGGATGAATATGTATGAACTTTCCAATTTGTAAGTCGCTCTGGATAAGAGCGTCTGCTAAATGACTTAAATGTAACATGAAAAGGTCCAAGACACAGGTGGTAGACACAGGAAATATCTCAACTGCATGGTTTTGATGAGCCAAAGCAATAAACGGTGGGCAACTCCCTGCCGGAAGGTCCTGGCATGTCTGTGCGCTCTGCTGTGTGAGTGCATGTGTCAAGTCTGTGACTGTTTTACACATTTCTGGCATGGTTCATATATCTACTGCTTAATGATTCCCATAACTCTGGGCAGCTTGTAGTTTGGCTAGCTTGGTATAAAAAGGACCAGTGAGATGAAGAGATAAAAGTTTCCTCTACTGCAGGCCTGGATTTACAGTAAAAGCCCCACCCAAACAGGGATGAAGGAGAAAGGGGGGGGGGGGGGGGGGGTATGTTGTGGGTTTTATAACTGTATGAAAACATGAAGGTTGTTCTTTGGTCGTGCCAACAGAAATTCCCCTCCTCTGGCAGCAATTGTGGTTTATACAGGAACATCTACAGTATGTACCTAATACATAAGCACATCATCACCCTTTATAGTTGATCCTATAGGGGGATGATTGATTGTGTGATTCTGTGCTTCTATGTGTATGTGTGTGTGTGTGTGTTTATGCGTGCTTGCATGTGGACATCTGTGTGTGGTGCAGGCCATGTGGGTGACTGCCCTAACTCTGCTGGGGCCTGTTTTTGGGGGTGCCCAGCAAGGCAAAACCACAAGAGTGCAAACAGCACCCTTCCCAGCACCTCTGATCTGTGTGTGTGTCCTCTCCTCTGGCTGTGTCCGCCCAGCAGGCCTCTGTCTGTCTGTCTGCCTGTCTGTCTGTGAGGTCCATTAACCACCATAATCCCCTCAGCCTCCGCACACTGCAGACAGCCACAGCTCCACTGGGTGTCCCCACGCACACACACGCAGTGGCCAGCCAGAGGCATTCTGGGGCAGAATCCACACTGACTCACTCATTACATGTCGCTGACTGTCCTCCTGTTACACAACATATGTTCCATCTCTCTTTTGGGCTAGGTCCCAAGTAGCTCGCTATTCCCTAATCAGCACACTACTTGGGCTCTGTTCAAAAGTAGTGCAATATATAGGGAATAGGCAGCCATTTGGGATGGGCCCCATGTCCATTCTTCTGCATGCCTGGGTCCCTCTGCTCTGTGGTCTGGCATGTGGAGCTGGCCAGAAACAGTCACATCATCATTACAGATGAAGGGAAGCAGTACATCTCAGCCTCGGGCTAAAGGGAGGATATAAAAGTCTGGAATCAAGTCCAGTAACATGTTATTTATCCCGGATTACATGAAGGAGAGTGATTTGTGATTTCCCTTGAATGATGTTGAAATGTCTTGGACAAACGGAGAGTGTATAGTTGTAGAATAACTATTTTGTGTTAATCTAAAGTTGTCTTCATGCTTTGGTATGTTTATCGAAAAGGATCAGTGGAGAGAATTACTGAGATAAATATGTTATGTTCGCAATCATGCTGATTATGAGATCCATCAAAACATTTAGAAAAGCGCTACTAGATTGAGTGGTAGTATGTTACTGTGAGCCCTGTAACTTGAGTGAATTAAAGATGGCACACAAACACATATATTATACTAAGTTAGGCCTTACTTAAATACTGAATAATTCCCAGACTAAGAGGGAGGTATGCTGGCACACATCGCCTGAAGAGAAAGACTTGTCATCGAGACAGATATCCAGCTGTCTTAATCACAGCTTTAGTGAGAACATTACTCACCAGGCTTTGGGCTAATTTGGCCAGGCACTGTAATTCTGCTAAAAAATCCTCTGTTTCCCTGAAGTGTCTGCCAGGCTTGCAGTGAAGTCGGAAGCAGAACTGTGGCTTTGGCTTAGCTCTGTGTGAGGTCCTCCACCTTCACAGGGTGAGCAGTCTGCTGGCAGAACAAACATGGGTGGGACTACACCATATACAACCATGCTCAAATCACACACTCTGATTTCATTAAACAGAGGAAGGAGGCCAACAAAGCAGGGCCTGGGCTGAGTCATGGACCATGCATCTTTCTCCCTCTCACTTTTTCGCTCTCTCTCGCTCCCTCTCAAAAATATAAACACAACATGTAAAGTGTTGGTCCCATGTTTCATGAGCTGAAATAAACAAAAAGCTTATTTCTCTCAAATGTTGTGCACAAATTTGTTTACATCCCTGTTGGTGCGCATAAATGGCCACTAAAATGTGTAGTTTTGTCAAACAACACAATGCCACAGATGTGGGAGGAGCAAGCAATTTGCAAGCAATTTGCATGCTGATTGCAGGAATGACCACTAGTGCTGTTGCCAGAGAAAATAATTTTCATTTCTCTACCATAAGCCGCCTTCAACGTCATTTTATAGAATTTGACAGTACGTCCAACCGGCCTCACAACCACAGACCAAGTGTACCACACCAGCCCAGGACCTACACATCTGGCTTCTTCACTTGTGGGACCATCTGAGACCAGCCACCAGGCCAGATGATGAAACTGTGGGTTTGCACAACCGTCTCAGGGAAACTCATCTGTGTACTAATCTTCCACACCAGGGTCTTGACCTGACTGTATTTCGATGTTGTAACCGACTTCAGTGTGCAAATGCTCACCTTCGATGGCCACTGGCACGCTGGAGAAGTGTGATATTCATGGATGAAATCCGGTTTCAACTGTACCGGGCAGATATGTGTATGGGCGAGCGGTTTGCTGATGTCAATGTTGTGAACAGAGTGCCCCATGGTGGTGGTGAGGTTATGGCATGGGCAGGCATGAGCTATGGACAACAATCACAATTGCATTTTATTGATGGCAATTTGAATGCACAGAGATACTGTGACGAGATCCTGAGGCCCATTGTTGTGCCATTCATCCGCTGCTATCACCTTATGTTTCAGAATGATAACGCACAGCCACATGTAGCAAGGATCTGTCCACAATTCCTGGAATCTGAAAATGCCCCAGTTCTTCCATGGCCTGTATACTCACCAGATATGAAACCCATTGAGCATGTTTGGGACGCTCTCAATCGACGTTTACGACAGCATGTTCCAGTTTTCACCAATATCCAGCAACTTCGCACAGCCATTGAAGAGGAGTAGGACAGCATTCCACAGGCCACAATCAACAGCCTGCTATGCGAAAGAGATGTCACGCTGCATGAAGCAAATGGTGTTCACACCAGAAACCGGCTGGTTTTCTGATCCATGCCCCTACTTTTTTATAGGTCAATTACATGATCAAAAGTATGTGGACACCTGCTCGTCGAACATCTAATTCAAAAATCCTGGGCATTAATATGGAGTTGGTCCACCCTTTGCTGACATAACAGCATCCACTCTTCTGGGAAGGCTTTCCACTAGACGTTGGAACATTGCTGCTGGGACTTGCTTCCATTCCGCCACAAGAGCATTTGTGAGGTCGGCACTGATGTTGGGGGACTAGGCCTGGCTCGCAGTCGGAGTTCGAATTCATCCCAAAGGTGTTTGATGTGGTTGATGTCAGCGCACTGTGCAGGCCAGTCAAGTTCTTCCCCACTGATCTTGACTAACCATTTCTGTATGGACCTCGCTTTGTGCACGGGGGCATTGTCATGCTGAAACAGCAAAGGGCCTTCCACAAACTTGCCACAAAGTTGGAAGCACAGAATAATCAAGAATGTCATTGTATGCTTCACTGAAGATAAGGGGCCAGTCTGTCTGCCAGATGGTGAAGGGTGATTCATCACTCCGGAGAACGCGTTTCTACTGCTCCAGAGTCCAATGGCGGCGAGCTTTACACCCCTCCAGCTGGCGCTTGGCATTGCGCATGGTGATCTTAGGTTTGTGTGCGGCTGCTTGGCCATGGAAACCCATTTCATAAAGCTCCCGGTGAACAGTTCTTGTACTGAGTTGCTTACAGAGACAGTTTGGAACTCGGTAGTGAGTGTTGCAACTGAGATCAGACCATTTTTACGCGCTACATGCTTCAGCACTCGACGGTTCTGTTCTGTGAGCTTGTGTGGCCTACCATTTTGCGGCTGAGCCACTGTTGCTCATAGACATTTCCACTTCACAATAACAGCACGTAGTTGACAGGGACAGCTCCAGCAGGGCAGAAATTTGACGAACTGACTCGCTGGACAGGTGCCACGTTGAAAGTCACTGAGCTCTTCAGTGAGGCCATTCTACTGCCAATGTTTGTCTATGGAGATTGCATGTTTGTGTGCTCGATTTTATTCACCTGTCAGCAATGGGTGTGGCTGAAGTAGCCGAATCGACTAATTTGAAGGGCTGTCCACATACACTATATACACAAAAGTATATGTGACCAACAGATGCATATCTATATTCCCAGTCATGTGAAATCCATAGATTAGGGCCTAATGAATTTCTTTCAATTGACCGATTTCTTTGTATTAACTGTAACTCAGTAAAATCTTTGAAATTGTTGCAGGTTGTGTTTATATTTTTGTTCAGTGTAGATTAAGAAAAGCATTATTATGCTTAGCAGTGCAGTAACTCAAACCATCAATATGTCTGGGTTACATGTTACAGTGAAATGCAAGACAAGACACAAACATGGCTGCAAATGGTGGGGAGATGACGGGTTCCTCAGAAATCCCTTTACAATTAACAGCACATAGGTCGCTTTGCCTGGTTTTTACATTTAAACATATCCAGACTTTGGACAACACATCCAAAATATTTACATTTATTGGTCATGTTTTATCCCTTACTATGGTGTACGTGTAGTTACTCTTTCCTTTAAGACATGTTATTTTCTGTTTAAATAAATGTTTATAGCATTCCAAACATTTTGTGTGAGAGTATGTGTGGTCCTGTCAGCACCTAGTGTGGTGTAATGTGGGCAAGGTGTGTGTGTGTGGGTGTGTTTGTGGACGCATATGTGCATGCATTTGTGTGTGTGTGTGCATACATTTTGTCTGTGTGCGCACGCATTTCTCTATGTGCGATGTGGCTTCCTGCAGGAACACCCATGGCTAGGTGAGGCCACATGTGATATTGTTGAAATGGAGTAACAACTGAAGCAGATACAAACAAGCAGAGTTCCACCCTGGATGTTCCTTCAACACCAGAGCTGTTTGAATGTAAACAGGTATCGTTGCAGATCTGGTCTGTGTCCCAAATGACATCCTATTCCCTATGTAGTGCACTACTTTTAACCAGGGTAGTGCACTACATAGGGAATAGGGTGCCATTTGGGATGTTACACTACACCATGACCTGCTGGAGCCACAGTGGCCCTTGAGACTATACTAGGGTCACAGCCCTGACTCATTTTGGCTCACCAAGATACTCTCAAACACATCATGTTACAGATGTAGGATCTTCATTTGAGCCAGTTTGCTAGAGCAGAAAAATAATCCTGAAGCAACAGGAAATGTGAATATTTATCTAGATTATCATTAATGGACATTTTATTTAGGGGTTGTCTGACATTTTAAAGAGGAAATTACAAACTTTAGAAGCATTTTTAAACATTGAATGCTAACTACAAGTTTGCATTTACTGCCATGCAGGAAAATTCTCACCAACAAGAGTGATCAAATTAAGATCCTACATCTGTATTATCACAAGATAATTCTATATCACAGCACGCATTTAACATTTAGCTTACCTGAAACAATTCTATTGACAAACAACAAAGAATTGAATATGTGGAAAATGTAATTTAAATAACCATGCAATCTAATAAGTCAAACATTGTTTCTTCAGCAAGGTAATAGGGTTTCACTCCAAATAAAATGGTCTCACACCATAAAAATAATTATGCTATCACTATTGTAAATACATTCTCTACTAAGTGATACTTCAGCATGTTTCAGCATTTGCTAATTTCCCCATAGGACTGTAACTCCAAGCACCATAAAATGTGTGGAAACAATTGTGTGTATTAAGAGGCCAATATAAAAGTAAACAAAACCCAACCACACCGGGTTTACACCCATTATTCACCTAGTATTATTTATACATGTATATCTACTTAGATCTGATTTGAGAATTAGATTTGACTCTTTGTAACAGCTCTCCCTTGTGGTAAGCCTGGGGAATTGCTAGATTCATATTTCGTCTCGGCCAGTGAGACAGGGCTGTTACGTTACCATTTAAACCCCATAAGATCAGAAGCAGACAGGTAGCTCCATGTACCCTGCCCTGATTCCGTCTGCCTCCCTCCTACCCCCCTCCAGCCTGTGGGGCTGCCTGCCTGTCTGACACATGGATGATGAGGATGGGATGAGAATTCCTGCCTGCTGTGGCTGGTAGCAGCTTCCGCTGGCTCTGGGAAATCAGTTGAACTGGAGGCATCCTGTGAATCCCAGAACGGGAGTAAATCATCCTTAACTAGCCCCCTCACACACCACACTGCACCCAGGCCAGAAAACCAGCCATGTGTTTCGCTTCTCCAGCCTTGTGTATGTGTCTGTGTGTGTGCGTGCGTGTCTCCACTCTGTGTGTGTGCGTGTGTTTGTACGTGCATTTGTGCATGTGCTAGCACACGTGTGTGTGCAGCTGGATCCATCTTTCTCTCCAAACCCATAGAACAATACTCCCCCTCCTACACAAAACTATTTCACAGAAAACAGGGAGACTTTTAAATAGGGGCCTGACAGTCGGCCTAATGGAGACAGAGACTGCGTCCCAAATGGCACCCTATTCCCTACATAGTGCACTACTTTTGACCAGAGCATTGGCCTTACCTCCTAGTCCAGATGTCCTGGTCCCATCATACAGTGAAGGTAACGTCACACACAGCAGGGATAAATAACACACATTTGACGTGAAGACACTTTTAGTAGGTTTCATAAGACCCCGGTCATCCCAATTGTTCCCACAGTGCTGTATTTAAAGACGGTTGTTTGGAGTAACGACGCTCATATATAGTACTGTAACACACAGACAATTTGATATACAGAACTGACAGTAGTTTATGTTTTTGTTTCAAAGGATCAAACTTGATATGTGAAAACACATGAATGTAAATGATGACACTTCAACAAGACATAGCAAAAGCTATGTAGAAAACTGAGATATAATTTATTTGGATATGCTGACATGCCAAGGTCTGACGTTTTGCTTTGTATAATGCTGTATATGTCATATAGCATATACGGTGCCTTCAGAAAGTATTCACACCTGTCACGTTCCTGACCTGTTTTCTGTTTTGTATGTGTTTAGTTGGTCAGGACGTGAGCTGGGTGGGAATTCTATGTTGTGTGTCTAGTTTGTCTGTTTCTATGTCCAGCCTAATATGGTTCTCAATCAGAGGCAGATGGTAATCGTTGTCCCTGATTGAGAATCATATATAGGAGGCTTGTTTTGTGTTGGGATTTTGTGGGTGTTTGTTACCTGTCTCTGTGTTTGTGTTCTGCACCAGATAGGTCTGTATCGGTTTTGCACATTTGTTATTTTGTATTGTTGTTTGTAGTGTTTCACTTGTTCTGTATTAAACATGTTGAACACTAGCCGCGCTGCACTTTGGTCCTCTCCTTCACCCCTGGAAGACAGCCGTTACAGAAACACCCACCAAACAAGTATCAAGCAGCGTGGCAACGGGCAGCAGCGACAGCAGCAGCGGTACCAGGAGGAGTGGTCATGGGAGCAAATATTTAACGGAGAAGGACCCTGGGCTAAGGTTGGAGAAGATCGCCGCTCTCGGGAAGAGATGGAGGCAGCCACAGCCCAGGAGCGGTGGATTGAGGAGGCAGCACGTAAGAGAGGCTGGAAGCCCGAGAGGCTCACCCAAAAATTTATTGGGGGGGGGGGATAAAGGGGAGTGTGGCGAAGCCGGGTTGGATACCTGAGCCAACTCCCCGGGCTTACCGTTGAGTGAGAGGGCGTCGTACTGGTCAGACACCGTGTTATGCGGTGGAGCGCACGGTGTCCCCAGTACGCGTGCTTAGCCCAGTGCGGGCTATTCCACCTTGCCGCACTGGTAGGGCTAGGTTGGGCATCGAGCCGGGTGCCATGAAGCCGGCCCAACATATCTGGCCTCCAGTACGTCTCCTCGGGCCGGCGTACATGGCACCAGCCTTACAGGTGGTGTCCCCGGTTCGCCTGCATAGTCCAGTGCGGGCTATTCCACCTCGCCGCACTGGCAGGGCTACGGGGACCATTCAACCTGGTAAGGTTGGAGAGGCTCGGTGCTCAAGAGCGCGTGTCCTCCTTCACGGTCCGGTATATCCGGCGCCACCTTCCCGCCCCAGCCCAGTACCACCAGTGCCTACACCACGCACCAGGCTTCCAGTGCATCTCCAGAGCCCTGTTCCTCCTCCCCGCACTCGCCCTGAGGTGCGTGCCCTCAGCCCGGTACCTCCAGTTCCGGCACCACGCATCAGGCCTATAGTGCGTCTCAGCCGGCCAGAGTCTGCCGTCTGCCCAGCGGTGCCTGAACTGCCCGTCTGCCCAGCGGCGCCTGAACTGCCCGTCTGCCCAGCGGCGCCTGAACTGCCCGTCTGCCCAGCGGCGCCTGAACTGCCCGTCTGCCCAACGCCGTCTGAACTGTCCGTCTGCTCAACGCCGTCTGAACTGTCTGTCTGCTCAACGCCGTCTGAACTGTCCGTCTGCTCAACGCCGTCAGAGCTGGCCGTCTGCCAAGCGCCATCGGAGCCATCCGTCTCCACAGCGCCATCTGAGCCATCCGTCCCCCCAGCGCCATCTGAGCCATCCGTCCCCCCAGCGCCATCTGAGCCATCCGTCTCCCCAGCGCCATCTGAGCCATCCGTCTCCCCAGCGCCATCTGAGCCATCCGTCTCCCCAGCGCCATCTGAGCCATCCGTCTCCCCAGCGCCATCTGAGCCATCCGTCTCCCCAGCGCCATCTGAGCCATCCGTCTCCCCAGCGCCATCTGAGCCATCCGTCTCCCCAGCGCCGTCTGAGCCATCCGTCTGTCCCGAGCCGTCAGAGCCGTTCGTCAGTCAGGAGCCGCTAGAGCCATTCGTCAGTCAGGATCTGCCAGGGCCGCCAACCAGACAGGATCTGCCAGAACCGCCAACCAGACAGGATCTGCCAGAGCCGCCAACCAGACAGGATCTGCCAGAGCCGCCAACCAGACAGGATCTGCCAGAGCCGCCAACCAGACAGGATCTGCCAGAGCCGCCAACCAGACAGGATCTGCCAGAGCCGCCAACCAGACAGGATCTGCCGGAGCCGCCAGTCAGCCATGAGCGTCCAGAGCCGTCAGCCAGTCATGAGCTGCCCTCCAGTCATGAGCTGCCCTCCAGTCATGAGCTGCCCTCCAGTCATGAGCTGCCCTCCAGTCATGAGCTGCCCTCCAGTCATGAGCTGCCCTCCAGTCATGAGCTGCCCTCCAGTCATGAGCTGCCCCCCAGTCATGAGCTGCCCCCCAGTCCGGAGCTGCCCCCCAGTCCGGAGCTGCCACTCAGTCCGGAGCTGCCACTCAGTCCGGAGCTGCCACTCAGTCCGGATCTGCCATTAGTCCGGAGTTGCCCCTCTGTCCTGAGCTACCTCCTAAATCATGTGGGGGCCTTGGGGAGGATTCTTAGGCCAAGGTCGTGGGCGAGGGTCGCCACTCAAAGGACGCTAAGGAGGGGGACAAAGACAGTGGTGGAGTGGTGTCCTCGTCCTGCGCCGGAGCCGCCACCGCGGACAGATGCCCACCCAGACCCTCCCCTTGAGTTTTAGGGGTGCGCCCGGAGTTCGCACCTTGAGGGGGGGGTTCTGTCACGTTCCTGACCTGTTTTCTGTTTTGTATGTGTTTAGTTGGTCAGGACGTGAGCTGGGTGGGAATTCTATGTGTGTCTAGTTTGTCTGTTTCTATGTCCAGCCTAATATGGTTCTCAATCAGAGGCAGATGGTAATCGTTGTCCCTGATTGAGAATCATATATAGGAGGCTTGTTTTGTGTTGGGATTTTGTGGGTGTTTGTTACCTGTCTCTGTGTTTGTGTTCTGCACCAGATAGGTCTGTATCGGTTTTGCACATTTGTTATTTTGTATTGTTGTTTGTAGTGTTTCACTTGTTCTGTATTAAACATGTTGAACACTAGCCGCGCTGCACTTTGGTCCTCTCCTTCACCCCTGGAAGACAGCCGTTACAACACCCCTTGACTTTTCCCACATTTTGTTGTGTTACAGCCTGAATTTAAAATATATTACATTGAGATTTTGTGTCACTGGACTACACAACATATCCCATAACATAAAAGTGGAATAATCTTTTTAGAATTTTTTACAAATTAATAAAAAATGGAAACCTGAAATGTTTTGCCAATAAGTATTCAACCCCTTTGTTATGGCAAGCCTAATAAAGTTCAGGAGTAAAAATGTGCTTAACGAGTCACATAATAAGTTGCATGCTAAAAAAGCATGCTCAAAGGTGAATCTTAATTGAAATAGCATTTTAGTTCAGGACTAGGCTTAATCTGTGTACGGGAAACCAGTCCTATATAATTTTACACTTCTCACTGTATGCGTTCCTTAGTGTTCAGTCAGATGTTAAAGTTGGCACTGCAGTGGATAGTAGCCCTGTTATGGGCTCCTGACCAATTCTGCTATTTTGTGTGTGTTTTTTTACGCTGATCTTAACTTATTTTGTACATAATATCTCCGCCATAATTTCTTATGACTGAAACCATCTTTAGGACATCAGAACAGCGATCACTAACCTCGACTTGCATGAACATTTTCACTTCAACGAGTCGACAGCTCTGCACGTTCTGCTTACTCCGGACCAGGCCCTAATCCCCTGGACTTGTAAAAGGAAGCAACGATGAAAGAGAGGCAGGTGATGCGACATTGGTGAAAAAATAGACCACCATCACCCCCTGTACTATTGGCAAAAGTGCAGACACTGGAGAACAAACTAGAAGAGCTCTGTTCGAGACTATCCTATCAATGGGACCTGAAACACTGTAATATTATATTCTTCTCAGAGTCGTGGCTGAACAAGGACAATATACCGTACATCTCAATGGTTTTTCTATGCATTGTCAAGACGGGACGGCAGACTCGGGTAAGATAACGAGAAGAGGGGTGTGCCTCTTTGTTAACAACAGCTGGTGTGCGATCTCTAATGTTAAAGAAGTCTCAAGGTTTTGCTAGCCTGAGTTAGAATACCTCATGATAAGCTGCAGACCATACTATTTACCATGATGGCACTAAGACCGATAGGGCCAAGCCGGATAGGGCCATAAGCAAATAAGAAAATGCACATCTAGAGGCGGCGTTGCTCATGTCCGGTGATTTTAATGCAGGGAAACTGAAATCTGTTTTACCAAATTTTTACCAGCATGTCACCTGTGCAACTAGAGGAAACAAAACTAGATTTATTTTACTCCATACACAGAAACGCCTACAAGGCCCTCCCTCGCCCTCCCTTTGGCAAATCAGACCATAACTCTATCCTGCTTCCTACTTACAAGCAAAACATTTTTGTCTCCATATTATGTATATTCCCGATAAGCTACCAAGGAAAGGATTAAGAATAGCCCATATTAATATATGTAGCCTTAGAAATAAGGTTAATGAAATCAATAACTTGCTAACATCGGATAACATTCATATATTGGCCATCTCTGAAACTGATTTAGATAATTCCTTTGATGACACAGCAGTTAAGAACCTCTTAAGAAACTAACTGTGATAACTGTTAGACCCTCCTGTATTGATGATGAATTGATCAATTGTATGGTTCAAAGAAATTATGCAAAAGAGATGGCAAACAAGTCAGGCTGCTCAGCTGATTGGTTGACATAATGCAAATTGAGAAATGTTGGACTAAACCTAACAAAAAGAAGAAGATATTATATTACCAAACACAGATAAATGACATAAAACACAATGGAAAAACTTTGGAGTACCTTAAATCAATTTGATGGGTCATTTATTACAAAAACTTTTGATATTGGCAATCATTTCGATGACTATTTCACTTGTAAAGTGGAAAAAGTGGATGACATTGAACAGAGAACCATCATATTTTTGAATAAAATATATAATAATGAAAGAGAAGGATTGCTGTTTTGAATTTGCTCAAGTTATTGTGGGAGAGGTGGAAAAAATATTGTTATTCATCAATAATGATAGGCCACCACGTATAGACAACCTTGATGGGAAACTATTGAGAATGGTAGCAGACTGTATTGCCACTCCTATTTGCTTTATCTTTAACCAAAGTCTAAAGGAGTATGTCTCCACAGGTGTGGAAGGAAGCTAAAGTAATTCTACTGCCTTAAAATTGTAAAACATCCTTTGCTGGCTCTAACAGCTGCACAATCAGTTTGCTGCCTGTTCTTAGAAAACTGATGGAGAGGATTGTGTTAAACCAAATACAATGCTATTTTCAGAGAACAAGTTAACTACTGACACAGCATGAACATAGAGAAGGGCACTCAACTTGTACTGCACTGACTCAGATGACTGATGATTGGTTAAAAGAAATTGATAATAAGACAAAAGTTGGAGCTGTATTGTTAGATTTCAGTGCAGCCTTTGATGTTATTGATCATAAATAGTTATTGTAAAAAACTTTACATCACCTGCCATCACATGGAGAGTTATTTATTCAATTGAACTCAGAGAGTGTTCTTCAATGGAAGCTTCTCCAACATCAAATACGTACAATGCGGTGTCCCTCAGGGCAGCTGCCTTGGGCCGTTACTCTTCTCTATTTTTACAAATGATTTGCCACTGGTCTTGCACAAAGCTAGAATGACTATGTATGCAGATGATTCCACACTCTACATGTCAGCACCCAAAGCCAGTGAGCTCATGGAAATTAAAAATAAGGAGTTACAGTCAGTATCAGAATCGATGATTAATAATAAACTGGTCTTAAATACATCTAAAACAAAAAGCATTGTATTTGGTTCAAAACATTCTTTAAGACCTACACCTCAACTGGAGTTGAACATAAATGGTGTACCCATTGAGCAAGTTGAAGAAGTTAAACTCCTAGGTACAAAATTGGATGGTCAATTATCACGGGCAAGTCATACTGACAAAGTTGTTGAGAAGATGGGGAGGGGTATGTATGCTATTAATAGATGTTCTGTGTTTTTGACACAAAAATCAACTGCTCTAGTTGATTAGGAGGATAAAGTAATCCTCCTAACCCCACCCCTCCCCCTTAAAAGAGTTAGATGCACTATTGTAAAGTGGTTGTTCCACTGGATTTCATAAGGTGAATGCACCAATTTGTAAGTCGCTCTGGATAAGAGCGTCTGCTAAATGACTTAAATGTAAAATGTAAATGTTGTTCAGGCTCTGGCCTTGTCCCTTCTTGATTACTGTCCGGTAATATAGTCAAGTTCAGCAAAGAAAGACCTAGCAAAGCTGCAGCTGGCAGCATGCCTTGCCCTTAATCCTTAAGAGTCTATTGATGCACCCATGCCTCAATCTAAGTAACAATAAAAAATCTGCATCAAAATCCGTCCGTTGAAGCTAGAGATATGTATGGAGGGAGTTTGTGCCCAGAAAACAAAAATATTTCCTGAGCTTTGTTATATCTCCTAGATTTGTTATGCCTAAATTATCTATGGTATGACCACCTTAAAACAATCCCATATGTTAGTTTAGCTTCCATCTCCAATTACACCAAGCAAATAGTTTACCTTAATTTTTTTTTATTAAACAGCAACTCCTGGAATGGTGGAACTGTGAGGGGACACACACACAAACACACACACACCATTTTTTGATGTATTTTTTAAATGTATTTTTTTGGTATTGTTTGTATATCGTTGTATTTGAAATTGTCCTTGTCAGTGTATCAGTGTTTTTTACTTTTCATGTTTTGTATTTTTTTGTGGACCCCAGGAAGAGTAGCTGCTGCTTCTGCAAAAGCTAAAGGGGATCCAAATAAACAAATAAACCAGTGACGGATGCGGATGCTAAGACACAGGACTGTTTCGCTAACACAGACTGGAACATGTTCCAGGATTTATCTGATGACATTGAGGAGTTTACCACATCAGTCACTTTCTTCTTTAATAAGTGCATCAACGACTTCGTCCCCACAGTGACTGCATGTACATACCCCAATCAGAAGCCATGGATTACAGGCAATATCCGCACTGAAATATAGGTTATAGGAAGGCCCAAAAAATGTGTCAAAGACGGCAAGCGATACCGGAGCGCCAACTCAAGGTCCAAAAGGCTCCTTAACAGTTTCTACCCCCAAGTCATAACACTGCTGAACAATTACTCAAATGGCCACCCGGTCTATTTACATTGACCCCCCCCCCTTTGTTTTTACACTGCTGCTACTTGCTGTTTATTATCTATGCATAGTTATTATCTATGCACCTCAACTAACATGTACCCACGCACATTGACTTGGTACCGGTACCCCCTGTATATAGCCTCGTTATTGTTATTTTATTGTGTTACTTTTTATTTATTTATTGAACTGCATTGTTTGTTAAGGGCTTGTAAGTAAGAATTTTATGGTAAGGTCTACTACACCTGTTGTATTCGGCGTATGTGACAAATAAAATGTGATTTGATTTTTAGAGCTGCCATTTTCAAGGAGTGGGACACTAATCCAGATGCTTATAAGACATACTACTACGACCTCCGATGAGCCATCAAACAGGCAAAGCGTTAATACAGGACTAAGATCGAATCCTACTACGATGACTCTGATGCTTGACAGATATGGCAGGGCTTGCAAACTATAAGGGATTACAAAGGATAACCCAGCCATGAGCTGCCCAGCGACACAAGCCTACCAGATGAGATAAATCTCTTCTGTGCTCGCTTCGAGGCAAACAACACTGAACCATGCATGAGAGCAATAGCGGTTACGTACGACTGTGTGATCTCATTCTCCGTAGCCGATGTGAGTAAGACCTTTAACATGCGCAAGGCCGCGGGGCCAGACTTAATACCAGGACACGTACTCAGAGCATGCACTGACCAGCTGGCAAGTATTTTCACTGACATTTTCAACCTACCTCTGAGCCGTTCTTTAATACCAACTTGTTTCAAGTAGAGCACCATAGTCCCGGTGCCCTAGAACGGCAATGCAACCTGCCAAAAGGAATAACTATGACTACAGCTCAACATTCAAACCCTTCAAAGCTCATTACCAAGCTCAGGACCCTGGCACTGAACACCTCCCTCTGCAACTGGATCCTGCACTTCCTGACGGGCCACCCCCAGGTGGTGAGAGTAGGCAACAACGCATTCGCCATGCTGATCATCCACACGGGGGCCCCTCAGGTGTGTGTACTTAGTCCCTTCTTATACTCCCTCCAACAAGATCAACATGTTTGCTGATGACACAACGGTGGTAGGACTGATCACCGATGAGGCAGCCTATAGAGAGGAGTTCAGAGACCTGGCATTGTGGTGCAAGGACAACAACCGCTCCCTCAATGTCAGCAAGACAAAGCAGCTGATCTTGGACTACAGGAAACGGGGAGGAAAGCACGCCCTCATCCCCATCGATGGGGCTGTAGTGGAGCGGGTCGAGAGCTTCAAGTTCCTCTGTGTCCACATCACTAAGGAATTATCAAGATCCACACACACCCACACAGTTGTGAAGAGGGCACGACAGCGCCTCTTCCCCTCAGGAGGTTGAAAAGATTTGGCATGGGCCCTCAGCTCCTCAGCTCTACCGCTGCAGCATTGAGAGCATCTTGACTGGCTGCAACACCGAGTGGTACGGCAACTGCAAGGCACCCAACCGCAAGGCTCTACAGAGGGTGGTGAGCACGGCCCAGTACATCACGGGGGCCGAGCTCCCTGCCATACAGGACCTCTATACCAGGCGCTGTCAGAGGAAGGCCCAAACAAATGTCAAAGAGTCCAGCCACCCAAGCCATAGACTGTTCTCTCTGTTACGGCAGAGGTTCCCAAACTTTTTCACTCAGTGCTCCCCTTCAGCAGTGGGGAACATCATGTCACAAACTGTTCATTTAGCAAATTCTTGTAATTCTATACATTTTGCCATGTATAAAGTGTTTTCATATGATACTTAGATGACACATTTAAAAAAAATATCTATTGGATGAAAAACCGAAATAAAAAACGTTAGCTGACATGAGCTAGTTGATTTGGACATTTCTGACAAGCTATAAATAGCTCTCTGAAGGCATGCAATTACTAAAATGACAAGAGGAACTGATGATGCACTACCTAATTTCAAAATTGCACCTTGTGCATTCTACTATCACAACTTTCATGAGTAAGTTTAAAGCCGGACCGAGTTGTGCGCACCACAGTTTGGGAAGCACTGTGCTACGGCACAGCAACAGGTACCAGTACACCAAGTGTGGAACCAACCAGACCCTGATTAGGTATGACTGCTAAACAAGACTGCTAAATGTCTACCTGGACTGTCTACACTGATCCTTCTTTGCACTGACTCTATGCACACACACTGGACTCTACCCACACACTCACACATACACTACATGACCAAAAGTATGTGGACACCTGCTCATCTAAAATTTAATTCCAAAATCATGGGCATTCATATGGAGTTGGTCCCCCCTTTGCTGCTATAACAGCCTTCACTCTTATGGGAAGGCTTTCCACTAGATGTTGGAACATTGCTGCTGGGACTTGCTTCCGTTCAGCCACAAGAGGTTGGGCCCTGTGAGGTCGGGCACTGATGTTGGGCGATTAGGCCTGGCTCACAGTCGGTGTTCCAATTTAAAAAATATTTATTTTACCTTTATTTAACTAGGCAAGTCAGTTAAAAACAAATTCTTATTTTCAATGACGGCCTAGGAACAGTGGGTTAACTGCCTGTTCAGGGGCATAACGACAGATTTTTACCTTGTCAGCTCTGGGATTTTATCTTGCAACCTTTTGGTTACTAGTCCAACGCTCTAACCACTAGGCTACCTGCCGCCCCATAGGTGTTCGATGGGGTTGAGGTCAGGACTCTGTGCAGGCCAGTCAGGTTCTTCCAAGTCGATCTCTACAAACCCTTTCTGCATGGATCTTGCTTTGTGCACAGGGGCATTGTCATGCTGAAACAGGAAAGGGCCTTCCCCAAACTGTTGCCACAAAGTTGGAAGCACAGAATCATCTAGAATGTCATTTTATACTGTGTAGCGTTAAGATTTTCCTTCACCGGAACTAAGGGGGCTAGTCCGAAACATGAAAAACAGCCTTAGACCATTATTTCTCCTCCACCAAACTTTACAGTTGGCACTTGGCGTCCGCCAAACCCAGATTCGTCCGCCGGACTGCCAGATGGTAAAGCGTGAGCCTGAATCATCGTGATTCAGAGAACACGTTTCCACTGCTACAGAATTCAATGACGGGTAGCTTTACACCACTCTAGCCAACACTTGGCATTGCGCATGGTGAGCTTAGCTTGTGTTCGGCTGCTCGGCCATGGAAACCCATTTCATGAAGCTCCTGACAAACAGTTATTGTGCTGATGTTGCTTCCAGAGGCAGTTTGGAACTGGGTAGTGAATGTTGCAACTAAGGACAGATGATTTTTACGCGCTACACGCTTCAGCACTTGGTGGTCCCGTTCTGTGAGTTTGTGTGGCCTACCACTTCATGGCTGAACCGCTGTTGCTCCTAGATGTTTCCACTCCAAAATAACAGCACTTATAGTTGACTGGGGCAGCTCTAGCAGAGCAGAAATTCGACAAACTGACACGTTGAAAGTCACTGAGCTCTTCAGTAAGGCCATTCTACTGCCAATGTTTGTCTATGGAGATTGCATGCCTGTGGGCTTGATTTTATTCAAGTGTCAGCAACGGGTGTGGCTGAATCCACTCATTTTAAGGGGTGTCCAAATACTTTGTATATATAGTGTACTTACACTGACACCCCAACACACACTACATACAGATGAAGTCGGAAGTTTACATACACTTAGGATGGAGTCATTAAAACTCGTTTTTCAACCACTCCACAAATTTCTTGTTAACAAACTATAGATTTGGCAAGTCAGTTAGGACATCTACTTTGTGCATAACACAAGACATTTTTCCAATTGTTTACAGACAGATTATTTCACTTATCATTCACTGTATCACAATTCCATTGGGTCAGAAGTTTACATACACTAAGTTGACTGTGCCTTTAAACAGCTTGGAAAATTCCAGAAAATGATGTCATGGCTTTAGAAGCTTCTGATAGGCTAATTGACAATATTTGAGTCAATTGGAGGTGTACCTGTGGATGTATTTCAAGGCCTACCTTCAAACTCAGTGCCTCTTTGCTTGACATCATGGGAAAATCAAAAGAAATCAGCCAAGACCTCAGAAAAAAATTGTAGACCTCCACAAGTCTGGTTCATCCTTGGGAGCAATTTCCAAATGCCTGAAGGTACCACGTTCATCTGTACAAACAATAGTGTGAAGATGCTGGAGGAAACAGGTACAAAAGTATCTATATCCAAAGTAAAACGAGTCCTATATCAACATAACCTGAAAGGCCGCTCAGCAAGGAAGAAGCCACTGCTCCAAAACCACCATAAAAAAGCCAGACTACAGTTTGCAACTGCGCATGGGGACAAAGATCGTACTTTTTGAAGAAATGTCCTCTGGTCTGATGAAAGAAAAATAGAACTGCTTGGCCATACTGACCATCATTATGCTTGGAGGAAAAAGGGGGAGGCTTGCAAGCCGAAGAACACCGTCCCCAACAGTGAAGCACGGGGGTGGCAGCATCATGTTGTGGGGGTGCTTTGCTGCAGGAGGGACTGGTGCGCTTCACAAAATAGATGGCATCATGAGGGAGGAAAATTACGTGGATATGTTGAAGCAACATCTCAAGACATCAGTCAGGAAGTTAAAGCTTGGTCGCAAATGGGTCTTCCAAATAGACAATGACCCCAAGCATACTTCCAAAGTTGTGACAAAATGGCTTAAGGACAACAAAGTAAAGGTATTGGAGTGGCCATCATAAAGCCCTGACCTCAATCCTATAGAAAATTTGTGGGCAGAACTGAAAAAGCGTGTGTGAGCAAGGATGCCTACAAACCTGACTCAGTTATACCAGCTCTGTCAGGAGGAAGGGGACAAAATTCACCCAACTTATTGTGGGAACCGTTTGACCCAAGTTAAACAATTTAAAGGCAATGCTACCAAATACTAATTGAGTGTATGTAAACTTCTTGCCCACTGGGAATGTGATGAAAGAAATAAAAGCTGAAATAAATAATTATCTCTACTATTATTCTGACATTTCACAATCTTAAATTAAAGAGTGATCCTAACTGACCTAAGAGAGGGAATTTTTACTAGGATTAAATGACAGGAATTTTGAAAAACTGAGTAAATGTATTTGGCTAAGGTGTATGTGAACTTCCGACTTCAATTGTATGCCCACACACACATGCATATTGATGCCACACACACACTTTCACACACACCACATACGCTACTGCTACTGTTTATTATCTACCCTGTTGCCTAGACACTTTACCCCTTCCTATATGTACATAGATACCTCGAACCCCTCGACATCAACTCGGTACTGGGACACCTCGTATATATTTTTTACTCGTTATTGTTATTCACTGGGTATTTATTCCTCATGTCATTTTCTCTCTCTCTCTCTCTCTCTCTCTCTCTCTCTCTCTCTCTCTCTCTCTCTCTCTCTCTCTCTCTCTCTCTCTCTCTCTCTCTCTCTCTCTCTCTCTCTCTCTCTCTCTCTCTCTCTCTCTCTCTATATATATATATATAGTTTTATCTTTATCTCTGCATTGTTGGAAAAGGACCCGTAAGTAAACATTTCACTGTTAGTCTAGACTTGTTGTTTACGAAGCATGTGACAAATAAAATGTCATTTGATTTGAGTCAGAGTGAGCTTTTACTCAACCAGCCTACCCAGAGGACAAAGTGGTTGGTCCTGAAAGGGCAGGTCAACCTGGCACCAAGCAGTGGTTGGAGTGCACCCGCATGCTAAATGAAGTCTCTATTCATCCCTGGCACAAAGCCTGTGTGGGTTCCCCAATGGAGAGAGGACCACCTCTCTGTCTGAAGTGCCCATCTCTGCCTCTGAAAGGCCCTGTGGATGCCATGCCACGCCACCCCCATTAGACACCCAAGAGACATTGCATCTCCTCCTGCTTGGCCAATCGCCTGTATACCACCACCACACAAGGAGAGAAAGAGAGATGGTGGCAGTGGCCAACATCCAACACTAGACCAATGATTTACTCCCCGTCTGCCCAACTAGCCCGTTATCCTGTCCTCACCCCTTTTACGGGTCAAAAACAAAGGCTGCATGCTGTATGTAGTTATTAGTTATAAGGAGGATTTCCAGTGAATAAAGTCATCATATTTGATGTTATATATTCAACTGGAATGCTCTTGATTTGAATGTCATGGAAAGTTCTAAATGAACAATGGTGTATTTTTGGATGAAAACCTGAAATTGACTTTAGTAAAACCACAGGCCACATGGAAATTATCGAGATTGGAGACATGGGGAATTGAACAATAAATTCTGGTCTTCCCATTAAATATTTAGATAATATCTTGGTGTAACGTGGACATGTAAGTGATCCAGGACTTTCCGAACAGTCCAGTTGAGCCAAAGGGGTAAGCTGAGCCGCCCTTGTTTCTAGGATACCATACACAAAATGTATACAGTACCAGTCAAACATTTGGAAACACCTACTCATTCAAGGGTTTTTCTTTATTTGTACTATTTTCTACATTGTAGAATAATAGTGATGACATCAAAACTATGAAATAATACATATGGAATCATGTAGTAACCAAAAAAGTGTTAAACAAATCAAAATACATTAGATAATTTAAAGGTTGTTCAATATATTTTTATAATTTTTTACTTTAGTTTATTTGGTAAATATTTTCTTAACTCTTCTTGAACTGCACTGTTGGTTAAGGGCTTGTAAGTAAGCATTTCACAGTAAGGTCTACACTTGTTGTATTCGGTGCATGTGACAAATAAAGTTTGATTTGATACATCAGTTGCGCTTCAATTTGAGGTCCTAAACCTAGCATTAGATTGCATCCTTGTAGCTGTGTGGGCTAATATAGTCAAAATGTTTGCCTTGGGCTAAGTTGAGCCAATGGCCATGGCGTAAGTTGAGCCAGTGACAAGTTGAGCAAATTGAAGTGTTTTCTTCCCAGGTGTAATGCAAGTCATTATCACTGGGATAGGAGGTAACACCAGGGTCTGGCCTATGTTAGAAGTGTAACATTTTCTTTACAAATACTTTGTTAGGTGTTAAGCCTTAAAAGATGCTTAAAGTGATTAAATACAAAAAAGTGATAGTGTTGAATTGTGTTTGGGAAATAAAGATAGACATGGTTTTAAAATGGTAGTGGTAATATTTAATTCATTACAGAAATGTGTAGGCGGCTTAACTTACCCTGTCCCGCGGCTCAATTTATCCAGAGTAAGTTGCGTCAAGAGACAATTTTGGACAAGCTATGTTTTCAAAACTGTAATGTTTACATTAATTCAGATTACTTCCAGTGATACACAACATCCTGAAATATATGTAGATATCTTTGTTAGAAGGAAAACTATATTTCCTTTGACGGAGTGATGGCTCAACTTACCCCACTCTCTCTTACAAGTGTTTTCTTTTCAGACCACTAAAAAAGTTCTCAGTTGACAATAATGTTGATTGTGTTTTGGTGCAGGGCCTATATTGGTGGAAAGGTTCTATTAATCAGTGCTTGATATGCGGTCGAGTCCAGGACGGTTGGCCTCCCAAGAGGGAATGGTGGGACGTTTCCAAATCTGAAGAAGGCTAATGAGCGTGTCTGTCTAGGTAAAAGAGCTCTCTCTCTGTGGAAAATTGCCAGTCTATGGTACAAGATTGATGCTGAAAATCTGCTGGGGTAACAAGGGAGGGCAACCTAGCATGTAACTGAGGAATACAGAGGTCCTATTTTTTTTTATTCTGTCTTGGACCAAAAGTTGTCTTTAGAAATATTGATTAGATAAATATATAATTCAGAATTTTTCTGCTAAGATTTTTTTTTTTTTTTTTGGTATAAATCACACTTTTCTTCTTTTAAAATCGACCAATGTTGTCAATATGAATCAGAAATAATCTCCTGCTGTGTGAGTTGTCACTTGAAAACTTGTGCCAATGATCTTGTCCATCCACACTCCTTCTCCTCCAGTACACTAATCACAACAGATATCCCAAAATAGCAGAAATACTCCTGTTGAAACTAAACCGCTGTCTATGACTGGGTTGGAATATTTAATGGACACGAAGTGAATGACCCCCCCCCCCCCTCTCTCTTACAGCCATTCAACAAAGCCAAACCAGCTCACTAACACAATGTCAAACCAGACAGATCAGTGGAAGAAGGTAGGGTTGGACTCTGAGTATGGCCAGCCAGGCTAGTGCAGTCTAAAAACCCCTGGTTAGACCCGTGATTAGAAACCTCTCTCTGTCATACCAGGATCAGGGAGAGAGAATGCATCTCCTGATTCTCAGCAAAGGCACTCCTTATCTCGTGTTTGGACCCTCCTTGTCCAACCCCTGTCCCCACCCCCCAGTCCCCACTATGTCCCTTTTCTCCAGGTTGCCTGGGTGATGCCTAACAAAGCCATCATTTTACCAATTTCCACAGAAACAGGTGCTGGCACAATGGCTGCTTCCTTCTTAGCTGAAAGGGAAGGTTAGTGAGGTTCATGGGAACCCGGGCGGACAATCTCATGGCTGTCCAAGTGTCGTCCCTGGGCCTGGGCATAAAAGAAGGCTAATTTGTTGTCGCTGTTTTCCCAGGGGGTGGGGGGGGGGGTGGTGGGGGAACAGTTTTCAAAACAGACCCCCTGATATCAATCTCCATGCCTGATAGGTCTGTTTTTGGCAAGGGGTGGTGTCTATTTTTTTTTCTTCAACTCCGTTGCAATAGAAGACAAAAGTGGCCATGTCATGACTTCAAGATGTTTTAATTTAGCTTCTCATAGTGCCCACATCCCTGTGTGTGTGTTTTATCCTGTTTTTTTGTGTGTTCCAATGAAAGTCTCTGATATCTGTGCTTATCTTTAACCCCACCAAAACAGAAAGGGGCGTTTGGCGCTAGAAAGTATTTGTGGGCACATTAAGAGTCAGAAGGGTTAGGAGGGGGTGGGTGGTGGCGCTGCACCTCTTGCACGGGCCTAGCAAAATGTTTTGTGGGGACACAACACCATTTGAGGGGTGTAAGCAAAGTATTTAGATTGTGCAAGAACTGTGTCATTCACTTGCAATCTTGTTAATAGTATTTGTCTCAATGTGCACCGCCCAATAGAATTGATGGAACTCAATCCAATTAGAATCAAGCTCAAGGACTGGGCTGTCACAGGTTTATTTATGCAACACAAAATATATTCTGAATATACTTTTTTCAGTATATCTGAATCGATGGGTACAATAATGAGGTATAGTGGAAAGAGGTTGGGTGTCAGAAATGTGCATGTTGCAAGCCCACACTTGACTTTTTGTATGTTTTATTATACCGTCTGGATTCCTCAACACCTCTCAACAATGAGACAGGGTTGTGCTCATCTGCATCTCAAATGGCACACTATTCCCTATATAGTGCACTGCTTATGACCAGAACCCTTTACAATATAGGGAAGAGGTTGCCATTTAGGATGCATCCCGAGCCTGAGGTGCCACTGTGCCAGTCTGTAGGGGTTACGGTTACACCGTCTCTGACCCAGACAAATGTAGCCAGCAGGCAGTAATCCAACAGGTTGGCACTCGGGCTAAATGGAGCAGCACCGTGGAGGGTGGGCTTCAGTCAAAGAAACTAATATCTAATATCCCTAATGATTGACAAGGCAGCTTTGAATCCATTCTAAAATAACATTTGTAGTGTAGAGAGAGACAGCTTGGAGAACTGGCATAGACAATGACCTAAGAAAACATTCCATTGACCTATGAAAACAGTCTTCAATCAATAAATCAAAATCTATAAACACAAATCAATTTCTTAAATACAAGACATAATTAGGGTAACGCAATGACAAAACCATGTCATTTGGTTTAATTAATTTGATTGAAATATATTTGTACGTGCGTGTGTGAATTTGTGTGTGGCTGCGTCTTAGGTGACATCCACCCACACAGGCAGGAGATGACGGGGCCATGTTTGCCCAGTTGGGGGTTGCAATGTTTCTGTTTTCGCCCTGATCTCATCTTCTCCAAAGCAGCAAGACCTCCAATAGTCCATTTGAGCCACTGGCTGCAGTGTATTGCAGCCACTAAAACATTCCACAAATGGTATAATAAGACATTGGCACAAGAGGCTTAGGACTGGGGGAGAGAGCAGGGATCGGTGGGCTTGTAAACCACTCTGTAAACATTCCATTGAAAGATGGAAGAATGCAAGCTCATAAGAGCTCTATTCAGTCAGCCGGGATCACTGTCAGTCAGCCGCTCAGAGGAAGGGGGGAGGGAGAACACAAAACACACACGCCCACAGGAACACACAGATAGCTAGCGCACAGCACAGCACACTTGGAGGGAAACAGACAAAGGCACGCACGCTTTATCTCAGGAGCCATGGCTAAAAGGGATGCAAAACACATTTATCAGTACCAGACACACACTGGTGAAGATTGTGTTACCACACACATACACAGATGCCAAAAAATGTCTGTAACCTGTACCAACACACAAGTACGTGCATAAACAGAAACACACACAATTTTTTTCCACAACTATGGGAAATAAGTAACCCCTAAATAAAGTTAGCTGTAATTGTCTTTATAATTCCATCAAACTTACATCTTCATACAGCTGAATCTCATCTCGTTGCAAGAAACCACTTGTGGTATAGGATTGTGCTCTATATCCGCTGACTAGTCATTGGCCTGAGCCTCATGCTCAGCCCTGTAGTTCTCCCCAAAAAATTGACATGCTGTGAATGTTCAACGCCACCTGATGGCGATAAGGAGTTCATAGAAAAATGTAGTTTTGATCCAAGGTGATGTATCACTTCTCCTCCACCAGAGGTCAATGTTTCTCTGTATATCAGCCCCAACAAGCTGACTTCAACACAGATAAAGATGAATAATATTGTAATGATCTGGCTAGATCATAAAGAAACAATTGTCCAGACAGAGGATTAAGTTTACAAATTCCCGTTTTTTTAACCCAACAGAGGCTACTGTTTGGCCGTAGCCCACGCCAAATAAATCAAGGATACCCGTATAAAACAACCGTGACCATCTCTTGTTAAGACCACGACCATCTCTTGTTAAGACCAGACGTAAGAGAGAGAACAATGGCTAAACATGGTCTTAAACTTGCGATGCTCCACCCCCCGCCAACCCCACCTCAATGTGGAATATAGAAAGGCCTGTGAAATCACATAATGTACAATGAGAGAAATGGTGGAATCAGCAGTGGTCAGATATGTTGCTCATTGACAACTATAGTTCAAGACAGCTGACAGGCATACCTCAGGACTTTCCTGCTGACCATCAGCTGGTATGGTTTCATCATGTGCATTGCCTCACATGGACTCTGACTGACTGACTGAGTGGCTAGTGTGTTTGTTAGTGTGTTGTCCCCCCTGTGGTTGCCATAACAAGTCAGATGACCAGGGTATTTCTCAGTAATGAGGAAATCCTCAGTGTCTCACTCAGTTGAATGCCTTCCATCTATTCTAGTCTGACCATGAAGGCTGACATCCAGTTACATCAACCTGTAATCAGGGGCGGACTTAGTGATTTGGAGGCCCCAGGCAGAGGCCAGTCTGAGCCGCCCCCATGCAAGCATGCACACAATATTTTTGCTAACTTAACTGTAAAAATGTATTAGCTTTTAATGTGCCATGAACACAACCAGTCATGATTTTTCATCCAATTGTCAAACAAATCTCTTCAAAAAGTAGGTTACCTCTGCACCGTTCATCCCAAAATAATTCCATCATCCGAACAGTGCACTGTGCACCAGCCAACATTCCTTCAATTCACAAGTGGCTGAAACTATCTAAAGCAGGGGTATACAACCTGATAATTAATTGCACTCACCTGTTGTCCCAGGTCTAAATCAATCCCTGATTAAAGGCGAACAATGAAAAAATGCAGTGGAGCTGGCTTTGAGGTCCAGAGTTGAGTTTGAGGGATCTAAAGCATTCGAGTGAGCGAAACAGCGCCCCTATGTCTTACTATAAGCTGCCCATGACATGCCATACTCTTTGGCCAGACCGTATCAGATACACGGCCTAAACACAAATACGGTAGGCTTACATGTCCTCTGCTTCAACAACGATGGAAGTATTATCCTCAGCACCTGTCTTTTTACTAAAGAAATGCGTTAACTTGAACTTTCTGTTAAAATTTAATATTTGTAATTTTTTTGCTCTGAAAGCACCTCCAAATCCTCTTAATTGAAATAAAAGGTTTGCTATCATATTACGTGAAACAATGCACAGGAGCTATGTCAGGGTGGAATAGCCCATTATTATTATTATTTTTAAACTTTTATTTTTATATTATGAAATATACTTAATGTATATGTATGGAAATACATTATTGATCTATTATAAATGATAATTCAGCTGTATGGATACATTTTGTTGGTCAACAATGTGGCATCATTACCCTGGGTGCAGTGGCCAAGCAAACTCCCCCCTCCCTCCCCATTTCCTTTGCAACTTTGAAGCTTCCCGCAGATTTTGCTGCTGCTGAACCAACCTGCTGAAGCAAGACAGAATGAGTTGTAACTAGTTCCCTAACCACAAAGTCATAAACCCCACATTTTTCTATAAATTCTCTTGTGATTTTAAACTTAACCTTAACATCACGGACACTGCTAACCTTATAACCTTAATCTTAAATTAAGACCAAAAAGCAAATGTTTGTTTTCATTAATATTTACCTTAGAGCCCATTTTCACTTTGTGGTAGTGCTATCTAGTGGAAAGCGACAAAGTGAGAGCGATGAGCTGAGCATCCCACAACCGTGGGTCGTTTGTCGGAAATCACATTGACTAACATGCTTTGAAGGGCTATAGAAGAATATGCTGTAAACCTGAATTGTTAGGGAATGTATCAATGAGAAAACAAGACTATAGAAGTCATAAGATTCAGAAGGAGAAGTGGTGAAGAGGGGAGTTGTGATGTTGTCTCTTCTTGTTGTTAGATAGGGTAGCCTATTTATAATGAAAATGAAGAAGTTGTCCATTTGACTCAAGGAATCCCCATCAGATGTTTTGACAAAGCGTAGGCTGGCTACACACAATGCTTGACTTGGACTGAAATAGGTGCCGGTACTGTTTATATTTACAGTTGAAGTCGGAAGTTTACATACACCTTATCCAAATACATTTAAACTCAGTTTTTCACAATTCCTGACATTTAATCAGAGTAAAAATTCCCTGCCTTAGGTCAATTAGGATCACCACTCTATTTTAAGACTGTGAAATGTCAGAATAATATTAGAGAGAATGATTCATTTCAGCTTTTATTTCTTTCATCACATTCCCAGTGGGTAAAAAGTTTACATACACTCAATTAGTATTTGGTAGCAGAGGTCTGAGGTCTTGGCTGATTTCTTTTGATTTTCCCATGATGTCAAGCAAAGAGGCACTGATTTTGAAAGTAGGCCTTTAAATACATCCACAGGTACACCTCTAATTGACTCAAATGATGTCAATTAGCTTATCAGAAGCTTCTAAAGCCATGACATCATTTTCTGGAATTTTTCAAGCTGTTTAAGGGCACAGTCAACTTAGTGTATGTAAACTTCTGACCAACTGGAATTGTGATACAGTGAATTATAAGTGAAATAATCTGTCACTAATCTGTCTGTAAACAATTGTTGGAAAAATTACTTGTGTCATGCACAAAGTACTTGTCCTAACCGACTTGCCAAAACTATAGTTTGTTAACAAGAAATGTGTGGAATGGTTGAAAAACGAGTTTTAATGACTCCAACCTAAGTGTATGTAAAATTCCGACTTCAACTGTAGGTGCAGGTGCTCCACAATACGTTTGAACATATGTTCTATAAGAGGAACTGGAGCTCAAGCAGTAGAAAATGTGAGGTGAGGGGACTCAGCTCCGGTGAGCTCCTGCCCAAGTCAAGCACTGGCTATAGTTGTTCGGTTTCAATGTTAACAAAACAAACACAAATAAACAATCACAAGATAGAAAAATCCCATTTTTTTTTACCAGGATTAATTTAGGTCGTTGAATGATGATTTGGGTCACGGGAGGACGGTCAATTTCTCATTTGTGTTTCGAGCTGAAAAAGTTTAAGAAAAGTATGTCATACATTGCTGTTGCCGCGTTCACGTACCAGTCGGAACTTGGAAACTCGGAAATGTTCGACATGCTAATTGGTTGAACACGGCACATGTATATGTACTTCCAGTTAGCAACTCGGACATTTCAGAGTTTCCTAGTTTCCGACTAGCACATGCAAGCGGCATAAGTCTTCATTCTGACCGTATCAGTGAAAATATGTATAATAAGTCCGAGTCCAAGACAATACATATTTTTGGGGGGAGTGAATCATTTTGTATTTAGATAGAAACCAAATGTAACAATTATCAATGAAGTACTATAACGCACCATAGCGTTACTAGAGTGAAATAGAATAAAAGTGTTGAGGTTTTCCTATTCTCCAGCAGAGGGCAGCGTCATACCAAAGTATAATGGTCTCATCTTTTTAGGCCCCGCTTCAGTCAAGGCCACATGGGTAATTTCGGAAGAACAAGAAGACAAAATACCCGACCACAACAAAGTTAGGGATTTTTGTTGTCTTCAGAGTGAAAGTAGCTACTAGCTAACCACTTCTACTGAATTTTCTATTTCCTTCTGAACACATCTAGCTGAGTGAGTACAAGACAGCTCTGTACAAACACAGTTTTACCAGCCAGTCTGAACTATTGTTAAATCATAGCTGGATGTCTCATTCAATGCAACATGAAAATGAGCAAGCACCCTAATCTTAATTACACCGGATAGTCCTCAGTATGGAACTAATATAACATACACAAAATGTAGTACTTTAATATTGTGATTTTTAAGGAAAGAAGGAAACATACAATGAAAGTGAGTGATCACTAATTCCTCAAGACTTGTTCTGGTGAAAAGGGGTTGGTGGTTAGAATGGAGTTGGTCATCTGCACATGACCACTAATCACAAGGCATCATTCATCAGGCATCTATTCAACTGTAACTCTTGTCAAAGAAACACATTACAGTTGCTGTTGGTAAGCCAGTAACAAGTAAAGTAATCAGAAGTTAAAACTGCAAGGATATGACGCATTCCCAATGCTATGGCAAAGATGGCTACCATACAGGGTTCATACACTGAGTCATCTCTCTCTCTCTCTCTCTCTCTCTCTCTCCTAATACAGTATATGAACATGGTCCTGAACTTTCCAACTGAGCTGCTACTGTGTCTGTAATTGACTGCTATTTGTAACATCAGAAATACATTCTCAACATAATTGCATTTCTGCCATTCACACACAGAGAATATTCTATGCACTAGCTATTATGGCCATTGGAGAGAGAGATATGGACAGAAGGGGAAAAATAAAGAGCGATAGAAACAGAAAGTGCAGAGGCCTGTCTAAATGATAATAAATGATACATGATAGGGGCATTCTTCTTACCAAACCAGATGACCTTTGTTTTGGAGGTGTTCAGAACAAGGTTAAGGGTAGAGAAAGCTTGTTGGACACTAAGAAAGCTGAGTTGTAGAGCATTTAACTCAAAAACCCGGGGAGGGGCCAGCTGAGTATAAGAAAGCTATACAATGAATGTACCCCAATTAACATCAATTAAGACATATATTATCATGTTCTCCCACTAGCCTGTTTCTACTCCCTGGTGGCCATAGAAACCCCCAAATACCATATCCCCTAGAATTTCTCCCCCTTGTTAAGATGAGAGAAACCTTCTGGGTTGTTATAGCACCATAATCCCTAAATGACGTCAGATTCTCTCTCGCTCTCTAAATCCGTGTCTCTTTATCTCCCCCTCTGTATCTCTTTATCCCACTCTATTCCATTTCTCTCTCTCCCTCTCCCTCTTTCTTGCTCTCCTTCTTTTTCCTCCATGTTGTTTAATCAGGAGGTGGGTTCCACACTATGGTGGCGTAGATACTCTGAGTTTGAATCAAAGCTGAATCACTCAGAACTAAACACGTAACCGTAGAAGGTTTCCTGACATATTGTTGGTGCTTGGTGAACCATGGGAATGGTGTAGCAGTTCCACATGTACCCAACATGGAGGAATATTGCTCTGTAATGGAAACCAAAACAGAAAGGATCAAAATGTGGCAAAAAATAAACAAAGAAAGTAATCAGATGTGTCATCATGACAATAAATAGTTGCCTGAAAAAAAAATATCCCAAGCAGCATATCAATAATCCTGTACCATACAGTTATTATCCATCTAGCTAATTTACAGAAATATTACAGAGACAAAATCAGGTGAGAAATATTCAACATAATGGAGACAGGCTGTCCTCTATTTGGGGCCCGTCTGGGTCGCAGACATGTGAGCTCAAATAGCAGCAAACTGGAGCAGATTATCCGGAATGTCTGTTAACCTGCAATACCAGAACATTGATGACTTAGTTTTAGTAGGACATATTTACTCCCTGTCACAACACTGCCTTACAGAGTGCTGTTAATCAAATAAAATGTTATTTGTCACATGCTTCGTAAACATCAGGTGTAGACTATCAGGAAATGGTTACTTACGGGCCCTTCCCAACAATGCAGAGAGAAAAAAATTGAAATAATAGAAAAATAATAACACAATGAATGAGTAACGATACTAGAACTTGGCTATATACACAGGGTACCAGTACCGAGTCGATGTGCAGGGGTACGAGGTAATTGAAGAAAGATATGTACATATAGGTAGGGATAAAGTGACCAGGCAACATAAACAGTAGCTGCAGCATTAGTGCTAAAGGGTCAGTAAAGATAGTCCAGGAAGCTATTGGTTAACTATTTAACTAACTATTTAGCAATCTTATAGCAGTCTACAGTGGGGAGAACAAGTATTTGATACACTGCCGATTTTGCAGGTTTTCCTACTTACAAAGCATGTAGAGGTCTGTAATTTTTATCATAGGTACACTTCAACTGTAAGAGACGGAATCTAAAACAAAAATCCAGAAAATCACATTGTATGATTTTTAAGTAATTAATTTGCAATTTATTGCATGACATAAGTATTTGATCACCTACCAACCAGTAAGAATTCCGGCTCTCACAGACCTGTTAGTTTTTCTTTAAGAAGCCCTCCTGTTCTCCACTCATTACCTGTATTAACTGCACCTGTTTGAACTCGTTACCTGTATAAAAGACACCTGTCCACACACTCAATCAAACAGACTCCAACCTCTCCACAATGGCCAAGACCAGAGAGCTGTGTAAGGACATCAGGGATACAATTGTAGACCTGCACAAGGCTGGGATGGGCTACAGGACAATAGGCAAGCAGCTTGGTGAGAAGGCAACAACTGTTGGCGCAATTATTAGAAAATGGAAGAAGTTCAAGATGACGGTCAATCACCCTCGGTCTGGGGCTCCATGCAAGATCTCACCTCGTGGGGCATCAATGATCATGAGGAAGGTGAGGGATCAGCCCAGAACTACACGGCAGGACCTGGTCAATAACCTGAAGAGAGCTGGGACCACAGTCTCAAAGAAAACCATTAGTAACACACCATGCCGTCATGGATTAAAATCCTGCAGCGCACGCAAGATCCCCCTGCTCAAGCCAGCGCATGTCCAGGCCCGTCTGAAGTTTGCCAATGACCATCTGGATGATCCAGAGGAGGAATGGGAGAAGGTCATGTGGTCTGATGAGACAAAAATAGAGCTTTTTGGTCTAAACTCCACTCGCCGTGTTTGGAGGAAGAAGAAGGATGAGTACAACCCCAAGAACACCATCCCAACCGTGAAGCATGGAGGTGGAAACATCATTCTTTGGGGATGCTTTTCTGCAAAGGGGACAGGACGACTGCACCGTATTGAGGGGAGGATGGATGGGGCCATGTATCGCAAGATCTTGGCCAACAACCTCCTTCCCTCAGTAAGAGCATTGAAGATGGGTCGTGGCTGGTTCTTCCAGCATGACAACGACCCGAAACACACAGCCAGGGCAACTAAGGAGTGGCTCCGTAAGAAGCATCTCAAGGTCCTGGAGTGGCCTAGCCAGTCTCCAGACCTGAACCCAATAGAAAATCTTTGGAGGGAGCTGAAAGTCCGTATTGCCCAGCGACAGCCCCGAAATCTGAAGGATCTGGAGAAGGTCTGTATGGAGGAGTGGGCCAAAATCCCTGCTGCAGTGTGTGCAAACCTGGTCAAGAACTACAGGAAACGTATGATCTCTGTAATTGCACACAAAGGTTTCTGTACCAAATATTAAGTTCTGCTTTTCTGATGTATCAAATACTTATGTCATGCAATAAAATGCAAATGATTTACTTAAAAATCATACAATGTGATTTTCTGGATTTTTGTTTTAGATTCCGTCTCTCACAGTTGAAGTGTACCTATGATAAAAATTACAGACCTCTAAATGCTTTGTAAGTAGGAAAACTTGCAAAATCGGCAGTGTATCAAATACTTGTTCTCCCCACTGTATGTCTTGGGTGGCTGGAGTCTTTGACAATTTTTAGGTCCTTCCTCTGACACTGCCTGGTATAGAGGTCCTGGATGGCAGAGAGCTCGGCCACAGGGATGTACTGGGCCCTACACACTACCCTCTGTAGCGCCTTGCGGTCGGATGTCAAGCAGTTGCCATACCAAGCGGTGATGCAGCCAGTCAAGATGCTCTCAATGGTGCAGCTATAGAATTTTTTGAGGATCTGAGGGCCCATGCCAAATCTTTTCAACCTCCTGAGGGGGAAGAGGCGTTGTCATGACTTCTTCACGACTGTGTTGGTGTGTGTGTGGACCATGATAATTCCTTAGTGATGTGGACACTGAGGAACTTGAAGCTCTCGACCCGCTCCACTAATCTCCTGGGAATGACAGTGTCAGATTATCTGACAATGTTTCAAGATCTAAGGGAAATAAGGCCTGTCAGAGAGTGGAGAGCAGATCAAGGAGGCCATTGTGGGGACGTGTATTGGTTTAGGTTTGATTGATGGAGGGTTTTTAAGGCATACTTAGCTGACAGCTGTGCACTGATGTGGCTCAGTCCATAATGAGATTGTGGACTAATGATGTTTGAGATGACGAGTGATCTGGCATCAAAGAGATCAGTCTGGCCTGTTATGTGATTCGGCAGATTCTGAGATGTGATGTGGGGGTTGTGTGTACAGTTACAGTATGAGGGTGTACGCGCATGCACACACTGACACACACAAGGGTGTATACTCATCACACACCACTCTAATACTGAGGCACCACAGTCAAGTATGTAGAGAGAGTGGAGTTGAATTTGCCCCGCCATAAAGCTCCAAGGGTACATCCTACTGTACCTAGTTCTGAATAACACAAAGCACCGTTTTTTTGGTGTTATTGCTATTCTTTTCTCAGTCTTTGCCATATTGCGTCAATGGCCTACTTTTAGGTATAACATTGTTCTATTGTTGTACTTCAAGAGGTGGGGACTTGCACAGTCTCAGTTGTAAATACAATGTGTCTGAGTGCAGCAGCCAGCAACTAAACAAATGCAGGCATGTGCACAGAGGTTTAGGGGTGCTGGAGCACCTGCCTTTTTGCCATCCTTAGGAAAAAAATAAATACATTTGCTTGCTATTTTTTATTAAAAAAATGTTACTATTACTTTTTATTTTGAGTTTTTTTTCTTTCTTGTAACTTTAAAAGTAACAAATTGCCCATCAAACTAGATCATTTCTCAAACTCCGGAGCGACAGTGGCAGTGCGCTGCTGGATGGTGAGTTTGAAATTAATACCAGGTAGGTACTTTGCAGTTGCTAGCTAACATGTCATCTCTTGGTCAGGGACAGGGGAGGGGGCAGTTGCAGTTCGATTGTTTGTCAGCAACAGAACAAATTCAAATCAGGTAAAGACTACCCACTGGGCAAAAACTGGTTCAATCAATGTTGTTTCCATGTCATTTTAACCCAAAAATTCTATGCGATGATGTTCAATCAACATGGAAAACTGATTTGATTTTTAAAAAGTAATCATTGTAAATTGTCTTTTTTTCACCCAACTTTTAACCTAAATCCAATGACATGGTGACATTTTATGTTGATTTCATGTTGAATTCACATTAGTTGACAACTCAAGCAAATGTTCATCAAAACTAGACATTGAACTGACGTCTGTGCCCAGTGGGTAGTTAGCTTGTTTTGACAGCGAATAACAAGCTGATTCATCTACTAGCAATGTGTGATGTGTGTTTTTGAGAAATAATTAGGGCCTATGTGTGGGTTATGTCTGGATGTGCAACAATAAACTGTGTGTTATTGACTGACCACAGAGATCAACAGCTGCTCGGCCTTGGAAACCCATTGCCTTGGAAACCCATTGCCTTGGAAACCCATTTCATGAAGCTCCCGACTAACAGTTCTTGTGCTGATGTTGCAACCAAGGACAGACGATTTTTACGTGCTTCAGCACTCGGCGGTTCCGTTCTGTGAGCTTGTATGGCCTACCACTTTGCGGCTGAGCCGTTGTTGCTCCTAGACGTTTCCACTTCACAATAACAGCACTTACAGTTGACAGGGGCAGCTCCAGCAGGGCAGAAATTTGACAAACTGACTTGTTGGAATTTGGCTACAGGAGAAGTAAAAAATATGAATTCAAGGTCTGTCCACGGCCCTGCACAAATGTGTCATGAAAAGCTAAAAGGTTCACTGCAAGACCTGTAGACCTGTACGATTTGTACTTCTTCTTCAGACATAACCCATGTACATAGATGGAAATTAAAGTGGGTGGAAAACGACATTGGTTTAATCACAGGTGTGCCTGTCTGCAGGGGCTAGTGATGCTCTGGATGTGCAACAACAACCTGTGTGTCATTGACTGACCACAGAAATCAACAGCAAGCTGGGGCATACCTCACTGAGACCTCTCATAACACTCATAAAGGAGAAAACAACATTGTGGACGGCAGACCGAGTGGAGTGTACAGATGACCTTCAAAGTAAACAAGACTATATAACAAATACTCAGTGCATTCAAGATGCAGTTTCTGACACTGTTTCTGAATTCTAACTAGGCTTTGTTTACATATATCAAATCAAACTTTATTTGCCACGTGCTGAATACAACAAGTGTAGATTTTACCGTGAAATGCTTACTTACAAGCCCTTACCCAACAGTGCAGTTCAAGAAGAAGAAAATATTTACCAAGTAGGCTATAATAAAAATGTCTAATAATATTAACAATAAGAATAACAATAACGAGGCTATATACAGGGGGCACCGGTACCGAGTTAGTGTGTGGGGGTACAGGCTAGTTGATGTAATCTGTACATGTAGGTGGGGGCGAAGTGACCATGCATAGGTAACAAACAAACAGCGAGTAGCAGCAGTGTACAAGAGGGGGGGGGGGGGGGGGGGGAATTGTTCAGCAGTCTAATGGCTTGGGAGTGAAGCTGTTGAGGAGCCTTTTGGTCCTAGACTTGGCGCTCCAGTACCGTTTGCCGTGCGGTAATAGAGAAAACAGTCTATAACTTGGGTTACTGGAGTCTCTGACCATTTTTTGGGCTTTCCTCTGACACCGCCTATTATATAGGTCCTGGATGGCAGGAAGCTTGGCCCCAGTGATGTACTGGGTCGTTCGCACTACCCTCTGTAGCGCCTTACGGTCAGATGCCGAGCAGTTGCCATACCAGGCGGTGATGCAACTGGTTAGGATGCTCTCGATGGTGCAGCTGTAGAACCTTTTGAGGATCTGGGGGCCCATGCAAAACAAAGGTTTTGTTGTGCGCTCTTCACGACTGTCTTGGTATGTTTGGACCTTGAAAGGGAGAGACTGTATAGATTTACAGTATACAGTGGGGAGAACAAGTATTTGATACACTGCCGATTTTGCAGGTTTTCCTACTTACAAAGCATGTAGAGGTCTGTAATTTTTATCATAGGTACACTTCAACTGTGAGAGACGGAATCTAAAACAAAAATCCAGAAAATCACATTGTATGATTTTTAAGTAATTAATTTGCATTTTATTGCATGACATAAGTATTTGATCACCTACCAACCAGTAAGAATTCCGGCTCTCACAGACCTGTTAGTTTTTCTTTAAGAAGCCCTCCTGTTCTCCACTCATTACCTGTATTAACTTCACCTGTTTGAACTCGTTACCTGTATAAAAGACACCTGTCCACACACTCAATCAAACAGACTCCAACCTCTCCACAATGGCCAAGACCAGAGAGCTGTGTAAGGACATCAGGGATAAAATTGTAGACCTGCACAAGGCTGGGATGGGCTACAGGACAATAGGCAAGCAGCTTGGTGAGAAGGCAACAACTGTTGGCGCAATTATTAGAAAATGGTAGAAGTTCAAGATGACGGTCAATCACCCTCGGTCTGGGGCTCCATGCAAGATCTCACCTCGTGGGGCATCAATGATCATGAGGAAGGTGAGGGATCAGCCCAGAACTACACTGCAGGACCTGGTCAATGACCTGAAGAGAGCTGGGACCACAGTCTCAAAGAAAACCATTAGTAACACACTACGCCGTCATGGATTAAAATCCTGCAGCGCACGCAAGGTCCCCCTGCTCAAGCCAGCGCAAGTCCAGGCCTGTCTGAAGTTTGCCAATGACCATCTGGATGATCCAGAGGAGGAATGGGAGAAGGTCATGTGGTCTGATAAGACAAAAATAGAGCTTTTTGGTCTAAACTCCACTCGCCGTGTTTGGAGGAAGAAGAACGATGAGGACAACCCCAAGAACACCATCCCAACCGTGAAGCATGGAGGTGGAAACATCATTCTTTGGGGATGCTTTTCTGCAAAGGGGACAGGGCGACTTCACCGTATTGAGGGGAGGATGGATGGGGCCATGTATCGCGAGATCTTGGCCAACAACCTCCTTCCCTCAGTAAGAGCATTGAAGATGGGTCGTGGCTGGGTCTTCCAGCATGACAACAACCCGAAACACACAGCCAGGGCAACTAAGGAGTGGCTCCGTAAGAAGCATCTCAAGGTCCTGGAGTGGCCTCGCCAGTCTCCAGACCTGAACCCAATAGAAAATCTTTGGAGGGAGCTGATAGTCCGTATTGCCCAGCGACAGCCCCGAAACCTGAAGGATCTGGAGAAGGTCTGTATGGAGGAGTGGGCCAAAATCCCTGCTGCAGTGTGTGCAAACCTGGTCAAGAACTACAGGAAACGTATGATCTCTGTAATTGCAAACAAAGGTTTCTGTACCAAATATTAAGGTCTGCTTTTCTGATGTATCAAATACTTATGTCATGCAATAAAATGCAAATTAATTACTTAAAAATCATACAATGTGATTTTCTGGATTTTTGTTTTAGATTCCGTCTCTCACAGTTGAAGTGTACCTATGATAAAAATTACAGACCTCCACATGCTTTGTAAGTAGGAAAACCTGCAAAATCGGCAGTGTATCAAATACTTGTTCTCCCCACTGTATATACATTTGCAATCGTGCATGCATTAGGGGTGAGCAACAGTGCAGACAAATATCACTGCTGTTGATTGGTAGCAGTCGAAACTGCTGAAAGAGAGAAAGTCTTGTTTGTCTTCCTCTCCCCGCGAATGTGGTCCAATAGCCTTGAGAGCTTCTGCCTGGTTAGTGTAAGGTTTCATGTTGGTTCTGTCTGATTGCAGTAGTGGCTTGATGACTCTCCCTAAGGTTGGCACTGCCGCAATCCAGCTGCAGTCTGGGCAGATTGATCACTCTATTAGTAGGGTGTGTTCCAACACCCGGCTGGCTTCTCCTCTCCTGTCCTATCAGCCTAGCAGCTAAGAGCCGGAGGACTGGACTGGACTGGACTAGTTGGGGATGGTGTCTGTGTCTGTGTCTGTGTGTGCGTGTGTGTGTGGGTGAGTGTGTGTGTGTCCTCTAGATCAAATACTACTGCATGAGAAATTAACCCTGGACGTCAGTGTGAGGCAGGTGGCTCATTATGATCCAGGTGAACATGAAATTATAGGTGCCATGACACGTACTAACCTTGCACACATATCATGTAATGATATGTAGTAAAACAGTGTACTAAGCAAGATTATTGGAACTTCAACAGCTCAACAGTTGGCTGTATAGTTCTAAGAAACTCAGTTGTTGTGAGCAGAAACTTTGGTTAAGCTGCTTGTTGCAAAAGCATTAAGTACTCAATGCAACTTGAACAGAGTTACATGTACAGTGGGGAGAACAAGTATTTGATACACTGCCGATTTTGCAGGTTTTCCTACTTACAAAGCATGTAGAGGTCTGTAATTTTTATCATAGGTACACTTCAACTATGAGAGACGGAATCTAAAACAAAAATCCAGAAAATCACATTGTATGATTTTTAAGTAATTAATTTGCATTTTATTGCATGACATAAGTATTTGATACATCAGAAAAGCAGAACTTAATATTTGGTACAGAAACCTTTGTTTGCAATTACAGAGATCATACATTTCCTGTAGTTCTTGACTAGGTTTGCACACACTGCAGCAGGGATTTTGGCCCACTCCTCCCTACAGATCTTCTCCAGATCCTTCAGGTTTCGGGGCTGTCGCTGGGCAATACGGACGTTCAGCTCCCTCCAAAGATTTTCTATTGGGTTCAGGTCTGGAGACTGGCTTGGCCACTCCAGGACCTTGAGATGCTTCTTACGGAGCCACTCCTTAGTTGCCCTGGCTGTGTGTTTCGGGTCGTTGTCATGCTGGAAGACCCAGCCACGACCCATCTTCAATGCTCTTACTGAGGGAAGGAGGTTGTTGGCCAAGATCTCGCGATACATGGCCCCATCCATCCTCCCCTCAATACGGTGCAGTCATCCTGTCCCCTTTGCAGAAAAGCATCCCCAAAGAATGATGTTTCCACCTCCATGCTTCACGGTTGGGATGGTGTTCTTGGGGTTGTACACATACTTCTTCTTCCTCCAAACACGGTGAGTGGAGTTAGACCAAAAAGCTCTATTTTTGTCTCATCAGACCACATGACCTTCTCCCATTCCTCCTCTGGATCATCCAGATGGTCATTTGCAAACTTCAGACAGGCCTGGACATGCACTGGCTTAAGCAGGGGGACCTTGCGTGCGCTGCAGGATTTTAATCCATGACGGCGTAGTGTGTTACTAATGGTTTTCTTTGAGACTGTGGTCCCAGCTCTCTTCAGGTCATTGACCAGGTCCTGCCGTGTAGTTCTGGGCTGATCCCTCACCTTCCTCATGATCATTGATGCCCCACGAGGTGAAATCTTGCATGGAGCCCCAGACCGAGGGTGATTGACCGTCATCTTGAACTTCTTCCATTTTCTAATAATTGCGCCAACAGTTGTTTCCTTCTCACCAAGCTGCTTGCCTATTGTCCTGTAGCCCATCCCAGCCTTGTGCAGGTCTACAATTTTATCCCTGATGTCCTTACACAGCTCTCTGGTCTTGGCCATTGTGGAGAGGTTGGAATCTGTTTGATTGAGTGTGTGGACAGGTGTCTTTTATACAGGTAACGAGTTCAAACAGGTGCAGTTAATACAGGTAATGAGTGGAGAACAGGAGGGCTTCTTAAAGAAAAACTAACAGGTCTGTGAGAGCCGGAATTCTTACTGGTTGGTAGGTGATCAAATACTTATGTCATGCAATAAAATGCAAATTAATTATTTAAAAATCATACAATGTGATTTTCTGGATTTTTGTTTTAGATTCCGTCTCTCACAGTTGAAGTGTACCTATGATAAAAATTACAGACCTCTATGGATTAAAATCCTGCAGCGCACGCAAGGTCCCCCTGCTCAAGCCAGCGCAAGTCCAGGCCTGTCTGAAGTTTGCCAATGACCATCTGGATGATCCAGAGGAGGAATGGGAGAAGGTCATGTGGTCTGATAAGACAAAAATAGAGCTTTTTGGTCTAAACTCCACTCGCCGTGTTTGGAGGAAGAAGAACGATGAGGACAACCCCAAGAACACCATCCCAACCGTGAAGCATGGAGGTGGAAACATCATTCTTTGGGGATGCTTTTCTGCAAAGGGGACAGGGCGACTTCACCGTATTGAGGGGAGGATGGATGGGGCCATGTATCGCGAGATCTTGGCCAACAACCTCCTTCCCTCAGTAAGAGCATTGAAGATGGGTCGTGGCTGGGTCTTCCAGCATGACAACAACCCGAAACACACAGCCAGGGCAACTAAGGAGTGGCTCCGTAAGAAGCATCTCAAGGTCCTGGAGTGGCCTCGCCAGTCTCCAGACCTGAACCCAATAGAAAATCTTTGGAGGGAGCTGATAGTCCGTATTGCCCAGCGACAGCCCCGAAACCTGAAGGATCTGGAGAAGGTCTGTATGGAGGAGTGGGCCAAAATCCCTGCTGCAGTGTGTGCAAACCTGGTCAAGAACTACAGGAAACGTATGATCTCTGTAATTGCAAACAAAGGTTTCTGTACCAAATATTAAGGTCTGCTTTTCTGATGTATCAAATACTTATGTCATGCAATAAAATGCAAATTAATTACTTAAAAATCATACAATGTGATTTTCTGGATTTTTGTTTTAGATTCCGTCTCTCACAGTTGAAGTGTACCTATGATAAAAATTACAGACCTCCACATGCTTTGTAAGTAGGAAAACCTGCAAAATCGGCAGTGTATCAAATACTTGTTCTCCCCACTGTATGTATGAGACAGAGTCCTCCTGCCCTAATGCCATGTCTTTGATACTTACAGCACTGGTTAACAGAGACAGTTACTGTCCAGTGCAAATCACCCTTTTCTATTTGTGAGGTTGTATTTCCAGCTCAGCCCAGAATGGCTGATGTTGAAGTTGCTTTATGTAATTACAAGTTACGACATCTAAAATCCGCGAGCTTGGACACGTTAACACTAAATGACTGTAAAGTAAAGGAGAAATAGAGATATTTGTGCTTTGCGTACCATGTCTTCTCTCTCTACAGTAGGTATCTCAAAGATGCAGTCCGGGATCTTAAGCACTTACAAATTGGAATTCGTAACATACACTACATGACCAAATGTATGTGGTCACCTGCTCGTCGAATATCTCATTCCAAAATTATGGGTATTAATATGGAGTTGGTCGCCCCTTTTCTGCTATAACAGTCTCTACTCTTCTGGGAAGGCTTTCCACTAGATGTTGGAACATTGCTACAGGGACTTGCTTCCATTCAGCCACAAGAGCATTAGTGAGGTCATGTTCTTCCACGCTGATCTCGACAAACCATTTCTGTATGGACCTTTCTTTGTGCACAGGGGTATTGTCATGCTCCCGATGAACAGTTATTGTGCTGATGTTGCTTCCAGAGGTAGTTTGGAACTTGGCAGTGAGTGTTGCAACCGAGGACAGACGATTTTTACGCCTTACAAAGTTGAGCACTCTGCGGTCCCGTTCTGTGAGCTTGTGTGGCCTACCAGTTCATGGCTGAGCTGTTGTTGCTCCAAGACGTTTTCACTTCACAATAACAGCACTTACAGTTGACCGGGGCAACCTTAGCAGGACAGAAATTTGACAAACTGACTTGTTGGAATGGTGCCACGTTAAAAGTCTTTGAGCTCTTCAGTAAGGGCATTCCACTGCTGATATTTGTCTATGGAGATTGCATGGCTGTGTGCTCGATTTTATACACCTGTTAGCAATGGTTTGGCTGAAATAGCCAAATCCACTCATTTGAAGGGGTACTTTTGTATATATTCTGTGCCTTGCAAAAGTATTCATCCCACATGGCATTTTTCCTATTTTGTTGCATTACAACCTGTAATTTAAATTTATTTTTATTTCATGTAATGGACATACACAAAATAGTCCAAATTGGTGAAGTGAAATGAAAAAAATTGCGTTAAATAAAATTCCAAAAAATTTAAACCTGTCACGCCCTGGCCTTAGTATTCTTTGTTTTCTTTATTATTTTAGTTAGGTCAGGGTGTGACATGGGTATTTATGTGGGTTTTGTAGTGTCCAGGGTGATTGTAAGGTTTAGGGGGTTTATTTAGAGTAGTTGGCTTTATGTTTAGTATAGTTGTCTAGCTGTGTCTATGTTGTGTGTAGTTGTCTAGGAAAGTCTATGGTTGCCTGAATGGGTTCCCAATTAGAGACAGCTGGTTTCTGTTGTCTCTGATTGGGAGCCATATTTAAGGTAGCCATAGGCTTTAGTTTGTTGTGGGGAATTGTCTATGTAGAACGTTTGTAGCCTGTGTGTGTGCACTACGTTATTTAGCGTCATGATCGTTTGTTGTTTTGGTAGTTTGTAAGTGTTTTGTTTCGTTTTGCCTTCTTCAATAATAAAGAGAAGATGGCTTATTTTCCTCATGCTGCGTTTTGGTCCGAATCTCTTCCACACGATCGTGACAGAATTCCCCACCACAACAGGATCAAGCAGCATGATCGGAACCAACAACAGCGGCAAAGTAAACAGGACTCATGGACATGGGAGGAGATCCTGGACGGCAAAGGACCCTGGACTCAGCCAGGGGAATATCGCCGTCCCAAAGCGGAGCTGGAGGCAGCGAAAGCGGAGAGGCGGTTTTATGAGGCAAAGGCAAGGCAGAGTGGCTGGAAGCCCGTGAGTAACACCCAAAAATTTATTGGGGGGGGGGGCTAAAGGCGAGTGTGGCGAAGCCGGGTTGGATACCTGAGCCAACTCCCCGGGCTTGCCGTGGAGTAAGAGGGCGTCGTACTGGTCAGACACCGTGTTATGCGGTAAAGCGCACGGTGTCCCCAGTACGCGTGCTTAGCCCAGTGCGGGCTATTCCACCTTGCCGCACTGGGAGGGCTAGGTTGGGCATCGAGCCGAGTGCCATGAAGCCGGCCCAACGTATCTGGTCTCCAGTACGTCTCCTCGGGCCGGCGTACATGGCACCAGCCTTACAGGTGGTGTCCCCGGTTCGCCTGCATAGCCCAGTGCGGGCTATTCCACCTCGCCGCACTGGCAGGGCTACGGGGACCATTCAACCTGGTAAGGTTGGGGAGGCTCGGTGCTCAAGAGCACGTGTCCTCCTTCACGGTCCGGTATATCCGGCGCCACCTTCCTGCCCCAGCCTAGTACCACCAGTGCCTACACCACGCACCAGGCTTCCAGTGCATCTCCGGAGCCCTGTTCCTCCTCCACGCACTCTCCCTATGGTGCGTGTCTCCAGCCCAGTGCCTCCAGTTCCGGCACTAAGCCACCTGTGCGTCTCCTGAGTCCTGTACACACTGTTATTTCTCCCCGCACTCGTCCTGAGGTGCGTGCCCTCAGTCCGGTACCACGCACCAGGCATATAGTGCGCTTTGAGAACTCAGTGTGCCCTGTTGTTGTTCCCCGCACTAGCCTTAAGGTGCGTGTCATTAGCCCGGTACCTCCAGTTCCGGTACCACGCACCAGGCCTACAGTGCGTCTCAGCCGGCCAGAGTCTGCCGTCTGCCCAGCGGCGCCTGAACTGCCCGTCTGCCCAGCGGCGCCTGAACTGCCCGTCTGCCCAGCGGCGCCTGAACTGCCCGTCTGCCCAGCGGCGCCTGAACTGCCCGTCTGCCCAGCGGCGCCTGAACTGCCCGTCTGCCCAGCGGCGCCTGAACTGCCCGTCTGCCCAGCGGCGCCTGAACTGCCCGTCTGCCCAGCGGCGCCTGAACTGCCCGTCTGCCCTACGCCGTCTGAACTGTCCGTCTGCCATGAGCCTGCAAAGCCGCCCGTCTGCCATGAGCCTGCAAAGCCGCCCGTCTGCCATGAGCCTACAGAGCCGTCCGCCAGACAGGAGCCGCTAGAGCCGTCCGCCAGACAGGAGCCGCTAGAGCCGTCCGCCAGACAGGAGCCGCTAGAGCCGTCCGCCAGACCGGATCAGCCAGAGCCTTCCGCCAGACCGGATCAGCCAGAGCCTTCCGCCAGACCGGATCAGCCAGAGCCTTCCGCCAGACCGGATCAGCCAGAGCCTTCCGCCAGACCGGATCAGCCAGAGCCTTCCGCCAGACCGGATCAGCCAGAGCCTTCCGCCAGACCGGATCAGCCAGAGCCTTCCGCCAGACCGGATCAGCCAGAGCCTTCCGCCAGACCGGATCAGCCAGAGCCTTCCGCGAGCCATGACCAGCCAGAGCCGTCAGCGAGCCATGACCAGCCAGAGCCGTCAGCCAGCCATGACCAGCCAGAGCCGTCAGCCAGCCATGACCAGCCAGAGCCGTCAGCCAGCCATGACCAGCCAGAGCCGTCAGCCAGCCATGACCAGCCAGAGCCGTCAGCCAGCCATGACCAGCCAGAGCCGTCAGCCAGCCAGGATCCGCCAGCCAGTCCGGAGCTGCCGTCCCTCAGCCCGGAGCTGCCGTCCCTCAGCCCGGAGCTGCCGTCCCTCAGCCCGGAGCTGCCGTCCCTCAGCCCGGAGCTGCCGTCCCTCATCCCGGTGTTGCCCCTTATCCCGGTGCTGCCCCTTATCCCGGTGCTGCCCCTTGTGTCGATGTTACCCAAAAGATTAAGTGGGGGTAATATGAGGGTGGTCATTTGTAGGGGGAGATATAAGCTGGGATTGACTATGGTGGGGTGGGGACCTCGCCCTGAGCCTGAGCCACCACCGTGGTCAGATGCCCACCCAGGCCCTCCCCTAGACTTTGTGCTGGTGCGCCCGGAGTTCGCACCTTAAGGGGGGGGCTATGTCACGCCCTGGCCTTAGTATTCTTTGTTTTCTTTATTATTTTAGTTAGGTCAGGGTGTGACATGGGTATTTATGTGGGTTTTGTAGTGTCCAGGGTGATTGTAAGGTTTAGGGGGTTTATTTAGAGTAGTTGGCTTTATGTTTAGTATAGTTGTCTAGCTGTGTCTATGTTGTGTGTAGTTGTCTAGGAAAGTCTATGGTTGCCTGAATGGGTTCCCAATTAGAGACAGCTGGTTTCTGTTGTCTCTGATTGGGAGCCATATTTAAGGTAGCCATAGGCTTTAGTTTGTTGTGGGGAATTGTCTATGTAGAACGTTTGTAGCCTGTGTGTGTGCACTACGTTATTTAGCTTCACGATCGTTTGTTGTTTTGGTAGTTTGTAAGTGTTTTGTTTCGTTTTGCCTTCTTCATTAATAAAGAGAAGATGGCTTATTTTCCTCATGCTGCGTTTTGGTCCGAATCTCTTCCACACGATCGTGACAAAACCGGAAAACTGGTGTGTGCATATGTATTCGCCCCCTTTGCTATGAAGCCCCTAAATAAGAAACCAATTACCTTCAGAAGTCACATAATTAGCTAAATAAAGTCCACCTATGTGCAATCTAAGTGTCACATGATCTGTCCCATGATGTCAGTATATATACACCTGTTCTGAAAGGCCCCAGAGTCTGCAACACCACTAAGTAAGGGGCACCACCAAGCAAGCAGCACCATGAAGACCAAGGAGCTCTCCAAACAGGTCAGGGACAAAGTTGTGGATAAGTACAGATCAGGGTTGGGTTATAAAAAAATATCCTAAACTTTGAACATCCCACGGAGCACGATTAAATCCATTATTAAAAAATGGAAAGAATATGGCACCACAACAAACCTGCCAAGAGAGGGCCGCCCACCAAAACTCACGGACCAGGCAAGGAGGGCATTAATCAGAGAGGCAACAAAGAGACCAAAGATAACCCTGAAGGAGCTGCAAAGCGCCACAACGGAGATTGGAGTTTCTGTCCATAGGACCACTTTAAGCCGTACACTCCACAGAGCTGGGCTTTAAGGAAAGAGGGGCCAGAAAAAAAGCCAATGCTTAAAGAAAAAAATAAGCAAACATGTGGGAGACTCCCCAAACATATGGAAGAAGGTACTCTGGTCAGATGAGACTAGCTTTTTGGCCATCAAGTACTCTGGTCAGATGAGACTAGCTTTTTGGCCATCAAGGAAAACGCTATGTCTGGTGCAAATCCAACATCTCTCATCACCTCAAGAACACCATCTCCACAGTGAAGCATGGTGGTGGCAGCATCATGCTGTGGGGATGTTTTTCATTTGCAGGGACTGGGAAACTGGTCAGAATTGAAGGAATGATGGATGGCTCTAAATACAGGGAAATTCTTGAGGGAAACCTGTTTCGATCTTCCAGAGATTTAAGACTGGGACACAGGTTCACCTTCCAACAGGACAATGACACTAAGCATACTGCTAAAGCAACACTCAAGTGGTTTAAGGGGGAACATTTACATGTCTTGGAATGGCGTAGTCAAAGCCCAGACCTCAATCCAATTGACAATCTGTGGTATGACTTAAAGATTGCTGTACACCAGCGGAACCCATCCAACTTGAAGGAGCTGGAGCAGTTTTGCCTTGAAGAATGGGCAAAATCCCAGTGGCTAGATGTGCCAAGCTTATAGAGACATAGCCCAAGAGACTTGCAGCTGTAATTGCTGCAACAGGTGGCTCTACAAAGAATTGACTTTGGGGGGGTGAATAGTTATGTTTTCAGTTTTTTGTCTTATTTCTTGTTTGTTTCACAATAAAAAAATATTTTGCATCTTCAAATTGGTAGGCATGTTGTGTAAATCAAATGATACAAACCCCCCCAAAATCTATTTTAATTCCAGGTTGTAGGGCAACAAAATAGGGGGGTGAATACTTTCGCAAGCCACTGTAGTGTATCATACGAATTGCAGGCCTTAACATATCATACAAAATGCATGACGTAGTACACATTATTGTGCACAAAATTCTGTGACCAGTTTTGGCTCATGTGCACTACTTTCAAAACTACTGGCTGAAATGATACAAAACCTATGTAACATGACTTTAAAGCTGCAATATGTAACTTTTTGGACGACCTGACAAAAGTCACATAGAAATGTGAGTTATATATCTGTCATTCTCATTGAAAGCAAGTCTAAGAAGCGGTAGATCTGTTCTATGTGCGCTATTTATATGCTTCCTGTTCTTAAATTAGACAAACTATTAGAATTCTAGCAACCAGGAAATTCCGGTTTCTGCGTATTGCACCTTTAAGTCTTCAGCAACAGTTTCTAAACCCAAAGGTGCAACTTCACAAGATTTCCGGGAACGGTTGCAAAACAGACCAAGCAGACCTGGCCGGCGTTTGTGGTTTGAGAAGTCAATGAGAGAAGGGAAAAATGTTTCCTCAGTTGTTCATTTCCTCAACATCTAAAGGCATAATGTAGATTCAAGCATAATGTAGATTCAAAGTGACAAACTGACACGTTTTCATTTTTGTCACAAACAACTTTATATTGGAGGAGTGCCTTTGATTTGACAGCCTGCACATGCCCAGTTCGGCGTGAGACGACTGTTAGACCCGATGACGTGTTTCTACGCATGAGCTTAGCTAGCCAACGTCGCCATGACATCACCAACAAGTGTGAACAGGAATTTCTATGGGAGAAGCAGTTTTATTTTATTTAACCTTTATTTAACTAGGCAAGTCACTTAAGAACAAATTCTTATTTACAATGACAGCCTACCCCGGCCAAACCCGGACGACGCTGGGCCAATTGTGCACCGTCCTATGGGACTCCCAATCATGGCCGGATGTGATACAGCCTGGATCTTCATTCTGTACCGTCTTTGAGTCAGCCCCTTGCACTTTTTCACATTTTGTTGAGTTACAACCTGGAATTAGAATGGATTTAATTGGCACTGATTTTCTTTGACACTGATGTACACAAAGTACTCTAATGTCAAAGGACTACTTCTGATCTAAAGGGAGATTTTTTTTGTCTCTCACTTTGTTGGCTGCCAGAACTCTTGTCTTCTCAGCCCTGTCATGCTGCCAGTCAGTACAGTCAACTCTTGGCTGCTAGCTCTTTTAGGCTGTGTGCTGCCATCCTGATACAGCAACATGTAACCGTAAGGGATCTCTGTCAATCACAAAATACCCTTATTTTACCAATCCAGACTGCAGTGAAACTGTCCACGATCACTCAAAAAATCTAGTGAATGAATTCAGAATATACTGATAGTTTGTTTAATAGTTTGTTGAATATTATCTATTATACCATCTCTTGACACAATAACAATAATGTCGAATGGAGGTACTTTTAGAGTCCGTAATACAACCCCAGTCTAGCAGGACAATTTACTCTGAAAGTGCTATTGACACCAGTGTTATTTTTGCATTATGCTTCCTCCATCATTTCCTATACTGAATGTATCCCCTGCACTGGCCATGATAGTCTCTAAAGAGAGTCATTTGTTTACAGGGAAGATATAGCCTGTGGGATAAATATTTTTGGACAAAGTTGCAATATGTTTTTGTTCCATTTAGGCAGTCTGAGGAAAAAATCTTGTTTATTCAAAAAGCGAATTCATCCATTCCTTTACGCAGCTGTGAAGACACAGTGGAGTCGAGTGGAAGAGGATAGGGGAGCTGAGGGGTGATTGACATCTGTTAGCCTGCGATAAAGGTGCTACCAGATCAGTTTAGAGGGTGGCCGGCAGGCAGGCATTTTGTGGCCCTTCTAATCTAGTTGACTTTGGCCTATGATCTTATTTTTTCATATCATTCTGACCATCTGCACGCTTTCTAATTCGGTTAGAACCAACATCTACAAAGCACCACGCAGTTGGTTTGTCTTAGAGGCCAGGAATCAGGAGAACAAAGAAATTGTGCATTCCTTTAAAAGACTGACCAGACCTGCAAGCTGTGCCGATGGCTTATCTTGAAAAAAGCAGTTAGAGCTTGAAAATCACTTCTGATGGGTTCCACCACAAAGATATTGAAACACTTTGTAGAATGAGATGAAATCTTTCTGTAGACTTGTCATGACGTCAATTCTGTTATATCACACACTGTGTGAAGGTTATTTCTGTTTTAGGATCCAATGCTAATAATTTATTTTTATTTTTTATAAACAAAACAATAATATGCATCACAAGCTGTGTATGCTGTAATGACAGGATATGTTGAAGGTCACAGCATGCGACAGAATCAGCCTTTGTTTAAAGACTGTTACTTTACAGAGCTGATAGACTCAACTCTAGAGTGATTAGAATATTCCGGTTCTCCTATGACTGTAGTCTGGGAGTGGAACTGACGGGGACTGTATTATAGAGAATGATGTTACTAACAGACATTTACAAATCCTTTGTTTTTCTGCTAAACATTTACAGAGTTTACATGCCTTCACAGACATGAGATACAAAAAAGATGAATTTATTTTATTATTATTTTACATGATATACAACATAGCAAATAGACCAATGAGAGTCAGACAAATATAAGTATTTTACTTCTCCTCCACTCCAGACAACATAAAAAAACATACACTAGTTGAAGGGGAATGAGATAAGGAGTGTGTGTGCATATGTGTGGGCATGCGTGCATGTATGTGTGTGAGAGAGAGGAATAGAGAAGAAATACGGAGAAACCGTGATAGTGAGGAAGCACAGCTATAGAGAGGGAGAAAGGGCACATGACAACTATAGTCCCTGCTTGTTTCCATGGCAATTGCTACTCTCCACCACCACCACTCACATGTGTCTGCCTGTCATTTTGAGGTGGGAGGTACTGGGATTTCCTATCTCACTTTCCTTCTGCAATCCAATAATCTGACACATGATGACGTCATCACATTTCACAATCACCAGCAGTTGCTTCACTCTCTCCTCCCTCCCTCCTTCCATACCACCCTCCCTCTGGGAAAGTTCCCTCACATCTTTGAACACCTCCCACCCACTGTAAAACCACAATAAATCACTTCCTGTTTCACAGCCAGGTGCCTTTGGTGTGCTGCTGAGCACAAAGACGTATTACTCAGACAGACATGCATTGTTTCCTGTTTTGATGATTGCTAGACTGCAGCACATATGTGGTGTTGCATCCAATGATGTGTATGGTTGCCTCGCAACCCGCCAACACATGTTGCACATCTTGCTTAACAGGCCATAGTGCATAGCTAGCCTACTGTAGTAGGAGAGAATTAATTCACTCACCATGTGCTTTATACAATGACATTATAAAGATTCCATGTTTTCAAATAAGGGGATGATAATAAAACATGAATAATCTGAGGATCATACATGGAGATATGATAATTTAATCCCTTGGGATTATATCATTTGATTAACATGTATATGATAGAGTATTTATCAGCACTGTTATGACAGCCTGACCATTATTAATTATAATGGATTTACCACAAACAATTGATTGTCGTGGCATTTAAACTCATTACATAACATCATAATAGTCACAATTACCACCAAATACTGAATACATTTACTGCATGTTACTTCACTGGAATGTAGCTTTCCAAATAGCCCAGCTCTTGGAAATGGAGAGAATTCAAGAGGATTTTTAGAGCTAATTGTAAGAATTGTCTGAGAACCCCTTTATTTCATGTTTATATATTGGCTGGAGTTTGTCTTCAGTCGTAAATTAGTTCCTGCGTGGTAACGGGTTATTGGTTTATACTTCCAAGTTCCATACCTTGGAAAGAGCACAAAGCATATTTAGGCTTAAATCTGAACACATAATTTATATAATCTGTAAAGTATGTTTGGACATCTTTTATGTAGCAGAGAATGCATAAGGGGAAATTTCCCTAATAAACTGACTGTCAGGGAGAAGAGATGCTGGAGACAAGCACAGGAATTTATGAGATGAGAAGATAGACCATGAACTTCAGAGGAGTTAAGATTAGTGGAGAGACTCTTTTGATGTCCCGGTAGTGTCTTTATATTGAGTTAACAGATTTAAACTGGTGTTGAATTAAACAATACCAGAGGACTCAGATATAGTATGGATCCCAATGACACCCTATTCCCTATTTAGTGCTTTTAGTGCCCTAGGGTCAAAAGTAGTGCCCTAGGGTCAAAAGTAGTGCACTAGTCAAAAGGGTAGGGTGCTAGGGTACCATTTGGGATGGAAGTAATATAGCAACGTCAGAGTAATGAATATGCAGATATCCCTGGTATTGTAAGCGGCTGGAAAGAAGTCTGCCAGGGCCAGGGGTGTGGGTCTAAACTAAAACAACCCGTGTCTGGAGAAGTGTGCTTCTGATACAGAGGCTACAACTCCCTTCTGAAGATTAATGAACTGAAAAGCACTTCCAAACACCCCGTCAGCTTTACCTGACCCCTCGGAAGCAGGCAGCAGATGGGGCCAATTCTGGACGGGCCCTTGTGACAGCTGTCAGGGGTAGGGGGTGGAGTAGGTCAAAGGTCAAAGATCCTCTAGCTGAAAGAAAGACCCCTCTGTCCCAAACCCCACCCCCCTCAACTACTACCACCACTGCTACCACTACTTAGGCTGTATCAGAGTCCCTATTTCTGTCCAAAAAGAGGATGGATGCGTCAGGACATGTCGGGGAAGCAGGATATAGCCAAGTAGTGATGGGGATTCCGAGGCTTTTCAGTGAGCCAGATCATTTGGCTCTGTTAATCTAAAAGAGATGTTAGTTTGACTCCCAAATGGCTCTTTGTTCAGAATTGTGCTAGGACCAAGAAAATATAGCAATGTTCTAATGTAAAGCCTTCCCTAATTCAGTCTCAAAAAGAGGATGTCTAGGCATGTCCTGTGCTAGGGGGAGGCAGCAGGATACAGCTAAGAGAGTAAGAAGTACTATGCTGCCATCAGCTGTTTTCTACATAAATCATGTCCCCTATGGGATGGTGAATCTTTTGAGCTGACAGGTCAGGCCTGTAATTCAGGATCAGGATACTCCGTCTGGGCCAGGACTAGGGTTTTCCCTCCAGTTTGGACAACTGTGTATACAGTTATGTCACAGATCCTGTACCAACAAAGGATATCTTCTTCTGTTTTGCCTATATGTAAAGAAAGCCATATGTTTGTCTAAATGTAAAGCAAAGAGAGAGGCTGAAATTAAGTAATAGATATTTTCCTCATGTATATATATATTTTTTTTTACAAATTAATGCATGTGAAAAATTCAGAGATGTTCTCTCAAACTTTTGTAGAATTTCAGCCAATAGTTTCGAAAGTGTTGCTCATGAGCCAAAAGTGGTCCACGTTTTTTGTGTACTATGTAATCAAATTTTGTACTACATCATCCATTTCGTATGATATGTTACGTCCTGCAAAATCTTTTTTTTTATATGTTACGTATCGAAATCGTACTATATGTTACGAATTTGTTGTGCTTAAGATCCTGGAGTGCATCTTTAAGCACTCACATCTCAAGTTAGGATTCAGCCCATACACAATAAGTATATCGTAAAGTAGTTTAGGGCTCCAGCAGCCCATACACAATAAGTATATCGTAAAGTAGTTTAGGGCTCAAGCTCTGGAAAGAAACAAAGTGCCATAGTCAAATATTTACTGCAGTTGTAGCCTACATTTCTAAGATACAGTTATCTCCTCCTAAAAATAGCACAGCTTCCTCTAAGTTCAACTGCCTTCTGTGCATATTTATTTCAAACCCAACGCTGCTAATTTTACATTCACTTGTTGTGAGGTGAAGTGTTCAGGAGGATTATGCTGTACCCATGTATTTTCTTTCGGTGAGAAAGCAAGGTTATTAAGGGCTGTCAGAGTTAATCAGTTAACTCAAGTTCACTTTTTAAAACTTAAATTAACGTTTATTTTCTATTGCGATTAATCGCATTGTCTGAAAGCATTCAAAATACACTAAAAACATCCAAAACACATAATCTATACAGCTAAAACAACAATGCGATGTCAAAACAAGTTGACATTGAGGGTAAAGAAAGTGTGCTTTTAGAAGTTTACCTGATTTTGCGTACCATTGCTTTGGACAGAATCAAGGAATGCTTTTTGTATAAAAAATCTTAAATTACAGCTCAATTTGAGCAAATTCTAACATGTTATGAAGCTGGTTGTCAAGTAAAGTGTTACCATTTCAATAGCAACATAAAAAGAACAGACAAACCTTTGGCTCAGGAATATTCTCCCCTCCCTCTGAGATCACTGATAGAGATATCTACCACCACACAGATATCAGGTGTTCCCTATACCTGTTCTCTCCAAAACTTTGCTGAGCTCTTGTTTCACTATGGCAGCCTCAGCCAACATGGACAAATATGGTCATGAACAGCCTGTTATAATAGCATTCCTCTCCTCTAACCTCCGACACCTTGGCCGGCCCAAGAGAAAGGTCTACACATGCACATTCATAGCTGGGATAGGATTTGAATAATTGCATTCAATGGAGTGAATAGGAGTCATTGGGGCCCAGGGCCGCTTTCTATTCCCTGGTTGACAGATGAGCAGACTGTCTTTGTGTTGCTGTGGAGCGGAGGGGAGCAGAGGGAATTGAGGGGCCCCAACTCACTCAGCCAGTAGGTTTAGGTTTAGCTGTGGCGGCTGCAGTCGTCGTTGCAGCAGATGGAGTTTGGCGCCTCTCGCCCTGCAGAGGGTCCAGCCTGAGGGGGTTGGTCCCACCTGCCGGGGCCACACAAAGCAGGCCCATGTCGTCACAATACCCTGCGCTGCAGCCTGGAGACTGTCAGGCCCAGGAGGCTTTTCTTCAGTGTGTCTGTGTCAACGAGGACGTAAGTACTGCTTAAAAGGATTTCCAAACAAAGTCTAAAAGAGGTCATATGAATATTAACAATAAACAGCTGCCACTCGTTTGGCTCTGTGCTAGTTACCTTCACTCATGGTCTCTGAGTTCCACTTCTACGGCAGCCAGCAGCAAGTGTTCTAGTCATGAAATATTAAGGCCTATGGAACTTGGTTGTTTCGTTGTGTTTTCTGCCATGAGTGGTTTGTTAGAGGACTAATGCACTGTGGGTGATCAGGAGAACATGGAAAAGTACTTGAACTGTTCAATAGAGATTCCTCACAGTACAGAGATAAAAAAAATACATTTGTGGAGAAGCATCTAAAAATGAGGCTCTGTGTTTAGGATAGACGATGGCCTCGTATACATTTGCTTCCACAAATCCCTTTTTGATAATGCAATTTTGGAAATCCCTACATTCAGACAACGATATCTCCTTTTACTATCCACTCATGAAAGTTTATTGATAAATTATCTAGGATGGAATACATTTATCTGAATGTAAATTAATCATGAACAAATATATTCACATACACTGAGTATACCAAACATTAGGAACACCATCCTAATATTGAGTTGCATCCCTTTAAATTTTTTGGGGTGCCAAAAACATGAACTCAAACATGTTTCTAACCAGTGGATGAAAGTAGTACTTACATTTTTTGGGGCTGTGATTAGGTAGGCAGACCACGTCTGAAGGAGGTGACATCATTCTGCTGTGTCACAACACTGCTCGGTATGCTGCTGCTGCGGCAGAGAGCGAGAGAGAGAGTGAGAGAAAGAGAGGCAGAGAGAAATAGAGAGAGAGGGAGAGAGAAATAGAGAGGGAGAGAGAGAGAGACCAAATTGAGACTGGATGCAGAATTCTGCAAAAAAAGCCTCTGTGTACAAACGTAAAACACCAAATAACACACGCAGAGCAGAATTACGACGATACCCGCTTGTTATCAAAATCCAGAACATAATAGTTAAATACAACCACCTAAAAGGAAGCCATTTCCCAAACCTTCCATAACAAAGCCATCACCTACAGAGAGATGAACCTGGAGAAGAGTCCCCTGAGGAAGCTGGTCCTGGAGCCCTGTTCACAAACACAAACAGACCCCACAGAGCCCCAGAACAGCAACACAATTAGACCCAACCAAATCATGAGAAAACAAAAATATAATTACTTGACACATTGGAAAGAATTAACCAAAAAACTGAGCAAACAGGAATGCTAAACAGAGAGTACACAGTGGCAGAATACGGTGCCTCTGTGACTGACCAAAACTTAAGAAAAGCCTTGACTATGCACAGACTCAGTGAGCATAGCCTTGCTATTGAGAGATGCTGCCGTAGGAAGACCCGGCTCTCAAGAGAAGACAGACTATGTGTCCACTGCCCACAAAATGTGGTGGAAACTGAGCTGCACTTCCTAACGTCCTGCCAAATGTATAACCACATTAGAGACACATTTCCCTCAGATTACATAGACCCACAAAGAATTTGAAAACAAAACACATTTTGATTAACTCCTATATCTGTTAGGTGAAATACCCCATTGTGCCATCACAGCAGAAAAATGTGTGACCTTTTGCCACACGAAAATGGCCACCAGTGAAGGTTAAACACCAATGTAAGTTCAAGACATATTTATGTTAATTTATTTTCCCTTTTGTACTTTAACTATTTGCACATCATTACAATACCATACTGTTGTGTCGTTGACGATCATTAAATGTGAAGACTATATTATCAAATCAATTCTCTATGTGTAATTTAATTATGAGATTAAACTAATCATGTACTGAAACTTTAATTAACTAGGAAGTTGGGGCACCACGGGAACATGTTTATAGAGTGTCAATTTCCCGAACATAACTCTTCAGATATTTTCATATCTTATCAAAACAGTCGCTTATTAATTAATTTGACCTAATCAGTATCATTACTGAACGTTGCAAACCCTTGGATATCTGCAAGAACCCTAGCCTAGATCATGAATCAGTGATATACAAATTGGTTAAATTATTTATTTATTAACTAATTAATCAAATCACAGAAAGACATGAAAACACACACAATTAGCTCATACATGGGTTACTACATGACACAAAGAAAAAGTCCCTAGCTGACGAAACCGATATGATGGCTTGGTAGACAAAGGAAAGGGGGTGGGGACCGCTCAAGAGCGGGAGACTCATAGCTGATAACTACACTCATAGAAATTGCTAATACTTTGAATATGAACAACCGCTCATTCGAAAAGAAATAGCAATTTACATATATACGAGTGTATACCTTGTTGTCGCTCTCTGTGGTCGCCGGTCTAGCTGCTGGAGAGAGTCGACAGAAAAGTCTCTGGTTGCATTCCTTGATGTTTCGGCGGATGTCAGTATTCTTCGTCCTAGACTACGTATATTTCCAGCTGCAGACTGAAAAGGCCTCGTCTAAGATTGGCTCCTTCTGTGGCAATGTTTTAGAGTTTAACCATTTCTAGCCGTGTAGCCAACGCTACACGCTGTATGGTCTCCTTGGCCTATAGAGTTGTAGTTCTTAATCATTTCACATGTAGCTACCGCTCCATGCTTATCTGGTCTTGTAGTTTTAAACCATTTGTCAGCCGTGTAACCACCGCTGTACACTGTCTGGTCTACTGGCCTATAGAATTGTAGCCATTCCAACGTGGGGACTCCGTCCCGGCGTTCTCTGACTTAATGTACATTTTGTAGGAAGTGGGTTTTATACTCTGTGGAGGAAGGGGACGTTCCATGACGCCGACCAAGTCTATGCTCACGTGGGCGTGGCCACTGACTAGTTAAAACTTGACATAAAATAAAATAAAATTGTATTAGTCACATGCGCCGAATACAACAGGTGTAGACCTTACAGTGAAATGCTTACTTACGAGCCCCTAACCAACAATGCAGTTTAAATTTCTTAAACTTCTAAAATACATAGCCTCCCGGGTGGCGCAGTGGTCTCAATCAATCAATCAATTTTATTTTATATAGCCCTTCGTACATCAGCTAATATCTCGAAGTGCTGTACAGACACCCAGCCTAAAACCCCAAACAGCTAGTAATGCAGGTGTAGAAGCACGGTGGCTAGGAAAAACTCCCTAGAAAGGCCAAAACCTAGGAAGAAACCTAGAGAGGAACCAGGCTATGAGGGGTGGCCAGTCCTCTTCTGGCTGTGCCGGGTGGAGATTATAACAGAACTATGCCAAGATGTTCAAAAATGTTCATAAGTGACAAGCATGGTCAAATAATAATCATGAATAATTTTCAGTTGGCTTTTCATAGCCGATCATCAAGAGTTGAAAAACAACAGGTCTGGGACAGGTGGCGGTTCCATAACCGCAGGCAGAACAGCTGAAACTGGAATAGCAGCAAGGCCAGGCGGACTGGGGACAGCAAGGAGTCACCACGGGCGGCAGTCCCGACGCATGGTCCTAGGGCCCAGGTCCTCCGAGAGAAAGAAAGAGAGAAGGAGAAAATTAGAGAGAGACAAGATTTTCAAAATGTTCATAAATGACAAGCATGGTCAAATAATAATCAGGAATAAATCTCAGTTGGCTTTTCATAGCCGATCATTAAGAGTTGAAAACAGCAGGTCTGGGACAGGTAGGGGTTCCATAACCGCAGGCAGAACAGTTGAAACTGGAATAGCAGCAAGGCCAGGCGGACTGGGGACAGCAAGGAGTCACCACGGCCGGTAGTCCCGACGTATGGTCCTAGGGCTCAGGTCCTCCGAGAGAAAGAAAGAGAGAAGGAGAAAATTAGAGAGCGCCAAGATTTTCAAAATGTTCATAAATGACAAGCATGGTCAAATAATAATCAGGAATAAATCTCAGTTGGCTTTTCATAGCCGATCATTAAGAGTTGAAAACAGCAGGTCTGGGACAGGTAGGGGTTCCGTAACCGCAGGCAGAACAGTTGAAACTGGAATAGCAGCAAGGCCAGGCGGACTGGGGACAGCAAGGTGTCATCATGCCCGGTAGTCCTGACGTATGGTCCTAGGGCTCAGGTTCTCAGAGAGAAAGAGAGAATGAGAGAATTAGAGAGAGCATACTTAAATTCACACAGGACACTGGATAAGACAGGAGAAGTACTCCAGGTAACCAACTGACCCTAGCCCCCGACACATAAACTACTGCAGCATAAATACTGGAGGCTGAGACAGGAGCGGTCAGGAGACACTGTGGCCCCATCCGAAGAAACCCCCGGACAGGGCCAAACAGGAAGGATATAACCCCACCCACTTTGCCAAAGCACAGCCCCCGCACCACTAGAGGGAAATCCTCAACCACCAACTTACAATCCTGAGACAAGGCCGAGTATAACCCACAAAGGTCTCCACCACTGAACCAGGTCTAAGGCACTGGTTCAAGCCCAGGCTCTGTCGCTGCTGTCCGCAACCGGGAGGCCCATGGGGCGACGCACAATTGGCTCAGCGTTGTCCGGGTTAGGGAGGGTTTGGCCGGCAGGGATATCCTTGTCTGATCACGCACTCGCGACTCCTGTGGCGGGCCGGGCGCAGTGCACGCTGACCAGGTCGCCAGGTGTACGGTGTTTCCTCTGACACATTGGTGCGGCTGGCTTCCGGGTTGGATGTGCATTGTGTCAAGAAGCAGTGCGGCTAGGTTGGGTTGTGTTTCGGAGGACGCATGGCTCTTGACCTTCGCCTCTCCCGAGTCCGTACGGGAGTTGCAGCGATGAGACAAGACTGTAACTACTACCAATTGGATACCACAAAATTGGGGAGAAAAAAGGGGGTAAAAAATAAAAAAAATAAATACAGATAAGAATAAGAAATAAAAGCATCAAGTAATTAAAGAGCAGCAGTAAAATAACAATAGCGAGACTATATATGGGGCGGTACCAGTACAGAGTCAATGCGCGGGGGCACCGGTTAGTTGAGGTAAGATGTACATGTAGGTAGAGTTATTAAAGTGACTATGCATAGATGATAACAACAGAGAGTAGCAGCAGTGTAAAAGAGGGGGGAGGGGCAATGCAAATAGTCTGGGTAGGCATTTGATTAGGTGTTCAGGAGTCTTATAGCTTGGGGGTAGAAGCTGTTTAGAAGCCTCTTGGACTAGACTTGGTGCTCTGGTACAGCTTGCCATGCGGTAGCAGAGAGAACAGTCTATGACTAGGATGGCTGGAGTCTTTGACAATTTTTAGGGCCTTCAAATCAAATGTATTTATAAAACCCTTCTTACATCAGCTGATATCTCAAAGTGCTGTACAGAAACCCAGCCCACAACCCCAAACAGCAAGCAATGTAGGTGTAGAAGCACCTTGGCTTGGAAAAACTCCCTAGTAAGGCCAGAACCTAGGAAGAAACCTAGAGAGGAACCAGGCTATGAGGGGTGGCCAGTCCTCTTCTGGCTGTGCCATTCTATGCTAGCAAAACAGTCCTGTTGCTTAGTATCTGCTTCATCTGACCACTTTTTTATTGATCTAGTCACTGGTGCTTCCTGCTTTAATTTTTTGATGGAAATTTGATAAAACGGATTTAAGTTTTCCTGCATTAAAGTCCCCAGCTACTAGGAGCATCGCCTCTGGGAGAGCTTTTTCTTGTTTGCTTATGGCGGAATACAGCTCATTCAATGCTGTCTTATTGCTAGTCTTAAACAGCTATGACAAATACAGATGAAAACTCTCTAGGTATGTAGTGTGGTCTACTGTTTATAATGAGATACTCTACCTCAGGTGAGCAATAGCTCGAGACTTCCTTAGATATCGTGCACCAGCTGTTATTTACAAAAACACATAGTCCGCCGCCCCTTGTCTTACCAGACGCCGCTGTTCTATCCTGCCAGTGCAGCATATAAACAGCCAGCTGTATGTTGATAGTGTCGTCATTCAGCCATGTCTCCGTGAAGCAAAAGATATTAACATTTTGAATGTCCGTTGGTAGTTTAATCTTCTGCGTACATCCTAACAAGTATCTCGTTTAAAAGGCCAACATTACATTACATCTTCTCACAAATAGTTTCATATTCAATCATATATTTTATACAACATTTAGATGTAAACCCCATAATTGAGAAGTGAACACAACCAAAGACACAGTATATATTGTTCTACTGTCTTTCCTGATGTCACACAATAAAACCAATTCGACAGCATTGTTCTTTAAATACCCATGGACAATTTCCACGTTCTCAAACATAGAAATATTGTTTAATTCTCCAATTTTGGGGATTAGGAGTTTTGGCAAGATAAGCTCTTTGTTCTCCCAGAGGTTTCTTTCCCTCCATATTCCATGGAAACAAAGAGTTTCTACCATGAATTTATAACCATTGTAAAACCTGAGGTGGGAGAGATATACACCTTAAAGGGCCACGTCGTGACAGTACATAGCCATAATATTATATTTGAAATGTCTCAATTTCTTTAAAATGTTTGTGAGTGTAATGTTACTGTTCATTTTTTGTTGTTTATTTCACATTTGTTTATTATCTATTTCACTTGCTTTGGCAATGTAAACCTATGTTTCCCATGCCAATAAAGCCCTTTGAATTAAATTGAGAGAGAGCGAGACCAAATGAGAAAGATGGAGGGAGAGAGAGAGGGAGAGGGAGTAAGAGAGAGAGATAGAGGGAGAGAGAGAAATGGAAGGAGAGAGATGGAGAGAGGAAAAGAGAGAAACTGTTCTGTTCCCTGCAGCCACAGCTCTAGTCTACATTCACTACAGAAACTCTCCCTAGGGAAACCACCTAGTTGGCTGACTGGAGGGAAAGAGATCTTGTCACGTGATGTTTCCTCCCGTTTCTCTCTTTCTCCCTCTCTCTTTCTCTGTACCTTCCTCCACTCCACTCTCCCTCCCTCGTTCTCTTTCTTTCTCTTTCTCTCGCTCTCTCTCTATCTCTCTCTATCTCTCTCTCTTTCTCTCTCTCTCTCTCTTTCTCTCTCTCTCAATTCAATTCAATTTCAATTCAATGTCAATTTAAGGGCTTTATTGGCATGGGAAATACATGTTAACATTGCCAAAGCAAGTGAAGTAGATAATAAACAAAAGTGAAAATAAACAATAAAAATTAACAGTACACTCACAGAAGTTCCAAAGGAAAAAATACATTTCAAATGTCATATTATGTCTATATACAGTGTTGTAACGATGTGCAAATATTTAAAATATAAAACGGAAAATAAATATAAATATGGGTTGTATTTACAATGGTGTTTGTTCTTCACTGGTTGCCATTATCTTGTGGCAACAGTTCACAAATCTTGCTGCTGTGATGGCACACTGGTATTTCACCCAGGAGATATGGGAGTTTATCAAAATTGGGTTTGTTTTCGAATTCTTTGTGGATCTGTGTAATCTGAGGGAAATATGTGTCTCTAATATGGTCTACGTTTGGCAGGAGGTTAGGAAGTGCAGCTCAGTTTCCACCTCATTTTGTGGGCAGTGTGCACATAGTCTGTCATCTCATGAGAGCCAGGTCTGCCTACGGCAGCCTTCCTCAATAGCAAGGCTATGCTCACTGAATCTGTACATAGTCAAAGCTTTCCTTAAGTTTAGGTCAGTCACAGAGGTCAGGTATTCTGCCACTGTGTACTCTCTGTTTAGCATTCCAGTTTGCTCAGTTTTTTGGTTAATTCTTTCCAATGTGTCAAGTAATTATATTTTTGTTTTCTCATGATTTGGTTGGGTCTAATTGTGTTGCTGTTCTGGGGCTCTGTGGGGTCTGTTTGTGTTTGTGAACAGAGCCCCAGGACCAGCTTGCTTAGGGGACTCTTCTCCAGGTTCATCTCTCTGTAGGTGGTGGCTTTGTTATGGAAGGTTTGGGAAATGGCTTCCTTTTAGGTGGTTGTAGAATTCAACGTCTCTTTCCTGGATTTTGATAATAGCGGTATCAGCCTAATTCTGCTCTGCATGCATTATTTGGTGTTTTATGTTGTACACGGAGGATATTTTTGCAGAATTCTGCATGCAGAGTCTCAATTTGGTGTTTGTCCCATTTTGTGAATTCTTGGTTGGTGAGCGGACCCCAGACCTCACAACCATAAAGGGCAATGGGATCTATAACTGATTCTAGTATTTTTTGCCAGATCCTAATTGGTACGTTGAATTTTATGTTCCTTTTGATGGCATTAAAGGCCCTTCTTGCCTTCACAGCTTCGTAAAAGTTACCTGTGGCGCTGATGTTTAGGCCAAGGTATGTATCGTTTTTTGTGTGCTCTAGGGCAATGGTCTCTAGATGGAATTTGTATTTGTGGTCCTGCAACTGGACCTTTTTTGGAACACCATCATTTTTGTTTTACTGAGATTTATTGTCAGGGCACAGGTCTGACAGAGTCTGTGCAGAAGATCTAGGTGCTGCTGTAGGCCCTCCTTGGTTGGGGACAGAAGCACCAGATCATCAGCAAACAGTACACATTTGACTTCAGATTCTACTAGGGTGAGGCCGGGTGCTGCAGACTGTTCTAGTGCCCTCGCCAATTCGTTGATATATATGTTGAAGAGGGTTGGGCTTAAGCTGCATCCTTGTTTCACCCCACGACCCTATGGAAAGAAATGTGTGTGTTTTTTTGCCAATTTTAACCACACACTTGTTGTTTGTGTACATGGATTTTATAATGTCGTATGTTTTTCCCCCAACACCACTTTCCATCAATTTGTATAGCAGACCCTCATGCCAAATTGAGTCAAAGGCTTTTATGAAATCAACAAAGCATGAGAAGACTTTGCCATTGTTTTGGTTTGTTGTTTGTCAATTAGGGTGCCAAGGTGAATACATGGTCTGTCGTTCGGTATTTTGGTTAAAAGCCAATTTGACATTTGCTCAGTACGTTGTTTTGACTAAGGACATGTACAAGTCTGCTGTTAATGATAATGCAGAAGGTTTTCCCAAGGTTGCTGTTGATGCATACAGTGGGGCAAAAAAGTATTTAGTCAGCCACCAATTGTGCAAGTTCTCCCACTTAAAAAGATGAGAGAGGCCTGTAATTTTCATCATAGGTACACTTCAACTATGACAGACAAAATGAGAAAAAAAATCCAGAAAATCACATTGTAGGATTTTTAATGAATTTATTTGCAAATTATGGTGGAAAATAAGTATTTGGTCACCTACAAACAAGCAAGATTTCTGGCTCTCACAGACCTGTAACTTCTTCTTTAAGAGGCTCCTCTGTCCTCCACTCGTTACCTGTATTAATGACACCTGTCCACAACCTCAAACAGTCACACTCCAAACTCCACTATGGCCAAGACCAAAGAGCTGTCAAAGGACACCAGAAATAAAATTGTAGACCTGCACCAGGCTGGGAAGACTGAATCTGCAATAGGTAAGCAGCTTGGTTTGAAGAAATCAACTGTGGGAGCAATTATTAGGAAATGGAAGACATACAAGACCACTGATAATCTCCCTCGATCTGGGGCTCCACGCAAGATCTCACCCCGTGGGGTCAAAATTATCACAAGAACGGTGAGCAAAAATCCCAGAACCACACAGGGGGACCTAGTGAATGACCTGCAGAGAGCTGGGACCAAAGTAACAAAGCCTACCATCAGTAACACACTACGCCGCCAGGGACTCAAATCCTGCAGTGCCAGACGTGTCCCCCTGCTTAAGCCAGTACATGTCCAGGCCCGTCTGAAGTTTGCTAGAGAGCATTTGGATGATCCAGAAGAAGATTGGGAGAATGTCATATGGTCAGATGAAACCAAAATATAACTTTTTGGTAAAAACTCAACTCATCGTGTTTGGAGGACAAAGAATGCTGAGTTGCATCCAAAGAACACCATACCTACTGTGAAGCATGGGGGTGGAAACATCATGCTTTGGGGCTGTTTTTCTGCAAAGGGACCAGGATGACTGATCCGTGTAAAGGAAAGAATGAATGGGGCCATGTATCGTGAGATTTTGAGTGAAAACCTCCTTCCATCAGCAAGGGCATTGAAGATGAAACGTGGCTGGGTCTTTCAGCATGACAATGATCCCAAACACACCGCCCGGGCAACGAAGGAGTGGCTTCTTAAGAAGCATTTCAAGGTCCTGGAGTGGCCTAGCCAGTCTCCAGATCTCAACCCCATAGAAAATCTTTGGAGGGAGTTGAAAGTCCGTGTTGCCCAGCAACAGCCCCAAAACATCACTGCTCTAGAGGAGATCTGCATGGAGGAATGGGCCAAAATACCAGCAACAGTGTGTGAAAACCTTGTGAAGACTTACAGAAAACGTTTGACCTCTGTCATTGCCAACAAAGGGTATATAACAAAGTATTGAGATAAACTTTTGTTATTGACCAAATACTTATTTTCCACCATAATTTGCAAATAAATTCATTAAAAATCCTACAATGTGATTTTCTGGATTTCTTTTCTCATTTTGTCTGTCATAGTTGAAGTGTACCTATGATGAAAATTACAGGCCTCTCTCATCTTTTTAAGTGGGAGAACTTGCACAATTGGTGGCTGACTAAATACTTTTTTTGCCCCACTGTATCCCACGGTAGTTATTGGGGTCAAATTTGTCTCCACTTTTGTGGATTGGTGTCACGCCCTGACCTTAGTTATCTTTGTTTTCTTTATTATTTTGGTTAGGTCAGGGTGTGACGAGGGTGGTATGTGTGTTTTTGTCTTGTCTAGGGTTTTGGTATGTCTAGGTGTGTGTGTGTAGTCTAGGCATTATGTAGGTCTATGGTGGCCTGGATTGGTTCCCAATCAGAGGCAGCTGTTTATCGTTGTCTCTGATTGGGGATCCTATTTAGGTTGCCATTTTCCAGTTTGGTTTGTGGGTTATTGTCTAGGTGATGTTGCATGTCTGCACTCGTGTCATTTAGCGTTCACGGTCGTTTTGTTTTAGTTGGTTAAGTGTTCTTTTTTATAATAAAAGATGATGTATTCACATCACGCTGCGCTTTGGTCTCCTTCCTATGACGAACGTGACAATTGGGGTGATCAGTCCTTGGGTCCAAATATTGGGGAAGATGCCAGAGCTAAGGATGATGTTTAAGTATAGCCAATTGGAATTTGTTGTTTGTATATTTTATCATTTTATTGAGGATACCATCAACACCACAGGCCTTTTTGGGTTGGAGGGTTTGTATTTTGTCCTGTAGTTCATTCAATGTAATTGGAGAATCCAGTGGGTTCTGGTTGTTTTTAATATTGATTCTAAGATTTGTATTTGATCATGTATATGTTTTTGCTGTTATTTGTTATAGGGCCAAAAAGATGGGAGAAGTGGTTTACCCATACATCTCCATTTTGGAGATTCGTGTTCTTTGTTCAGTAATTTCCAATTTTCCCAGAAGTGGTTAGTCTATGGATTCTTCAGTTACATTGAGCTGATTTCTGACGTGCTGTTCCTTTTTCCGTAGTGTATTTCTGTATTGTTTTAGTGATTCACCATAGTGAAGGCATAGACTCGGGTGTTCTGGGTCTCTGTTTTTGGTTGGATAGGTTTCTCAATTTCTTTCTTAGGTTTTTGCATTCTTCATCAAACCATGTGTCATTGTTGTTCGTTTTCTGTTTGAAATGTTCATATTTTAGATTTTTTTTTAAATATATTTTTAGGTCTCTGTCTCTCCCTCTCTTTCTATCTCTGTCACTTTTGCCAACTACTCAGAGACAAAGGCTTCTGTCACCATTCATATGGATTTGTTCATCACGATCCCTCCTGCTGCATTGCTTCCCTTCCCCTGACACAGTTCAAAGAGCTGTTAGTCAGCTCGCTTCTGTAAAACTCTAGTGGCTATCATGTGAAAACTAATTAGGGAGGTCATTAGTACTCTAGTCTATGGAGATGTGAGGCTTCCTCTGTGTGCTGTTATTTACACTTAACCCCATTGTACCATAAGCAATATTTTAGAGGTTACTATACTGTTTTTACCCCTTACCCCATTCAAATATATATATATATATGCAAATAATGTTAATAGAACTTACAGCCCTCTGGGTAAAGGGGGCTATAGGCTCAGTCTAATTTAATTATTTAATGTTAGTGATCAGTAAGAAAAGGGTCAGAGAACAAAGGTTCATTGAATGATGTGCACTGTAACCTAATTCTAGTCCTGCTAGGGTGGTAGATCCCTAGTGTAAACAGCGATATGATGTGCAGGTCCAGAGGCAGCATCGATCGCCTGTCAGAGACATATTGATTGGATGGTTTCTCTGAGGGTGAAGGTACTTTCCTCCCTCCCTCCAGGCTTGGGGCTTTGATTTACAGTACTGTAAGGTACACAGTGGGTCTCCCTCTCGCTCTATTTCTCTTTCTTTCTCTCTCTCTCTCTCGCTCGATGGCTGGCACATTCTTAACAAATAAGACAGAGGCTGCTTCGAGGCCATCCAATTGTTGTGAACTTTAGTAAGCTATCAGACACATGACAACAAGCCTGTTATTGTCTTAGGTAAACATTCCCCAAATGCCATTTCTATGACATTGTACTCTTGAATTCCCTGCAGGGTGTCAGTATTGGGCGATGTAGACAATGCAATTGCAAGTCTTAGCATTTGGAATCCGCATGGGATGATATGACTTCCTCTCTATTTCAAATGGTTATTTTGCTCACTGGTCCCTACTATTTGCCTGGGTAAACTATCTCCCTAAATACTTTAAACCTGATTTAAAAGATAATTCAAGGGGTAGAGAAACAGACATTTTCAGTTGCTTCAACTGTTTTCTACTAAAATGTAGATACGTGTATTTTAGAATTCTTCAAGGAATCAAAACAAGCCTTCTATTGGAGGATGAAAAGCTGCTTTATGACTTCATATGAAACCATTAAAGGAATTGATGGTTAATGAACTAATCTGAGAGCATTCATACACATGAATTTAACACATGAAAAGACCATTTATTGTGTGTGCTAAAAGCAGGGCTTTGAAGAAAGAGAAGATTAAGGGAACTAACATGAAAGCCTGCTTTTCTCTGCTAGCGTTGGATACCATGCATCCCACCTGGTAGAAAAATCTGTGTGCCACTTTGCTGCTTTATGAGTGTTTAGTAAGTCAGTGGTAGCTGGGTTATGGACAAGTCCATTAATTCTAAATTAGTAGTTCTACAGACTAAGACTGTGCCCCCATATGGATGTCATTACTGCAGTACATTGCTTATACTTACTGGCAGTTGCTTACGTACAGTATGTATATGTGTCACTTGTAGACTCTGTTGGTTATAGATCTGTTTTGCTGTGTGATTAGAGGAACATACAGCTGGTGACCAGGCTACTGTTGTCAAGGCAACCACATCTGAATTTCTTCCCTGCAAGTTGTCATGATCAAATGAAGAAAAAAAGACCAAATGGGCACTAGGCCACATGTGTACCTTGTTTCCAAAAAAAGGTCAGTGACTCGTCAATACTCACTCCTCTAATTTGATTACTTGCAAAACACCTATCATTGCACATTTTGGATTAATTTGCGTAATTTAGCAGACATTCTTATCCAGAGCGACTTACGGGAGCAATTAGGGTTAAGTGCCTTGCTCAAGGGCACATCAACAGACGTTTGACAGAGTCGGCTCTGGGATTCGAACCAACAACCTTTCGGTTACAGGCACAATGCTCTTAACTGTTAACTGCTAGGCTACCTGCCTCCAGATTCCACAAACAGTTTGTAAAAACAGAAAAGAAGAAAAGTAAAGACATAACACCCCTTACTCTGTGATAACTATTGTGTGGGTGTTTGCTCTTCCAGGAGTGGAGTCGAGGCAGCTGTGAGTCATCATAACCTTGGTTATTACATAACATTCCAACCGCCGCACTAAAACTCACTTTACCAGTAACAGTACACTGACAATAATACCAAGTAATAATACCTATAATAATAATACCTCAAAGTTATTTTCCCACCCATATCTTGTAAATCACAAAGCCTCTGTGCTGCTCTACTGGCCAAGCCCCACCTGCTCGTAGCTGCCTGAGACTGTAGCAGTGAGATGTTCACACCAGGGTGAGAGAGGTCAGCAGCCATGGGAGAGCCTGGGAGTGCCCCAGAATGTATTTTTTCACTTGGGAAGTGGCCCTGAATCTTAAGCACTTCACACTTCCAGCCTGTAAACCCAGTATGGAGTAGCTCAGGGGGGTCTCTGGGGAAAACATTCTCTCTGATCTGATGGTAAACATCTAGGTGATTATATTCCCATCTTCTCCTTCTCCTGCTCTGGAACAGCATGGGAGACCATTCTGTTTGTATGTGCTTCTGTACATGACAAGGACATGTCTCATACTCAGCCTTTTGTTTGTACTTGTAATTTTTATTTTTGGTTGATTTTAATGATGGCTTTATCATCAACACTTACCGTATAGCTCTGTTATACAACAATAGTATGTATACTGGTGTGTGTGTGCAAATCAAATACATGTAATGAGGTATAGAGAGAGAAAAAAAGAAAGTTAAAGTATCTCAATACAGTGAACTATATATCTCAAAACAGTAGATTACTACAACATAAACTACAAGTGCCTTTCAACAGGAGACATCCAGGTTGATTCCAGGAGCCTTGGCCTGGCCTGACCCTATTCGTCCTCCTCAGTAGACATTATCCCTTTACCTCAGGGCGTGGGAATATGATTGATCACTTCAAATACATCACTGTACAAACATCACACAGAGCCAGGTGAAGGCAGATAGGGTCTATGACAACTCCTTTTTTCTATTTTTACAATTTAGGTCAGCTATGCTGGCCTATGGAGTCCCTTGGGAAACCCAACTACAAAACCATCCAATGATGGGATTTATAAATAAATCATCTCCCGAACGGACTGATCTCTATAATGTATAAACAACTTTTGGAATGTTCATACTCTGAGCTAGCTATTTAAAAAGTATGGTCCACAGATCTAAGTGAATCTGAACAACCCTTTAACTGGAGCAGAATATGGAAAAATATGACCTTGGCATCCCGTAAGCCGAACCATCAACTTACAATTTAAGTTTGTTCACAGACTATATAAAACTAAGGAAAGGTATTATGATGAAATTGGGCCCAACATCCAACTGTTGACTGTGTCCCCTAAATTACATAGGCAGACTCCTTCAAATGATGTGGTAGTACCATGAAGTTAAATGCTTCTGGGACAAAGTTTAAAAAAATGTATTTAGAAGTGCATGAATGTAAATATGCAATGCGTTGCATCTACTATGTAACTTAACAAGGATAGCTTCTTGAATCTCTCAATCAATCAGAGATGATTACTGCTGGCAGGCAGAACTGCCGCAAAGAAGATGTTGGCTCTTAGATGGCAATCACCTCACTCCCACCCAATTTGCCAGTGGATACAGTTACTATTAGAAGTTAAAACATCAGAATTATTGACAGCGAGAATGAATGGTGCTAGTCAAAGAACAACTGAGGCCTGGACAAATATAATTGACTCTGTAAAGAATAATCTCAGCTAAAGCCCCACACATACGAATAAACAATCTATAAAGCCCAACACATACAGCACCAGTCAAAAGTTTGAACACAACTACGCATTCAAAGGTTTTTCTTAATTTTTACTATTTTCGACATTGTAGAATAATAGTGAAGACATCAAAACTATGAAATAACACATATGGAATCATGTAGTAACCAAAAAAGTATGAAACAAATCAAAATATATTTTAGATTTAATATTGTTCAAAGTAGCCACCCTTTGCACACTCTTGGCATTCTCTCAACCAGCTTGATGAGGTAGTCACCTGGAAGGCTTTTCCAACAGTCTTGAAGGAGTTCCCACATGTGCTGGGCAATTGTTGGCTGCTTTTCCTTCACTCGGCGGTCCAACTCATCCCAAACCATCTCAATTTGGTTGAGGTCGGGTGATTGTGGAGAACAGGTCATCTGATGCAGCACTCCATCACTCTCCTTCTTGGTCAAATAGCCCTTACACAGCCTGGAGGTGTGTTTTGGGTCATTGTCCTGTTGAAAAACAAATGATAGTCCCAGTAAGCGCCAACCAGATGGGATGGTGTATCGCTGCAGAATGCTGTGGTAGCCATGCTGGTTAAGTGTGCCCTGAATTCTAAATAAATCACTGACAGTGTCACCAGCAAAGCATCCCCACACCATCACACCTCCTCCTCCATGCTTCACGGTGGGAACCACACATGCAGAGATCATCCATTCCCCTACTCTGCATCTCACAAAGACACAGCGGTTGTAGCCAAAAATCACAAATTTGGACTCATCAGACCAAAGGACAGATATCCACTTGTCTAAATCAAATCAAATCAAATTTTATTTGTCACATACACATGGTTAGCAGATGTTAATGCGAGTGTAGCGAAATGCTTGTGCTTCTAGTTCCGACAATGCAGTAATAACCAACAAGTAATCTAACCTAACAATTCCACAACTACTACCTAATACACACAAGTGTAAAGGGATAAAGAATATGTACATAAAGATATATGAATGAGTGATGGTACAGAACGGCATAGGCAAGATGCAGTAGATGGTATAGTGTACAGTCTATACATATGAGATGAGTAATGTAGGGTATGTAAACATAAAGTGGCATAGTTTAAAGTGGCTAGTGATACATGTATTACATAAAGATGGCAAGATGCAGTAGATGATATAGAGTACAGTATATACATATGAGATGAGTAATGTAGGATATGTAAACATTATATTAAGTGGCATTGTTTAAAGTGGCTAGTGATACATTTTTACATAATTTCCATCAATTCCCATTATTAAAGTGGCTGGAGTTGAGTCAGTATGTTGGCAGCTGGAGTTGAGTCAAATGTTAGTGGTGGCTGTTTAACAGTCTGATGGCCTTGAGATAGAAGCTGTTTTTCAGTCTAATGTCTATTGCTCAAGTTTCTTGGCTCAAGCAAGTCTCTTCTTCTTATTGGTGTACTTTAGTGGTGATTTCTTTGCAGCAATTCGACCATGAAGCCCTGATTCACGCAGTCTCCTCTGAACAGTTGATGTTGAGATGTGTCTGTTACTTGAACTCTGTGAAGCATTTATTTGGGCTGCAATCTGAGGTGCAGTTAATTCTAATGAACTAGAGGTAACTCTGGGTCTTCCTTTCCTGTGGCGACCCTCATGAGAGCCAGTTTCATCATAGCGGATGGTTTGATGGTTTTTGCGACTGCACTTGAAGAAACGTTCAAAGTTCTTGAAATGTTCCATATTGACTGACCTTCATGTCTTATAGTAATGATGGACTATTGTTTCTCTTTGCTTATTTGAGGTGTTCTTGCCATAATATGGAAATGCTATTTTACCAAATAGGGCTAGCATCTGTATATCACTCCTACATTGTCACAACACAACTGATTGGCTCATCCACATTAAGAAGGAAAGAAATTCCACAAATTAACTTTTAACAAGGCACACCTGTTAATTGAAATGCATTTTTTTTTTGTATTTTTTTTTTTAACCAAGCAAGTCAGTTAATAAGAACAAATTCTTATTTACAATGACGGCCTACCGGGGAACAGAGCGACAGATTTGTACCTTGTCAGTGCTGGGATTCGATCCAGCAACCTTTTTGTTACTGGCCCAATGTTCTAACCACTAGGTTACCTGTCACCCCATTGAAACACATTCCAGGTGACTAACTCATGAAGCTGGTTGAGAGAATGCCAAGAGTGTGCAAAGCTGTCATCAAGGCAAATGGGTGGCTATTTGAAGAATCTCAAGCATAAAATACGTTTTGATTTGTTTAACACTATTTTGGTTACTACATTATTCCATATATATTGTTTCATAGTTTTGATGTCTTCACTATTATTCTACAATGTAAAAACCCTTGAATGAGTATGTGTTCTAAAACTATTGACCGGTAGTGTATTATATTTTTGTTCTGTATATATATATATATATATATATATATATATATATATATATATATATATATATATATATATATATATATATATATATATATATATATATGTATATATATATATATATGTATGTATACACTATCGTTCAAAAGTTTGGGGTCACTTAGAAATGACCTTGTTTTTGAAAGAAAATAAAAAGAATTGTCCATTAAAATAACATCAAATTTATCATAAATAAAGTGTAGACATTGTTAATGTTGTAAATGACTATTGTAGCTGGAAAGGGCTGATTTTTAATGGAATATCTGCATAGGCGTACAGAGGCCCATTATCAGCAACCATCACTCCTGTGTTCCAATGGCACGTTGTCTTAGCTAATCCAAGTTTATCATTTTAAAAGGCTAATTGATCATTAGAAAACCAGCACAGCTGAAAACTGTTGTTCTGGTTAAAGAGGCAATACAACTGTCCTTTAAACTAGTTGAGTATCTGCAGCATCAGAATTTGTGGGTTCGATGACAGGCTCAAAATGGCCAGAAACAAATAACTTTCTTCTGAAACTCATCAGTCTATTCTTGTTCTGAGAAATGAAGGCTATTCCATGAGAGAAATTGCCAAGAAACTGAAGATCTCATACAACGCTGTGTATTACTCCCTTCACAGATCAGCGCAAACTGGCTCTAACCAGAATAGAAAGAGGAGTGGGAGGCCCCTGTGCACAACTGAGCAAGAGGACAAGTACATTAAAATGTAGTTTGAGAAACAGACCCCTCACAAGTCCTCAACTGGCAGCTTCATTAAATAGTACCCACAAAACACCAGTCTCAACGTCAACAGTGAAGAGGCTACTCCGGGATGCTGGTCTTCTAGGCAGAGTTGCAAAGAAAAAGCCATATCTCAGCCTGGCCATTAAAAGATTAAGATTGGCAAAAGAACACAGACACTGGACAGAGGAAGATTGGAAAAATAGTGTTATGGACAGACGAATCTAAGTTTGAGGTATTCAGATCATAAAGAAGAGCATTTGTGAGACGTAGATAAAATGAAAGTATGAAAGCCATCTGTCAAGCATGGTGGAGGCAATGTGATGGTCTGGGGGTGCTTTGGTGGTGGTAAAGTGGTAGATTTGTACAGGGTAAAAGGGATCTCTAAGAAGGAAGGCTATCACTCCATTTTGCAACGCTATGCCATACCCTGTGGGCGGCACTTAATTGGAGCCAATTTCCTCCTACAACAGGACAATGACCCAAAGCACAGCTCCAAACTATGCAAGAACTATTTATGGAAGAAGCAGTCAGCTGGTATTCTGTCTATAATGGAGTGACCAGCACAGTCACCGGATCTCAACCCTATTGAGCTGTTGTGGGAGCAGCTTGACCGTATGGCACGTAAGAAGTGCCCATCAAGCCAATCCAACTTGTGGGAGATGCTTCAGGAAGCATGGGGTGAAATCTCTTCAGATTACTATTTCATATAAAAATCATTATTATTTTTAATTTTTTTGTTTTATTTCACCTTTATTTAACCAGGTAGGCAAGTTGAGAACATGTTCTCATTTACAATTGCGACCTGGCCAAGATAAAGCAAAGCAGTTCGACACATACAACAACACATAGTTACACATGGAGTAAAACAAACATACAGTCAATAATACAGTGAAGAATAAGTCTATATACAATGTGAGCAAGTGAGGTGAGATAAGGGAGGTGAAGGCAAACAAAATATATATATAAATAAATAAAAATATAAAAAAGGCCATGGTGGCGAAGTAAATACAATATAGCAAGTAAAAACACTGGAATGGTTGGTTTGCAGTGGAAGAATGTGCAAAGTAGAGATAGAAATAATGGGGTGCAAAGGAGCAAAATAAATAAATAAATACAGTAGGTAAAGAGGTAGTTGTTTGGGCTAAATTATAGATGGGCTATGTACAGGTGCAGTAATCTATGAGCTGCTCTGACAGCTTGTGCTTAAAGCTAGTGAGGGAGATAAGTGTTTCCAGTTTCAGAGATTTTTGTAGTTCGTTCCAGTCATTGGCAGCAGAGAACTGGAAGGAGAGGCGGCCAAAGGAAGAATTGGTTTTGGGGGTGACCAGAGAGATATACCTGCTGGAGCGCGTGCTACAGGTAGATGCTGCTATGGTGACCAGCGAGCTGAGATAAGGGGGGACTTTACCTAGCAGGGTCTTGTAGATGACCTGGAGCCAGTAGGTTTGGCGACGAGTATGAAGCGAGGGCCAGCCAACGAGAGTGTACAGGTCGCAGTGGTGGGTAGTATATGGGGCTTTGGTGACAAAACGGATGGCACTGTGATAGACTGCATCCAATTTATTGAGTAGGGTTTTGGAGGCTATTTTGTAAATGACATCACCGAAGTCGAGGATTGGTAGGATGGTCAGTTTTACAAGGGTATGTTTGGCAGCATGAGTGAAGGATGCTTTGTTGCGGAATAGGAAGCCAATTCTAGATTTAACTTTGGATTGGATATGTTTGATGTGAGTCTGGAAGGACAGTTTACAGTCTAACCAGACACCTAGGTATTTGTAGTTGTCCACATATTCTAAGTCAGTGCCGTCCAGAGTAGTGATGTTGGACAGGCGGGCAAGTGCAGGCAGCGATTGGTTGAAGAGCATGCATTTAGTTTTACTTGTATTTAAGAGCAATTGGAGGCCACGGAAGGAGAGTTGTATGGCATTGAAGCTCGTCTGGAGGGTTGTTAACACAGTGTCAAAAGAAGGGCCAGAAGTATACAGAATAGTGTCGTCTGCGTAGAGGTGGATCAGAGACTCACCAGCAGCAAGAGCGACATCATTGATGTATACAGAGAAGAGAGTCGGTCCAAGAATTGAACCCTGTGGCACCTCCATAGAGACTGCCAGGGGCCCGGACAACAGACCCTCCGATTTGACACACTGAACTCGATCAGAGAAGTAGTTGGTGAACCAGGCGAGGCAATCATTAGAGAAACCAAGGCTGTCGAGTCTGCCGATGAGGATGTGGTGATTGACACAGTCAAAAGCCTTGGCCAGGTCAATGAATACGGCTGCACAGTATTGTTTCTTATCGATGGTGGTTAAGATATCGTTTATTTGTAACCTTGTCAACGTCTTGACTATATTTCCTATTCATTTTGCAACTAATTTCATGTATGTTTTCATGGAATACAAGATTTCTAAGTGACCCCAAACTTTTGAATGGTAGTGTATATATACACGGAACAAAAATATAAATGCAACATGTAAAATATTGGTCCCATGTTTCATGAGCTGAAATAAAAGAGGCCAGACATTTTCCATATGCACAAAATTCTTATTTCTCTAAAATTGTGTGCACACATTTATTTTAATTCCTTTTAGTGATAATTTCTCCTTTGCCATGATAATCCATCCACATGACAGGTGTGGCATATCAAGAAGCTGATTAAACAGCATTATTATTACACAGGTGCACCTTGTGCTGGGGACAATAAAAGGCCACTCTAAAATGTGCAGTTTTGTCACACAGCACAATGCCAAAGAAACAGTATCTAAAGTTTTGAGGGAGTTTGCAATTGGCATGCTCACTACATGAGTGTTCACCAGAGCTGTTGCGATAGAATTGAATGTTAATTTCTCTACCATAAGCCTCCTCCAACGTCGTTTTAGAGAATTTAGCAGTACGTCCAAACGACCTCACGAGCGCAGACCACGTGTAACTACACCAGCCCTCCACATCTGTAATAAAGGCCTTTTGTCTGGAAAAAAATTATTCTGATTGGATGGGCCTGGCTCCCCAGTGGGTGGGCCTATGGCCTCCCAGGCCCACTCATGGCTGCGCCCCTGTCCAGTCATGTGAAATCCATAGATTAGGACCTAATGAATTAATTTAAATTCACTGATTTCCTTAAATGAACTGTAACTCAGTAAAATCTTTGAAATTGTAGCATGTTGCATTTATATTTTTGCTCTGTATATAACAGTACCAGTCAAAAGTTTGGACACACCTACTCATTCAAGCGTTTTTCTTTATTTTTTATTATTTTCTACATTGTATAATAATAGTGAAATATGTAGTAACAAAAAAGTGTTAAACAAATCTAAATATATTTTATATTTGAGATTCTTTAAAGTAGCCACCCTTTGCCTTGATGACAGCTTTGCACACTCTTGGCATTCTCTCAACCAGCTTCAAGGCACCCTTCACCAGCATGGCTAACACAGCATTCTGTACTTAGGTGATAAGTGGTGGGGAGGAGTGTGCAGATGAGGAGGAGGACAGCCGTTACATTAGGGGTGTAGAACCACCTCTTTTTGTTTCTTTTACTTTAAATACTAATTCTACTATTACAAAATCCTTTTGATCATATGTATGGAAAAATGTTTGGAGAAAAAAATGTATGCACTCCCTACTGTAAGTCGCTCTGGATAAGAGCGTTTGCTAAATTACAAAAATTTCCAAATGTAAATGATCAATAGGATAATTTCTCTGTATGTATTTCTTACTTTACTTTTTATTTTGAGTGGCAGCCCATTGGTACATGTTATATAAACTGAATATATCAATTTAAATTGATATTGTACCTGTAAACCCCCCAACAAAAATGACTCTACGGATATAAATGGATTTACTGATGCTCAGTGACGTTGACTCACATGGCCCCGGACCTGATTATAGGGCCTGAATGTTTCTAATATCAACACATCCTGTTCAATGCAAAGGCTTTACCCATGTGTGTGGGAGACTGAATAGATTGTGACACTTGTTCCTAATTGCACAATGTGTGCAGCCAGCCCAACTACGCATGTGAGTAGGTTGTAGTTTATTGTGCTTTATTCGGGAATGGTTCTATCTTCAATTAGGGTAAAGTTTGTAAAGTAAATATCTGGTGAATGTTCAAAGATTTCTCATATGATTCACTTACCCACATGGATATCTCTCCGAATGACATTCAAGATGTCACTAGCATCACTAGCATCCTCTAATTTACAGTTTAGGCCAACAAGCATTTCATCTGCCAAATCTATTGATCTAATGCCATGGCTAAAAAAAATTCTGCAGGCCTACCATCACCCTCTAACAAAACCAACATGTGACAGGCTCTACATAGTCTTTCCATATAATTCACCTATGACCAACGCATTCCCACTTGATATCTCAGCCCGAAGCCCAAGTGATTGAACGTGTGGTGGAATGATTCCAGTACACAGGTTCATGTTCAACAGCTTGGGCTGAGTAGAGCTGCCTGAGGAGGGTGGGTCGCTCAGGGCTGAGATGTCAGTTGTTCAGCTTTGTAGGAGGATAATGTGGTGAGCGTGTCTATAGCATGGGGTCTCCAATCTTGTTCCTGGAGAGCTACTGTCCTGTAAGTTTTCGCCCCAACCCTAATCAAGCGCACCTGATTTTAATAATTAGCTGGTTGATAAGCTGACTCATGTTAGTTACAACTGGGGTTGGAGCTAAAACCTACAGGAGGGTACCTCTAGCCCTGGTCTATAGTTTGCGTCCGAAATCGCACCCTATTCCCTAAGTAGTGTATTACACAGGAAATAGGGTGCTATTTGGGACACAGACACTGTGTGTGACTGGAAACTTAATGAGGATTTCCCTCCACAGGAATGACTTCCAACAACCTTGGGTGGGAGGGAGCTCTCTGACTAATCACTAGCTTGTGCTGGCACTGTGCAGTACTAGGACGCAGCCTATAGACCAGGGGTGTCAAACTCATTCCATAGAGGGCCTATAGTGTATGCAGGTTTTGTCATTTCAATTAATCCCTAGACAACCAGTTGTGGGGAGTTCCTTAATAATTAGTGACATTAATTCATCAATCAAGTACAAGCATGGAGCGAATACCCGCAGACACTCGGCCCTCCGTGGAATGAGTGTGAAACATATGCTATAGACCAGGTCTGGGCAAAGGCCGGCCCGGGGGCCGTATGCGGCCCGCGACCTGATTCAATACGGCCCGCGGAATCATGCTCAGATTTCATAAGGAATTTGCGATAGTAAAGTTTTGAAAAACGTATTTGTTATTCAAATTAAAAGCCCAATGAATACTCGCCTTTGTGTAATGATTTAACTCCCACCGCCTTTTTTATTAAGGCACGTATAAATAACAACTGCACAGAGGACAGACAGTGACTGACAGGCTGACACACACGTCACAGTTACAAATAGTAGATAGCTAGAAATTGTGCAAATTCGTTTTTCAAAGATTTCAAAGAAAAGGAAAGTAGACAATGAATGTAGGGTGTTCCAGCAAGAGTGGACATCAAAATAGTTATTTATTGAGGTATCAGGGAAAGCTGTGTGCTTAGTGTGCAAAGAGAGCATCGCTGTCTTGAAAGACTACAACTTGTCCAGACACTTCCAGACGAAGCATGCAGAGAAATATAGGAATATGTATTCTGAGCAGAAGCCAAGTGCATCGAAAGAGTTGCTTTCCCAGTTGCAAAAGCAGCAAGGACTTTTCACAAAATTGCATTCAGGAAATGCGAGAGCTAGCTTTGCATTGTCCCACAAAATTACAAAACATAGCAAGCCATTCGCCGAAGGCAAATTCATTAAATAATGTTTAATTGACTCTGCACCAATACTTTGCCCCGACAAGAAAGAGCTGTTTGAAAATGTTTCCCTGTCAAGACGAACAGTGACACGGCGTGTTGAGGACATCTCAGAGAATATGGAACAACAGTTGAAAGACAAGGTAAAGGATTGCACCTATTTCTCCTTGGCCCTGGATGAGAGCAGTGATGCACGTGACACGGTGCAGTTGTTGATATTCTTACGAGGCATAACCCCAGACTTTGAAATTACAGAGGAGCTTGCTTCAGTGCAGTCAATGAAGAGCACAACCACAGGGAAAGACTTATTGGAGGAGGTTAATAAGTGTGTGGCAAAGCTGGGACTGAGTTTTGAAAAGTTATCCAGTGTGACCACTGATGGGTGCCCAAACTTGACAGGAAAAAACATTGGCCTTTTGAAAAGGATACAAGATCAAGTAGCTGAGCTGAACCCAGATCAGAAAATAATTTTCCTGCATTGCATTATTCATCAGGAGGTGCTCTGTAAATGTGTTCTGAAAATGAGCCATGTTGTGGATACAGTCACTAAAGTGGTAAACTTCATAAGAGCAAAATCTTTAAACCACAGGCAGTTTGTCTCACTGTTGGAAGAGACAGAGTCGGGTCATGCAGATCTCCCCTACCACACAAACGTGAGAGGACTGAGTTTGGGGAAGGTGCTTAAAAGGATGTGAGACCTGAAGTCGGAGATTGCTGAGTTTTTCCAAGTTAAAGGACAATATGTGGATTCCCCTGAACTGCAAGATAAAGAATGGTTGGCTGATTTTGCCTTCACCGTGGACATCATGGCCGTCATGAATGAACTGAATTCCAAAGTACAAGGGAAGGGCCTTTTTGCACATCAGATATACAGCTTTGTCAAAGCCTTCAAGGGAAAATTACTCCTCCTGACCCGCCAAGTAGAAGCCAACAATCTCACCCATCTTCTGAACACTACTAGTCTGTTCCCTAACAGATGACCAGCGGGAGAAGTATACATCGCTGCTGCGTGCTTTGAACGGTGAGTTTTCTCATCGTTTTGAGGATTATACATGATGTATAATCCTGCAATATGATTCTGGCCCGCGATGGCAAAAATATATGCTAATGTGGCCCTCCATGGAAAATAATTACACAGGCCTCCCATAGATGCTCTGTCCATATTATCCCCTTAATAGGGTAGGCCGGCCAAGTGGTAATGGCTGGAGCTGAATGAGTGGAATGCTATTAAATACATCAAACACATGGTTTTCATATGATTGACAGCCTATATTGGGCCTATATGAATTCAAGCTTCTTTTGAAGCAAATCTTGTGTTCTAGAAACTAATATGTAACACTTTAAAGACATTTGTTTATTATAAAAGCTAAAATGTTGATACAAATACCTGTCCTTTAAATTACAGTAATTTTTTGAATATTAGGTTTCTACATTGTGTAAAAGCTCTATTTTCCTATTGAGATGTATTACATTGAAAATTGTACACTGTCTCAAGATATGTATGAGATATGTCACTCATTCATTACTTTGATCATTGATCTCCTGAAGAAGCTATCACAGAGTTTCTAAATCCAGAGGTGCAACATCCCGAGACTTCCGGGAACGCTTGTGAAACAGACCAAGCAGACCAGGCCGGGGTTTGAGATTTGAGAAGTCAATGAGAGAAGTAAAGCATTCTTCCTTAGTTGTTAATTTTCTTGAAATCTAAAGGCACAACCTAGATTTGAGCCAATGTCTTAAGTAGTTGAACATGTTATTACTCCAACCTTGTGAAAGTGACGGCGTGAGACGACTGTTAGACCCGATGACGTGTTTCTGCGGATGAGCTTAGCTAGCCAACGTCACCATGACATAGCCTACAAGCGAGATCTGGGATTTCTATTGGAGAAGCCGTTTCTGCCTATCTTTTTTTCCTAGTCGCACAGTGCTCCCAAATAAAGATAAATATTTCGTAGCATATGCGACCAAATTGGTCACGCTTTAGAGCCCTGATTCCACCACATGTTCAATCACTTGGGCTTCAGGCTGAGAAATCGAGTGGGAATGTGTTGGTCATAGGCGAATTATGAGGAAAGACTGTATGTACTGTGGTATTCTGTGATGCAGAGAAGCTGTCATGTGTTATTTTTGTTACGTAGTATATCCTAATAAAATATTAAAATACTAAGAGGAATACATAGAAAAGCACTCTGTACTAAAAACAATATGTATAAAGAATGGGGGAAACTCATGACATATAGCATCAAATTAGTGTGTTGACATGTACTACATGTACCAAGTAAATGTATTTTGAATTAGGTCTGAATATATATTTGTATTTTTTATTTGATTTCACCTTTATTTAACCAGGTAGGCCAGTTGAGAACAAGTTCTCATTTACAACTGTGACCTGGCCAAGATAAAGCAAAGCAGTGCGACAAAAAACAAAACAAAAGTACAGTCAATAACACAATAGAAAAATCCATATACAGTGTGTGCAAATGGCGTAAGAAGGTAAGGCAAAAAATAGGTCATAGTAGCGAAGTAATTACAATTTAGCAAATTAACACTGGAGTGATAGATGTACAGATGATGATGTGCAAGTAGAAATACTGGTGTGCAAAAGAGCAAAAAAAGTAAATAAAAACAATATGGGGTTGAGGTAGGTAGTTGGATGGGTTATTTACAGATGGGCTGTGTACAGCTGCAGCGATCGGTAAGCTGCTCAGATAGCTGATGCTTAAAGTTAGTGAGGGAAATATAAGTCTCCATCTTCAGCGATTTTTGCAAATCGTTCCAGTCAAATCAAATCAAATTTATTTATAGAGCCCTTCTTACATCAGCTGATATCTCAAAGTGCTGTACAGAAACCCAGCTTAAAACCCCAAACAGCAAGCAATGCAGGTGTAGAAGCACGTGGCTAGGAAAAACTCCTTAGAAAGGCCAAAACCTAGGAAGAAACCTAGAGAGGAACCAGGCTATGAGGGGTGGCCAGTCCTCTTCTGGCTGTGCCGGGTGGAGATTATAACAGAACATGGCCAAGATGTTCAAATGTTCATAAATGACCAGCATGGTCAAATAATAATAATCACAGTAGTTGTCGAGGGTGCAGCAAGTCAGCACCTCAGGAGTAAATGTCAGTTGGCTTTTCATAGTCGATCAATAAGAGTATCTCTACCGCTCCTGCTGTCTCTAGAGAGTTGAAAACAGCAGGTCTGGGACAGGTAGCACATCCGGTGAACAGGTCAGGGTTCCATAGCCGCAGGCAGAACAGTTGAAACTGGAGCAGCAGCACGGCCAGTCATTGGCAGCAGAGAACTGGAAGGAAAGGCTACCAAAGGAGGTGTTGGCTTTGGGGATGACAATGAAATATACCTGCTGGAGCGCATGCTACGGGTGGGTGTGGTTATGGTGACCAGTGAGCTGAGATAAGGCGGAGATTTACCTAGCAAAGACTTATAGATGACCTGGAGCCAGTGGGTCTAGCGAAGAATATGTAGCGAGGGCCAGCCGACGAGAGCATACAGGTCGCAGTGGTAGGTGGTATATGGGGCTTTGGTGACAAAACGGATGGCATTGTGATAGACTGCATGCAGTTTGCTGAGTAGAGTGTTGGAGGCTATTTTGTAAATGACATCGCCGAAGTCGAGGATCGGTAGGATGGTCAGTTTTACGAGGGTATGTTTGGCAGTGTGAGTGAAGGAGGCTTTGTTGCAAAATAGGAAGCCGATTCTAGATTTAATTTTGGATTGGAGATGCTTAACATGAGTCTGGAAGGAGAGTTACAGTCTAGCCAGACACCTAGGTATTTGTAGTTGTCCACATATTCTAAGTCAGAACCGTCCAGAGCAATGATGCTAGTCGGGCGGGCGGGGGCAGCGATCGGTTGAAATGCATGCATTTAGTTTTACTAGCGTTTAAGAGCAGTTGGAGGCCACGGAAGGAGTATTGTATGGCATTGAAGCTCGTTTGGAGGTTTGTTAACACAGTGTCCAAAGAAGGGCCAGATGTATACAGAATGGTGTCGTCTGCGTAGAGGTGGATCAAGGAATCACCCGCAGCAAGAGCGACATCATTGATATATACAGAGAAAAGAGTCGGCCCGAGAATTGAACCCTGTGGTACCCCCAAAGAGACTGCCAGAGGTCCGGACAACAGGCCCTCCGATTTGACACACTGAACTCTATCTGAGAAGTAGTTGGTGAACCAGGCGAGGCAGTCATTTAAGAAACCAAGGCTGTTGAGTCTGCCGATAAGAATACGGTGATTGACAGAGTCGAAAGTCTTGGCCAGGTCGATGAAGACAGCTGCACAGTACTGTCTTTTATTGATGGTGGTTATGAAATTGTTTAGTACCTTGAGCGTGGCTGACGTGCACCCGTGACCAGCTCGGAAACCGGATTGCACAGCGGAGAAGGTACGGTGGATTCAAAATGGTCAGTGATCTGTTTGTTAACTTGACTTTCGAAGACTTTAGAAAGGCAGGGCAGGATGGATATAGGTCTGTAACAGTTTGGGTCTAGAGTGTCACCCCCTTTGAAGAGGGGGATGACCGCGGCAGCTTTCCAATCTTTAGGAATCTCGGACGATACAAAAGAGAGGTTGAACAGACTGGTAATAGGGGTTGCAACAATGGCGACAGATAATTTTAGAAAGAGAGGGTCCAGATTGTCTATCTCAGCTGATTTGTACGGATCCAGGTTTTGCAGTTCTTTCAGAACATCTGCTATCTGGATTTGGGTGAAGGAGAAGCTAGGCAGGATTGGGCAAGTAGCTGCAGGGGGTGCAGGGCTGTTGGCCGAGGTTGGGGTAGCCAGGACGAAAGCATGGCCAGCCATAGAGAAATGCTTATTGAAATTCTCGATTATTGTGGATTTATCAGTGGTGACAGTGTTTCCTAGCCTCAGTGCAGTGGCCAGCTGGGAGAAGGTGCTCTTATTCTCCATGGACTTCACAGTGTCCCAAAACTTTTTGGAGTTAGAGCTACAGGATGCAAATCTCTGTTTGAAAAAGATAGCCTTTGCTTTCCTAACTGACTGTGTGTATTGGTTCCTGACTTCCCTGAAAAGTTGCATATCGCGGGGACTATTCGATGCCAGTGCAGTACTCCACAGGATGTTTTTGTGCTGGTCGAGGGCAGTCAGGTCTGGAGTGAACCAAGGGCTATATCTGTTCTTAGTTCTACATTTGTTGAAAGGGGCATGCTTATTTAAGATGGTGAGGAAATTACTTTTAAAGAATGACCAGGCATCCTGTACTGACTGGATGAGGTCAATATCCTTCCAGGATACCCGGGCCAGGTCGATTAGAAAGGCCTGCTCGCAGAAGTGTTTTAGGGAGCGTTTGACAGTGATGAGGGGTGGTCGTTTGACCGCGGACCCATTGCAGATGCAGGCAATGAGGCAGTGATCGCTGAGATCCTGATTGAAAATAGCAGGGATGTGTTTGGAGGGCAAGTTGATCAGGATAATATATATGAGGGTGCCCATGTTTATGGATTTAGGGTTGTACCTGGTGGGTTCCTTGATAATTTGTGTGAGATTGAGGGCATCTAGCTTAGATTGTAGGACTGCCGGAGTGTTAAGCATATCCCAGTTTAGGTCACCTAACAGAACGAACTCAGAAGATAGATGGGGGGCAATCAATTCACACATGGTGTCTAGGGAACAGCTGGGAGCTGAGGGGGGTCTAAAACAGTAGGCAACAGTGACAGACTTATTTCTGGAGAGATTCATTTTTAAAATTAGAAGCTCGCACTGTTTGGGCATAGACCTGGAAAGTATGACAGAACTTTGCAGGCTATCTCTGCAGTAGATTGCAACTCCTCCCCCTTTGGCAGTTCTATCTTGACGGAAAATGTTGCAGTTGGGGATGGAAATCTCAAAATTTTTGGTGGCCTTCCTAAGCCAGGATTCAGACACGGCAAGGACATCAGGGTTGGCGGAGTGTGCTAAAGCAGTGAGTAAAACAAACTTAGGTAGGAGGCTTCTGATGTTAACATGCATGAAACCAAGGCTTTTATGGTTACAGAAGTCAACAAATGAGAGCGCCTGGGGACACACAGGTCCTGGGTTAACCTCTACATCTCCCGAGGACAGAGGAGGAGGCTATCAAAACTGGTCATCTAGTGCGTTGGGGACAAAGAATTGAAGGAGCAGATTTCTGGGCGTGGTAGGATAGATTCAGGGCATAATGTACAGACAGGGGTATGGTAGGGTGCGGGTACAGTAGAGGTAAACCTATGCATTGAGTGACGAGAAGAGAGGTTATATCTCTGGACGCACTAGTTATGCTGGGTGACGTCATCGCATGTGTCGGAGGTGGGACTAAAGAGGTATCTGAGGCATGTTGAGTGGGACTAGGGGCTCCGCAGTAAACTAAAACAATGATAACTGTCCTAAACAACAGTATACAAGGCATATTAACATTAGAGAGAGACATAAAGCGAGGCATAAAGCAATCACAGGTGTTGATCGGGAGAGCTAGCTAAGACAACAACGGGTAAGACAACAAGAGCTAATCAGCTAAGACAACAACAGGTAAAATGGCGATGAATGGGCAGAGAGGGTCAGTTAACTACACACAGGGCCTGAGTTCGAGGCTGGGGCCGACAGATAACCAAAATTTAAAAAATGGAGTACCGTGATTAATTGAACAGTCCAGCAGGCATCAGCTATGTAGCCAAGTGATCATAGGGTCCCATGAACAGCAATAGATGAATCAGGGAAGCCGCTAGGTAGTCGTTACTACGCTAGCAAGTGGGAGACATATAATAACTATCAGGTGTAATTCCTGGATACCCACATAAAACAATTATACAGTTTACTATAGAATACTATAGTACTTACTAAATAATTCTATAGTATTTTATAGTAAACTGTAGTATACTGTAGAACACCATACACTATACTGCACACTGTCTAGAGTGACGCAGCGGTCTAAGGCACTGCATCTCAGTGCTAGAGGCATCACTACAGACCCTGGTTCGATCCCAGGCTGTATCACAACCGGCCATGATTGGTAGTCCCATAGGGCGGCGCACAATTGTCCCAGCATAGTCTAGGTTAGGGGAGGGTTTGGCCGCGGTAGGCCGTCATTGTAAAATAAGACTTTGTTCTTAACTGACTTGCCTAGTTAAATAAAGATTAAATAAAGGTGTAAAAAATTTAAAAAAATAAAAAACGGCAAATCGGCGCCCAAAAATACCGATTTCCGATTGTTATGAAAACTTGAAATCGGCCCCGATTAATCGGCCATTACGATTAATTGGTCGACCTCTAGTATTTACATACACTCAATTAGGACATCAGGATTGGCAGAGTGTGCTAAAACAGTGAGTAAAAGAAACGTAGGGAGGAGGATTCTGATGTTAACATGCGGCAGGTAGCCTAGTGGTTAGAGCGTTGGACTTGTAACTGAAAGGTTGCAAGATCAAATCCCTGAGCTGACAAGGTTAAAATAATAATAATCTGTCGTTCTGCCCCTGAACAAGGCAGTTAACCCACTGTTCCTAGGCTGTCATTGAAAATAAGAATATGTTCTTAACTGACTTGCCTAGTTAAATAAAGATAAAAAACCAAGGCTTTTACGGTTACAGAAGTCAATAAATGAGCGCGCCTAGAGACACACATTGTTTAACTTGGGTTAAATTGTTTAACTTGGGTAAAACATTTCAGGTAGCATTCCACAATAAGTTGGGTGAATTTTGGCCCATTCCTCCTGACAGAGCTGGTGTAACCTGTAAAGTCAGGTTTGTAGGCCTCCTTGCCTGCACACGCTTTTTCAGTTCTGCCCACAAATATTCAAGTGGATTGAGGTCAGGGCTTTGTGATGGCCACTCCCAAATGGTTTGACTTTGTTGTCCTTAAGCCATTTTGCCACAACTTTGGAAGTATGCTTGGGGTCATTGTCCATTTGGAAGACCCATTTGCGACCAACCTTTAACTTCCTGACTGATGTCTTGAGATGTTGATTCAATATATACACATAATTTTCCTCCCTCATAATGCCATCTATTTTGTATAGTGCACCAGATCCTCCTGCAGCAAAGCACCCCCACAACATGAGTGGCCTTTCAGGTTATGTCGATATAGGACTCGTTTTACTGTAGATATAGATACTTTAGTACCTGTTTCCTCCAGCATCTTCACATGGTCCTTTGCTGTTGTTCTGGGATTGATTTGCGCTTTTCACACCAAATTACGCTAATCTCTAGGAGACGTCTCCTTCCTGAGCGGTATGACGGATGCGTGTCCCATTGTGTTTATACTTGCGTACTATTGTTTGTACAGACAAACGTGGTACCTTCAGGCGTTTGGAAATTGCTCAAAAGGATGAACCAGACTTGTGGAGGTCTACAAAACATTTTTTTGAGGACTTCGCTGATTTCTTTTGATGTTCCCAGGATGTCAAGCAAAGAGGCACTGAGTGTGAAGGTAGGCCTTGAAATACATCCACAGGTACACCTCCAATTGACTCAAATGATGTCAATTAGCCTAACAGAAGCTTCTAAAGCCATGACATAGTTTTCTGGAATTTTCCAAGCTGTTTAAAGGCACAGTCAACTTAGTGTATGTAAACTTCTGACCCACTGGAATTGTGATACAGTGAATTATAAGAGAAATAATCTGTCTGTAAACAATTGTTGGAAAAATTACTTGTGTCATGCACAAAGTAGATGTCCTAACCAACTTGCAAAAAACTATAGTTTGTTAACATGAAATTTGTGGGGTAGTTGAAAAAGTAGTTTTGTTGACTCCAACCTAAGTTTATGTAAACTTCTGACTTCAACTCTATATCCCTTCCCTTTTTCTACATTTTGTTATGTTACAGCCTTATTCTAAAAAGGATTAAATAAAAGTTTTCCTCATCAATCTACACCCAACACCCAATAATGACAAAGTGAAAACAGTTTTTTTTAGAAATATTTACATAAGTATTCAGTCCCTTTGCTATGAGACTAGAAATTGAGCTCAGGTGCATCCTGTTTCCATTGATCATTCTTGAGATGTTTCTACAACTTGATTTGAGTCCACCTGTGGTAAATTCAATTGATTGGACATGATTTGGAAAGGCACACTCTTGTCTATACAAGGTCCCACAGTTGACAGTGCACGTCAGAGCAAAAACCTAGCCATGAGGTAGAAGGAATTGAAGGGCTCCGAGACAGGATTGTGTCGAGGCACACATCTGGGGAAGGGTACCAAAACATTTCTGTTCTCTCCAAGAACACAGTGGCCTCCATCATTCTTAAATGGAAGAAATTTGGAACCACCAAGACTCTTCCTAGAGTTGGCTGCCCGGCCAAACTGAGCAATCAAGTGAGAAGGGCCTTGGTCAGTGAGGTGACCAAGAATCCAATGGTCACTCCGACAGAGCTCCAGAGTTCCTCTGTGGAGATGGGAGAACCTTCGAGAAGGACAGCCATCTCTGCAGCACCACCAATCTGGCCTTAATGCTAGAGTGGCCAGACGGAAGCCACTCCTCAGTAAAAGGCGCCTATAGTACTCAGACCATGAGAAACAAGATTTTCTGATCTGATTAAACCAAGACGGAACTCTTTGGCCTGAATGCCAAGCGTCATGTCTGGAGGAAACTTGGCACCATCTCTACGGTGAAAAATGGGGGTGGAAGCATCATGCTGTGGGGATGTTTTTCAGTGGCAGGGACTGGGAGATTAGTTAGGATCGAGGGAAAGATGAACGGAGCAAAGCACATTCATCCGGTGCGGACAGAGAAGGATGCCTCGCTTCGCGTTCTTAGGAAACTATGCAGTATTTTGTTACAAGCATTTCGCTACACTCGCATTAACATCTGCTAACCATGTGTATGTGACCAATAAAATTTGATTTGATTTGAAGTACAGAGAGATCCTTGATGAAAACCTACTCCAGAGCGCTCAGGACCTCAGAATGGGGCGAAGGTCAACAGGACAATGACCCTAAGCACACAGCCAAGACAATGCGGGAGTGGCTTCGGGACAAGTCTCTGAATGTCCTTGAGTGGCCCACCAGAGCCCGGACTTAAAACCGATCAAACATCTCTGGAAAGACATGTAAATTGCAGCGACGCTCCCCGTCCAACCTCAGAGAACTTGAGAGGATCTGCAGAGAATAGGAGAAACTCCCCAAATACAGGTGTGTCAAGCTTGTAGTGTCATACCCAAGAAGACTCAAGGCTGTAATCGCTGCCAAAGGTTCTTCAACAAAGTACTAAGTAAAGGGTCTGAATACTTATGTAAATGTGTTATTTAAGTTTTTTATTTTTAATAAATGTGCAAACATTTCTAAAAACCAGTTTTTGCTTTGTCATTATGGGGTATTGTGTATAGATTGATGAGGGGAATAAACGTTTTAATCAATTTTAGAATATGATTGTAATGTGACAAAATGTGGAAAAAGTCAATGGGACTGTATACTTTCCAAATGCAATGTATACACACATAGAGTGGGCTTGAAGCTCTGCTGCCTTGTAAATATACCATCCAATCAAACCAAGAGAAATAGCAGAAAGAAATAAGCAAATGAACAGCAATCTTACTAATAGAGGTGTTAAATGTCACAGCTATTTTTAAAATAGATAGTCATGTGCCACATCAAGTCTTCCTTCACACTATCAGCTTGTATCAACATATATATCAACATGGAGACACACTAGCATACAGTACATATGCCAGAGGTGCAATTAAAGTTCCAAAGTTTCCAGAAAATTAGACAGTAAATACCAAACTTATCTCCACTCTCATAAATCGTTCTCAACAGGTGTTTTATGTTAGTACGGTAGTTGTTTAACCGACAAAGTTATGAGGTTTCTATTGCCCTAAGAAAGTGTGCTTTCTATATCACGGTGACGATTAGGTCTCTCTTATGGCCCATTGCCTTATGATTCCATGGAAGACAGTCATTTTACCCCCAACATATTACAGTAAGTGCATAAACCCACAGTATGTCTGATCTACCAAGAAAAAGTGGTGGGGAGTTCTGGCTGGGGGAGGGGAGGTCAACCTGGGACAGCCCCAGGTAAGTAGGTGGACTGACACCCCTGTCTATCTCATCACTAGAGAGACTACAGAGGCCCAGTAGGAACATATGAGGAGGAGGACATTGTGGGGAGAGCCACAGGATGAGCAACTATGTGGGTTTTCTGCTGCGTCAATTATACCTTGTTGTCCCCAACCTGCCACAAGTTCTCCTTCTCTCTTATGTGTATGCTGTGTTTGTTATATCTAGGTTATATGTCATGTTCCTTCTCAAATTTCCCTAATTAATTCAGTGACTAAAAACATGCCCCGTCACTAGACCGAAACCCACTCCTGTAGTGAATGTTCTATGTCATCCCCAGCTACGGTGTCAGACTGTACCTTGGTTATCAACCATGTGTTTTACAGTTAGTTGTTGTACCCTGCTCAATGCCTGTGGGTCTTCAAGTAGATCAGTGCAATATGGTTACCTATATTGCTAGATTAGTTGGCACACAGGCTTGAAACAAGTCCGTATCGTACTGTTAGCATGTGCACACATCTTGAAATATGGAACAATAATTATATGCCTGCTCTACATACAACATATGGTCAATAATATTGTTGATAAGATCAGTATTGGAGATCATTTGATGCCCCTTATCATACTCTGTCATTGATTAATAGGACTAGTATAAGTGATTTATTCCTATCAATTAAAGCTCTCACTCAGCGCTCTGCATTATAAGAGCATCCATATGGTGACCTTGGTCTTCTTCATCTTCCTAGTCTGGACCTGTATTCTTACTGGCATGTCATGCAATAACACACTGTAACTCAAGTTTTATTTGTGTTTAGTCTATCCATCAGACATCAGTCCTTTATCTTAATTCTTTCTGGAAACTTCCTCTAGACCAAAAAGGAAAAAATCCCAAGACTCACAAGATTCACAAGACATTTTCTCTTTCTATAAATCCTGATGTACGGTTTAGGTATAGGGGAAATGCACGGCAGGAACTTCCCCGGCTGTACTGTAAATCAAATGACATTCCCTTTGTAGCTTCCCAAAATATAAATGTTAGAGACAAATAAATCTGCCTGTTTCTCCCAAGCCCAAAATAGGGCTAGACACATAGTTGTAACGTGAACTGTTCTGATCTGGCCTGAACTTTGTTCAGCTGGGAAGAAGTGAGGGAGGAGAGAGTCTGTCAGAATGATCAACAGTGCAGCGAGGGTCGGAATTCCCCCTTATCTAGTGTCTGGAATCTTTCTCTGGCACACAGCACATGACTGTTAGGGTTTCAGAGAAAGAAAAACAGATAAATACAGTCATTCTAAAAATACATTCGGGAAAGAAACATAGCCTACTGTCATATTTAGCATCATGACATTATTCCACATTACACCACATTAGCCCATTTTGATGTAGAACCTACAATATTTTGGTTTGAGACTGCTTTTCAGCTGTTATGTCCTTAGACAGAATTGAATTAGAGCCTAGTAAACGTTACAGTCTTTAGGGATTTCCAATAAAATCCACAATACAAACAATAAACAAAGGGTAGCATTCAGACATGAGACCATCTACTTAACAGCCTCTTTCATAGTCAGTAACAGTGCTTCACCTGAAACAGTGCTTGAATGCATCTCAAATGGCATCCTCAGTTCTGGAATGTGTCCCAAATGGTATCCTAAGCACTACTTTTGACCAGAGCCCTATGGCCCTGGTCAAAAGTAGTGCACTATATAGGGAATAGGGTGCCATTTGAGATGCAAACCAGACCTCTGGAGACATAATATCTGATTGTGAATGCCAGTCACATTTCTACATTTCACAAGACTGTAGCTGCCAGAGATAAGTAAATATTGCAATTAATAATGCAGGCTTTCTGCAAGAAACAATTCAATAATTCAATAAAATATATACCGAGTGCAGACTGAAGGAAAAGCAGCCAACAAGTGCTCAGCACATGTGGGAACTCCTTTAAGACTGTTGGAAAAGCATTCCTCATGAAGCTGGTTGAGAGAGAGTGTGCAAAGCTGTCATCAAGGCAAAGAGTGTCTACTTTGAAGAATCTCAAATCTCAAATATATTTATTTGTTTATTTCATAGTTTTGATGTATTCACTATTATTCTACAATGTAGAAAAAGCCTTGAATGAGTAGATGTGTCCAAACGTTGGACTGGTGCTGTATATTATAAGATATTATATAAAATAAATATTGTGGGTGTGCAGTTGCTTGTGGAGATCAATGAATTAACAGCTTACATCCTCTTTACCAGGTGCATAGGAAGTCATGTACTGACAGCAGAAGTCATGCGTATGACCAGCACCCACGTAAAACAAAGCAACACAACAACAAAAAGTCTGAGGGATGCATTTGGTGCAGTACTTTCCATCATATGTTGCAGTACTTTCCATCACCTGCTGCAGTACTTTCCATCATATGTTGCAGTGCTTTCCATCAGCTCTGCAACACTTCACTTTCATTGGCAGTTGAAGGTGAATGCAGTAGACACTCATAAATACTTATACAAATGAAAGCCATTTTAGTGTTGATATAATTTCAACCTGATGCATTGTTTTACTGTAGCCTACTTTGGTTGGGAAATGAGCAAGCATCACAGATCATAAATTAGGACAGATCTTCAGACAGATCATAAATTAAGACAGATCATAAATGAAGTCAGATCATCAGGTAGATCATACATGAAAACAGATCGTCAGATAGATCATAAATGAAGACAGATCTTCAGATAGATCGTAAACGAAGACAGATCATAAAGCCATCCTCTAACTCTGTTTGAAAGTGTACTGTACCGTATGTCATTTTGTCAGCATACACTATATCTCTGAGTCTAGACCTATCCCACTGGGCACATCATCTAATTTCAACGTGGATAATTAGGTAATATTTGGTTAGGATGTTGATCATTATGATTACAACCTATATTCACCCACTCAAAAAGATAGCCAAAAGTTAGTTGAATTTCCAATGTGTTATCACTTTCCTTCAACCATCTAAAAGCACAACCAATTTCCAATGGAAAAACAATGTCTGATTTTTGGTTTAGTTGTCACCCAAATGACCATCACTTCGCTTTCAACCATTTAAAAGCACAGTAAAGTTCAAATGGGAAATACAATGTCAGATATTTTGTTTATTTATACAACAGTTTAATGTGTTATCACTGTTCTTCATCTAATAGCACAACCAGATTACCTGGATTGCAGTTGAGATTACATTCAAAGTACATGGTGCAAGTGATCGATGCAGTTCGATATTCTGCGCAGATTATTACAGCAATAGTGAAGATCTCCACAGACCTGCGACAACCTATGCATGCTATCTTGAACATGCACGCTTTATATGATTACATAAGAAGAAATGTATGGATACAGTAACCTCAATATGTGGCCATGGATGTGTTACTCATTTTAAGGTTGAACGCTACATTAGTTTGTAAAATAGCCTTAACTTTCGGCTATTTACTCTATTACAAAAGTAATATTGAATTGTGTTTGATTGACAATGCAACCAAATATCAACATTTAAAGGAGATGTACAGTATCTACTTCTTGGATAGTTCCATCTAAGCCACTGGCTTAATCCTATTCTTTAACTTTTATTTGTGGTTGAGTTGGAGACATGAATGTAACATTTTAATTTGTTAACAAGTTAGTAGGCTATTTATAGTATTTCAAAAGTGATATTGAATTGTGTTTGATTGTCAACACCCAAATATCAACATTCGAGGGAGATTTATCTTCTGCTTGAATAGTTCCATCTGTGCCACTGACTTAGTCTGGCTTTAATTCTAGTTTGTCTACAAATTAATAATTTATATGTTGTATTCACCTCTTCATCTCAACCAACAATATAAGTTAAAGAATAGGAATAAATCCCCCTTTGCCTTGAAAATGCCCTTTTAATAAAGTTTGATATATTTATATTCTTTAACTTTGATTTTTGGTTGAGATGGCGGCTTGAATCGAACATATCAATTATTCATTTGTAGATCAACTGGACGTAAAGGCAGACTAAGTCAGTGGCACAGATGGAACTATCCAAGCAGAAGATACATACACAATTCAATATCACTAAATATCATTACATTTTAAATCAACCAGAGCTTGAAACCCTAGACCTGTTGTATCTCTATTTTTAGTTGAATTCTGGGTTGAATTAAAACAATGGCTTTTTATGACTTTGCAAATGCTATGCAGGCCTAAATAGCATCATTGATGATATATGAGTGATAAAGTATGGTCACATTTAATTTCATCTGTTAAACCTACCCTTTTGAAATGACTTCGATACCAACCGTGAATGTGTTTAGCTAAGCAGGGATTGGTTAAAACCCTGAATGGGAGACCAAAGGGTAGCTCAAATCAAATCAAAGCTTATTTACAGTGAAATGCTTACTTACAGGCTCTAACCAATAGGGCAAAAAAGGTATTTGGTGAACAATAGGTAGGTAAAGAAACAAAACAACAGTAAAAGACAGGCTATATACAGTAGCGAGGCTATAAAAGTAGCGAGGCTACATACAGACACCAGTTAGTCAGGCTGATTGAGGTAGTATGTACATATAGATATGGTTAAAATGACTATGCATATATGATGAACAGAGAGTAGCAGTAGCGTAAAAGAGGGGCTGGCGGGTGGTGGGTGGCGGGACACAATGCAGATAGCCTGGTTCGCCACTGTGCGGGAGCACTGGTTGGTTGGCCCAATTGAGGTAGTATGTACATTAATGTATAGTTAAAGTCACTATGCATACATGATAAACAGAGAGTAGCAGCAGCGTAAAAAGAGGGTTTGGGGGGGGGCACACAATGCAAATAGTCCGGGTAGCCATTTGATCACCTGTTCAGGAGTCTTATGGCTTGGGGGTAAAAACTGTTGAGAAGCCTTTTTGTCCTAGACTTGGCACTCCCGTACCGCTTGCCATGCGGTAGCAGAGAGAACAGTCTATGACTGGGGTGACTGGGGTCTTTGACAATTTTTAGGGCCTTCCTCTGACACCGCCTGGTGTAGAAGTCCTGGATGGCAGGCAGCATAGCCCCAGTGATGTACTGGGCAGTACGCACTACCCTCTGTAGTGCCTTGCGGTCAGAGGTCGAGCAATTGCCGTACCAGGCAGTGATGCAACCAGTCAGGATGCTCTCGATGTTGCAGCTGTAGAACCTTTTGAGAGTCTCAGGACCCATGCCAAATTGTTTTAGTTTCCTGAGGGGGAATAGGTTTTGTCGTGCCCTCTTCACAACTTTCTTGGTGTGTTTGGACCATTCTAGTTTGTTGTTGATGTGGACACCAAGGAACTTGGAGCTCTCAACCTGCTCCACTACAGCCCCGTCGATGAGAATGGGGGCGTGCTCTGTCTTCCTTTTCCTTTAGTCCACAATAATCTCCTTAATCTTGGTTATGTTGAGGGATAGGTTATTATTCTGGCACCACCCGTCCAGGTCTCTGACTTCCTCCCTATAGGTTGTCTCGTCGTTGTCGGTGATCAGGCCAACCACTGTTGTGTCATCTGCAAACTTAATGATGGTGTTGGAGTCGTGCCTGGCTATGCAGTCGTGGGTGAACAGGGAGTACAGGAGGGAACTGAGCACGCACCCCTGGGGATCTCCAGTGTTGAGGATCAGCGTGGCAGATGTGTTGCTACCTACCCTCACCACCTGGGGGCGGCCTGTCAGGAAGTCCAGGATCCAGTTGCAGAGGGAGGTGTTTAGTCCCAGGATCCTTAGCTTAGTGATGAGCTTTGAGGGTACTATGGTGTTGAACGCTGAGCTGTAGTCAATGAATAGCATTCTCACATAAGTGTTCCTTTTGTCCAGGTGGGAAAGGGCAGTGTGGAGTGCAATAAAGATTGCATCACCTGTGGGTCTGTTTGGGCTGTATGCAAATTGGAGTGGGTCTAGGGTTTCTGGGATAATGGTGTTGATGTGAGCCATTACCAACCTTTCAAAGCACTTCATGGCTACGGATGTGAGTGCTACAGGTCTGTAGTCATTTAGGCAGGTTGCCTTAGTGTTCTTGGGCACAGGGACTATGGTGGTCTGCTTAAAACATGTTGGTATTACAAACTTAATCAGGAACATGTTGAAAATGTCAGTGAATACACCTGCCAGTTGGTCAGCACATGCCCAGAGCACACGTCCTGGTAATCCATCTGGCCCCGCAGCCTTGTGTATGTTGACCTGTTTAAAGGTCTTACTCACGTCGGCTACGGAGAGCGTGATCACACAGTCGTCTGGAACAGCTGATGCTCTCATGCATGCCTCAGTGCTGCTTGCCTCGAAGCGAGCATAGAAGTGATTTAGCTCGTCTGATATGCTTGTGTCACTGGGCAGCTTGTGGCTGTGCTGCCCTTTGTAGTCTGTAATAGTTTGCAAGCCCTGCCACATAAGACGAGCGTCGGAGCCGGCGTAGTATGATTCAAGCTTAGCCCTGTATTGACGCTTTGCCTGTTTGATGGTTTGTCGCAGGGCATATTAGGATTTCTCGTAAGCTTCCGGGTTAGAGTCCCGCACCTTGAAAGCGGCAGCTCTACCCTTTAGATCAGTGCGAATGTTGCCTGTAATCCATGGCTTCTGGTTGGGGTATGTACGTACAGTCACTGTGGGGACGACGTCCTCGATGCACTTATTGATAAAGCCAGTGAGTGATGTGGTGTACTCCTCAATGTCATCGGAAGAATCTCGGAACATGTTCCAGTCTGTGATAGCAAAACAGTCCTGTAGTTTAGCATCTGCTTCATCTGACCACTTTTTTATAGACTGAGTCACGGGTGCTTCCTGCTTTAATTTTTGCTTGTAAGCAGGAATCAGGAGGATAGAGCTGTGGTCAGATTTACCAAATGGAGGGCGAGGGAGAGCTTTGTACGCGTCTCTGTGTGATCTAGAATTTTTTTCCCTCTGGTTGCACATTTAACATGTTGATGGAAATTTGGTAGAAGTGATTTAAGTTTCCCTGCATTAAAGTCTCCGGCCACTAGGAGCGCCGCCTCTGGGTGAGTGATTTCCTGTTTGCTTCTTTCCTTATACAGCTGACTGAGTGCGGTCTTAGTGCCAGAATCTGTCTGTGGTGGTAAATAAACAGCCACGAAAAGTATAGCTGAAAACTCTCTAGGCAAGTAGTGTGGCCTGCAATTCATCACAATATACTCTACTTCAGGTGAGCAAAATCTAGAGACTTCCTTAGATTTTGTGCACTAGCTGTTGTTTACAAATATGCACAGACCGCCCCCACTCGTCGTGTGCTGTTCTATCTGTAGATAGATCAATTCTCCAGTAGGAGGTGCTGCCCAGCCTATATATTTTTTCTGATAGTGGATATAATGTTGAAGATCTGATGTTGTTTTAAAGGTACAAATTCAACATATTTTATACAAGGTTTGTCTATGTTGAAATTTGATTACCATGATGACATAATCCTGTGGTTGAAATTTCACCCTCAAAACAACTTTTTTCAATTCCAATGTATTTTCCTTGTTGATTCCATATCAAAATACGTAAAAAAATTACGTTGAAACAGCATTAATTCAAACAGTTTGTGCCCAGTGGGATATTTGTTTATCAGGGAGAACAACACATTGAATTATTTTCTCCCTGATGAGAGAGACAATAAGACTTTCTGGAACAGCGTGTCCACACCCTTGAATAATGTGGAGACACCTTGTGTGACATACTGATCTAATCCCCTAATGTCTTTGGCAAATGCTGCTGCTGACACATCAAAATACACAGACAAAAAATGGAGGGGTAGAGTTTAAACCGTGCCTTGAATGCTCTACACACCATGAAGACAAGAATGGCAGCTCTTGATGTGGAATAGAGTTCCATGTAGTCATGGCTCTATGTGGAACTTTGTACCTCCCATAGTCTGTTCTGGACTTGGGGACTGTGAAGAGGCCTCTTGTGGCATGTCTTGTGGGGCATGCATGGGTGTTCGAGCTGTGTGCCAGTAGTTTAGACAGACAGCTCGGTGCATTCAACATGTCAATACCTCTCATAAATAAAAGTAGTGATGAAGTCAATCTCTCCTCCACTTTCAGCCAGGAGAGATTGACAAGCATATTATTAATATTAGCTCTCTGTGTACATCCAAGGACCAGCCTTGCTTCCCTGTTCTGAGCCAATTGCAATTTTCGTGGCACCTGACCACACGACTGAACAGTAGTCAAGGTGCGACAAAACTAGGGCCTGTAGGACCTGCCTTGTTGATAGTGTTGTTAAGAAGGCAGAACATCGCTTTATTATAGACAGACTTCTCCCCATCTCAGCTACTACTGCGTTAATATGTTTTGACCATGACAGTATACAATCTAGGATTACTCCAAGCAGTTTAGTCATCTCAATTTGCTCAATTTCCACATTATTTATTAAAATATTTAGTTGAGGTTTAGGGTTTAGTGAGTGTTTTGTTCCAAATACAATGCTTTTAGTTTTAGAAATATTTAGGGCTAACTTATTCCTTGCCTCCCACTCTAAAACTAACTGCAGCTCTTTGTTGAGTGTTGCACTCATTTCAGTCGCTGGAGTAGCTGACGTGTATAGGGTCATCCGCATACATACATACATAGACACTCTGGCTTTACTCAAAGTCAGTGGCATGCTGGTTCTGCTCACACTGCCCTACCCTGTGCTTTGACCTCTTTCTCCCCTCTCTCTCCAGATGAAATCTCGCGTCTTGTGACGGCCGGCCGCCCAACAACCTGCCCGCTTGACCCTATCCCCTCCTCTCTTCTCCAGACCATTTCCGGAGACCTTCTCCCTTACCTCACCTCGCTCATCAACTCATCCTTGACCGCTGGCTACGTCCCTTCCGTCTTCAAGAGAGCGAGAGTTGCACCCCTTCTGAAAAAACCTACACTCGATCCCTCCGATGTCAACAACTACAGACCAGTATCCCTTCTTTCTTTTCTCTCCAAAACTCTTGAACGTGCCGTCCTTGGCCAGCTCTCCTGCTATCTCTCTCAGAATGACTTTCTTGATCCAAATCAGTCAGGTTTCAAGACTAGTCATTCAACTGAGACTGCTCTTCTCTGTGTCACGGAGGCGCTCCGCACTGCTAAAGCTAACTCTCTCTCCTCTGCTCTCATCCTTCTAGACCTATCGGCTGCCTTTGATACTGTGAACCATCAGATCCTCCTCTCCACCCTCTCCGAGCTGGGCATCTCCGGCGCGGCCCACGCTTGGATTGCGTCCTACCTGACAGGTCGCTCCTACCAGGTGGCGTGGCGAGAATCTGTCTCCGCACCACGTGCTCTCACCACTGGTGTCCCCCAGGGCTCTGTTCTAGGCCCTCTCCTATTCTCGCTATACACCAAGTCACTTGGCTCTGTCATATCCTCACATGGTCTCTCCTATCATTGCTATGCAGACGACACACAATTAATCTTCTCCTTTCCCCCCTCTGATAACCAGGTGGTGAATCGCATCTCTGCATGTCTGGCAGACATATCAGTGTGGATGACGGATCACCACCTCAAGCTGAACCTCGGCAAGACGGAGCTGCTCTTCCTCCCGGGGAAGGACTGCCCGTTCCATGATCTCGCCATCATGGTTGACAACTCCATTGTGTCCTCCTCCCAGAGTGCTAAGAACCTTGGCGTGATCCTGGACAACACCCTGTCGTTCTCAACTAACATCAAGGCGGTGACCCGTTCCTGTAGGTTCATGCTCTACAACATTCGCAGAGTACGACCCTGCCTCACGCAGGAAGCGGCGCAGGTCCTAATCCAGGCACTTGTCATCTCCCGTCTGGATTACTGCAACTCGCTATTGGCTGGGCTCCCTGCCTGTGCCATTAAACCCCTACAACTCATCCAGAACGCCGCAGCCCGTCTGGTGTTCAACTTTCCCAAGTTCTCTCACGTCACCCCGCTCCTCCGCTCTCTCCACTGGCTTCCAGTTGAAGCTCGCATCCGCTACAAGACCATGGTGCTTGCCTACGGAGCTGTGAGGGGAACGGCACCTCCGTACCTTCAGGCTCTGATCAGGCCCTACACCCAAACAAGGGCACTGCGTTCATCCACCTCTGGCCTGCTCGCCTCCCTACCTCTGAGGAAGTACAGTTCCCGCTCAGCCCAGTCAAAACTGTTCGCTGCTCTGGCACCCCAATGGTGGAACAAACTCCCTCACGACGCCAGGTCAGCGGAGTCAATCACCACCTTCCGGAGACACCTGAAACCCCACCTCTTTAAGGAATACCTAGGATAGGATAAAGTAATCCTTCTAACCCCCCCCCCCCCTTAAAAGAGTTAGATGCACTATTGTAAAGTGGTTGTTCCACTGGATATCATAAGGTGAATGCACCAATTTGTAAGTCGCTCTGGATAAGAGCGTCTGCTAAATGACTTAAATGTTAAATGTTAAATGTCGTTAGTAGAAATTTAAAAAAGCAAGGGGCCTAACATGTGACAATAACGTGAATGTGGTCAATTTGACCCCGACCATCTTGAGTGAGGTCTTTGAGAGTATACAGCTCACTTGACCAGAATTGGGTTGCGTGCCAAACGGCACCCTATTCCCAACATAGGCCCTGGTCAAAAGTAGTGCACCATATAGGGAATATGGTGCCATTTGGGACACACACAGACTAGAGTGTCTCTGCTGACTCGTATGATAAATGAATGAGGTCATTCATTCCCATTTCCCACCCTTACATGATGAACTCCATGCCTCCAGAAGAAATACACTATGTCGTTAAAAAAACATGGCCTCTATTAGTCTGCTGTGAGGAGAAAATGGCATTCCAAATCTTCCACTCTGACCTTCATCACAATGGCTGCTTATCAGCCTGGCCTCTGCCTGCCCAACAGCAGCAGCACCTCTGTTCAGAGGAAGCTAGTGTCAGTCAGTCCCCCATCGCCCATCCACCCACTCAGTCAGTCAGTTCACTCAGACCACCTCCCAGCCACCCACACAAGCCCTGCCTTCATAAGGAAATCACCCACCGCCAACACCTCAATAGGCCCTGATCTGGCTGCCTCTCCCAGAGCTGCCATGTGGCCGGGAAAACACAAGTTAATAATTAGGAACATTCTCAGACCCACAGACCTGAATTTCTGAATGCCTTTTTCCAGATGTTTCACTTCCTGTTGAGATGGTTTTCATAGTCGGTGGTGGAAAAAGTACCCAAATATCATTCTTGAGTAAGTAAGTAAAGATACTGTCATGGAAAATGTTTCAAGTAAAAGTGACAGTCACCCAGTAAAATGCTATTTGAGTAAAAGTCTAAAAGTATATGGTTTTAAATATACTTAAGTATCAAAAGTTAAAGTAAATGCTATAAATAATTTAAAAGCACAAGTTTCTTGTTTTTTGAATTTACGGATAGCCATGGGCACACGCCAACACTCAGACATCATTTAAAAATGAAGCATTTGTGTTTAGTTGAGTCCGCCATATCATAGGCAGTAGGTATGACCACGTGTTGGACCCCTGGACCATTTTACTCTCCTGCTAAGCATTCAAAATGTAACAATGACTTTTGGCTGTCAGGGAAAATATATGGTGGTAAAAGTATGTATTTTCTTTAGGAATGTAATAGAGTAGAAGTGAAAGTTGTCAAAAAAGAAATAGTAAAGTAGAGATATATGCACAAAATTATTTAAGTAGTACTTTAAAGTATTTTTACTTAGTTACTTTAGACCATTGTTCATAGCCTTCCATTCTGCGGCTGCTGTCATACTAGGAAGCCATGCTAATCACTAGACAGGACTGAATAGTGATAAGAACGGAAGTAGAATAGTCCAATCAGAGGAGAAATAGAATATTCTAAAGAATCACAGGTACAGGATCAGAGGAGACACTATCATCAGAGAGTAAAGTTGTCAGTAACTCTTAATACTTTACATAAACACAAACCTCACTCCTCTCTGTAACTTCTTGTAAGTCACTCTGGATGGTAGCGTCTGGTAAATGACTAAAAACTGGAAATGGAAGGGGGGTGCTAGGATTTACTCTGTTTTTATGATGAGTAACAGAGGGAAGGATGTAAGGAAGGGAAGGCAGAGCACATCCTGCTGTGGGCTTCCAGAGTGACGTTACTCTCCCTGTGTGATTCAGTCCTCGTGGGCCACTAGAGTCGTTAATGGTACATCTATGACATCAGTCAGTCAATCCCAGGTCGACTCTTAGAACAAATTGATTGCAGGCACTTGAGCTGAGCAGAGGGGGAACATGGAAATTACTAGGATGTGAGACAGTGAAGTGAAAACAGTCCTATTAACAACAAAATCGCAATTTAATCCCTGCTCAAGAGCATTTCATTATAATGGTAAATTAGCACTAAATCAAACACCACTAATATAAAAACAAGGGAGGGCACAAATGTCATGTAAAAAATTACGTGTTTTCACATATACAGTGGGGAGAACAAGTATTTGATACACTGCCAATTTTGCAGGTTTTCCTACTTACAAAGCATGTAGAGGTCTGTAATTTTTATCATTAGTACACTTCAACTGTGAGAGACGGAATCTAAAACAAAAATCCAGAAAATCACATTGTATGATTTTTAAGTAATTCATTTGCATTTTATTGCATGACATAAGTATTTGATCACCTACCAACCAGTAAGAATTCCGGCTCTCACAGACCTGTTAGTTTTTCTTTAAGAAGCCCTCCTGTTCTCCACTCATTACCTGTATTAACTGCACCTGTTTGAACTCGTTACCTGTATAAAAGACACCTGTCCACACACTCAATCAAACAGACTCCAACCTCTCCACAATGGCCAAGACCAGAGAGCTGTGTAAGGACATCAGGGATAAAATTGTAGACCTGCACAAGGCTGGGATGGGCTACAGGACAATAGGCAAGCAGCTTGGTGAGAAGGCAACAACTGTTGGCGCAATTATTAGAAAATGGAAGAAGTTGAAGACAACGGTCAATCACCCTCGGTCTGGGGCTCCATGCAAGATCTCACCTCGTGGGGCATCAATGATCATGAGGAAGGTGAGGGATGAGCCCAGAACTACACGGCAGGACCTGGTCAATGACCTGAAGAGAGCTGGGACCACAGTCTCAAAGAAAACCATTAGTAACACACTACGCCGTCATGGATGAAAATCCTGCAGCGCACGCAAGGTCCCCCTGCTCAAGCCAGCGCATGTCCAGGCCCGTCTGAAGTTTGCCAATGACCATCTGGATGATCCAGAGGAGGAATGGGAGAAGGTCATGTGGTCTGATGAGGCAAAAATAGAGCTTTTTGGTCTAAACTCCACTTGCCGTGTTTGGAGGAAGAAGAAGGATGAGTACAACCCCAAGAACACCATCCCAACCGTGAAGCATGGAGGTGGAAACATCATTCTTTGGGGATGCTTTTCTGCAAAGGGGACAGGACGACTGCACCGTATTGAGGGGAGGATGGATGGGGCCATGTATCGCGAGATCTTGGCCAACAACCTCCTTCCCTCAGTAAGAGCATTGAAGATGGGTCGTGGCTGGGTCTCCCATCATGACAACGACCCGAAACACACAGCCAGGGCAACTAAGGAGTGGCTCCGTAAGAAGCATCTCAAGGTCCTGGAGTGGCCTAGCCAGTCTCCAGACCTGAACCCAATAGAGAATCTTTGGAGGGAGCTGAAACTCTGTATTGCCCAGCGACAGCCCCGAAACCTGAAGGATCTGGAGAAGGTCTGTATGGAGGAGTGGGCCAAAATCCCTGCTGCAGTGTGTGCAAACCTGGTCAAGAACTACAGGAAACGTATGATCTCTGTAATTGCAAACAAAGGTTTCTGTACCAAATATTAAGTTCTGCTTTTCTGATGTATCAAATACTTATGTCATACAATAAAATGCAAATTAATTACTTAAAAATCATACAATGTGATTTTCTGGATTTTTGTTTTAGATTCCGTCTCTCACAGTTGAAGTGTACCTATGATAAAAAATTACAGACCTCTACATGCTTTGTAAGTAGGAAAACCTGCAAAATCGGCAGTGTTTCAAATACTTGTTCTCCCCACTGTAAATCAGCTGGCATACGGACCAAAATTCCAACCAACATTTCCCAAAATAAAATAAAATGTATAGCTCTGTCTCTGAAACAAATAAAAATGCTAAATCAAGTCTCTGTTTTAATAAGGAAACAGTGTATTTGCCCACCAAATAAAGTAAATGTTTAATCCAGTTAGAAATCCCTATAAATGTGCAAAAATCATAACAAATTAAATACGGATTAATATTACCAGTTCAGTTGCACTGTTCAGTATTTGAGAACGTCTCACTTGTATCACATGAGGAAAACTAGGCCTTTAAAGTATCACCTGGGTGTGTTCAGTTTGCTTCAACGCTTGCTACATTATGTGACGGTTTGTACTGAACGACACATTCCCCTAAACGATTCGCACCGTACTTCAACAGTCTTTGAGGTATGTTTGCTCCCGTTTGGTAGGTGTGGCTAGATCAATATGGGTGTGACCATCTGATATCGCAAAACTCGTGCAGGACACCATATGGTAACTAGCCTCTAGGCTAATATAATCACACCATTTTTGAACTGGTCGTTCAGTACAGTTACTCTGTTACTCTTCCTGTCTCTAAAAATGTTGCCTAACCCAGAACTAAAATCTCACGGAATTTGGTCAGATGCTTGATACCATTTATGGTTACATAGTCTTTCCACGAGAGAAAAGTTTCTAATAAACTTTCATAGTCCAAATGTTCTTCTATTTAACCTTTATCTGACCAAGTTGGTCGGTTCTGAACTATGTCGTTGTCAGTTGATTACATCTCTTCTACAAAGTTATACATATTGGGACACATGCAAATACATCCATTGAACTCACATTTAGAATATTGCATTTAGCATTCAAATGATCCTCCCTGAACATACAATAAGTAGCATGTCATGATTATACAAAAGCATATTGGCACATACTGGCACTGTATGAAAGGAATGATGAGAAGTTGGAACATCAAGCTTTGAAACAGCTTTGAAAAAGATACTGTGTTCTCCTTAGGGAAATATTTGAGTGTTTCTTTTTTTTTTTTTTACCAGAAAGAGACTCTCCGCCAAAACTGAGTGGCACTCCAAAGAAATCCTTCAGCTTGCTGCAGAAAGGTCAAAACCGAGACAAGGGTTTACAATCACTGATAACAAAGTGTGCCCCTAGCTCTCTGTTTTGTCTCTCCATGGCTTACTTGTGCATGAATCACCAAAATTATGTGATTATGTTTTAAGCACCGAGAGCATTGGATAAAGGGATGTATGTCTTTTTAGTTACAAAATACAGGATGCAAACATCCATTCACTGTGGGTTGTCAACACATTTTAATGGTGCCTATTGTATACTTTAGAGGTCACATAGAAGCCATGATTAAATTAGATGAAATATGCATCATCTTGAATCAATATTAATAATTCAAGGCAACAGAATCCTTAAATGTAATAATGGATAAAAACAGTAGGTTAGGCTGACATTACAGGTGTGCTTCAACCTCAGCTCTGAAGAGTCGTAAGGGTCCAATGATCACCTATTGTTACTAAAACTGTGGGCTGGCTGATATTTCTATGCCATGTCAGGTTTTAGCATCCTTTGGCCAATAGGCCATAGAAATTATAGAAATTAATAGAAGGTATTCCTGAAGTGGTTGGAGTCAATACAGTTTCCCTCCCACTCCATCACATAGATAAAATAAAAAGGTTTAATCTAGACAAAAGCAAATAAAACCCGACCTAACAAGGTCTTCAAAGTCTGACAGAAAAGTTCCCTTAGCTATAGTATATAAACATATTTTCCATTCAAAGGAGAAGTGAAGTCATCAACCTCTCTCCTCTCCTCTTTGTTGTTCAACATCAAAGTTATTGATCCCTATCAGCTTCAACAGAACAGACATGAAAGAAAGCAGAAACCCTCAGTTTCCATCTGAAGATGATACTGCAAGACCTTGGAAATCCCTGAGTCATCCCTTCAGAAGCCCTCAGAACTATTCTGCAGCCCTGAAAATAGGGAGGTACAGTACATGCGACCGTGAGGAGATAACATTGTTAATTAGGCAAGTTAATTATATGGTCCTCTGCTCATCAGTGCTTCTGCCCTTCTTCTCTTCCTCTGATGTCACAATGTTAAATGCCTAGAGACTGAACAGACAGAGTTACTCTCATGGATGCTTTGGTGGTATTTTTGGTTAGAGTAAAACAATACCCTCCTTAAAAACTAAGAATGATTCTCATTTGTACCTATGCATTACTCTGAATGCCGTGAAATTAAAAGCTAAAGTGACATTGCAATTAAGCATTTGGAATAGCACATTTAGCTTGAGTAAGGCAGGCGTAAACCCATTCTCTCTCCCAATGGGTGGCAGATGTCTTTTGATGACCACCCGCTGGTGCCCCAGTTCCGCTGCTTGGATGTTGCGAGTGTGCCGAGTGGCGCAGAGGTCTAAGGCTCTCAGTGCAAGAGGTGTCACTACAGTCCCTGATTCGATTCCAGGCTGTATCCCATCCGGCGTAATTGGGAGTCCCATAGGGCGGTGCACAATTGGCCCAGCGTCGTCCAGGTTTGGCCAGGGTAGGCCGTCATTGTAAATAAGAATTTGTTCTTAATTAACTGACTTGGTTACATTTTTTTTAATGCAATCAAGTGAGAGATACTCTGGAGTTAGCTAGATCCCCAGTCCACATCAAACACACTCTCTTCCATGGGTTTCTGTGGCTGCGTTTACACAGGCATCCCAATTCAGATTTTTCCCCCACTAATTAGTTTTTTGACCAATCACATCAGATCTTTTCACATCAGCTCTTTTTCAGAGCTAATCTGATTGGTCAAAATACCAATTAGTGAAAAAAAAGTGTAAACACAGCCTGTTACTCTGATGTATAACCTGGCCATTTTTGCCTACCCAAATGATCTTAGGCTGCATTTACACAAGCAGCACAATTCTGATCTTTATTTCACATTAAAAAAATTCAGAGGTGGTGATGGAGTTCAGAGGTATAGTGGTTCCTGGGAGCATGAGGGTAATGGAGTCTTATGAGTGAAGATGTGGGAAAGAAAAGTGTATGTTTTAAATTGCATGGTTTGTGAATGTGTTCCTGGGCCAGATTGAAAGGCCATGCTGAAAAGGTGACCCTGTGAAACCATTCTTTAGTTTATTAAATATTTGATAAATGCCTTTGTTGTCTGCCTCTACTTCACCCTGGTTGCTTAACCCATATCCTAAAGAATCTGTCACTTTTTCACCTCATGACACATGCACAAATCTGGCAAAAGACCAATCCTGATCTTTTGCCAGATTTTTGGCAAAAGAGCTGATCTGATTGGTCAAGACCAATTAGTGGGAAAATATAAAAATTTGGGCTGCCTGTGTAAACGCAGATTTTTGTGCTTTATAAATACAAAGCCATCGTACTATATGGAAGGTCATCTGTTAATCATGCACGAATCTCAAAATTAAATAGTCCAATGTAAATAGTGTCTCCAACACCAATGCTATAGAAACTCAGCAATGAAATACCCTCATGATGGATCCTGTTCACTATTCCAGTTATTGACAATGTCATATTCATCCATTCGTATATGTAATTCTTAATCGAATGATTCCAAAGAGAGCAAACACAGACACCATTGATTCAGAAGGTCACTCCTTAAAGGTTAAATAAAATGATTTGTCATGACAACAGCAGAGGACGTGGAAGTAAGTACAGCAGAGGACGTGGAAGTAAGTCACCCACTGGGCAAAAACGAGTTGCTGCCGTGTCATTTAAAACAAATGTATCTATGTGATGACTTTGAATCAACGCGGAAAACTGATTGGATTTGCAGAAGTCATCAAGGTAAGGGGATTTCATATTTTTTTCACCAAATTTCTAATTTGAAAACATTGTGAAATGTTTTGTTGCTTTTACGAGAGAGTTTATCATCATAGTCTCAGTTGAATTTAAAAGGTAAGGTCATATTAATATTACTGTCGTTATTGGTTGTAGCGGGCTAGTGACAGTAAGTCCATTTGTTGTTTTTAGGGTGGGTGTGGTATATATCCACTTTATGCCACCAGCTACATGGTTGACTAATTTGAAGAGAAGTGGAGGGTAGTAGGCTACTGTACAAAATGTGATTGTATATAGTGACACATGCAACAACTTGTTTTTCAAGTGAACATAATTTCCCTGCCATGTTTTGTTAAAAGCTAATTCTCACCTGCTATTGTATGCATGTTCTTACATACTGTACGTAGCTTTAAAGAGGATATTTAAAGCTCCTGTTGAATAGGAGAACTTGTACTGAATGATGGCATTTTACACATGCTGATAGGAATTCATGGGGGTATTAGCCAATGGGATGAAACTAGTTAAAGTAATCCAAAATGCTATGTTGGTGTGGATTATGGAAATTCAGAAAGAACTCGTGACAAGGTATTCGTGTCTGATTTACATTTTATCTCAAGACCACTTTCAATCTCCACGTGGATTTTACTAATACCATAGACAAGTATTAGGGCAGCACTGTGAAATCAATAGTTCAAGACAGATTGATTCCTCTGGCACAGAATAGTGACGTAAATTCATGCGATGAAATGAATGCACCAGCATCTTTGTACAGTACAGCTCCCTTGACTTTCAGGTCTGGCTCGATATAACCCAGCAGCCCCCGGCCCAGTTTAACCAGCAAGCCACAGAACCATGGGGGTCCGGGAGCACCACCCACAACACCCCCACTCTACTCCTGAGGGGCTTCCCTGGGGCCTGTCCCCCTATATGTTTTGATTTACTTTTCTGCTCTTTTGCACACCAGTATTTTTACTTGCACATCTGCTCATCTATCACTCGTGTTAATTTGCTAAACTAATTATGTCGCTACTATGGCCTGTTTATTGCCTTACCTCCTCACGCCATTTGCACACTGTATATACTCTTTCTATTGTGTTACTGACTGTACGCTTGTCTATTCCATGTGTAACTGTCACACTGCTTTGCTTCATCTTGGCCAGGTCGCAGTTGTAATTGAGAACTTGTTCTCAAATTGCCTACCTAGTTAAATAAAGGTAAGGGGAAAAAAAGTCCTCATCCAGGAGCCAGCAACTTCAGCAACTACCCTTTTATGCCGTGACTCAATCGCCCTGACAAACACTTTCTTTGGCAGTTGGCTTCAGGGCAGTCTGGCCAGCTTCTTGGTTGCCTCTCCATTAGCCTGAGAACACCTAGCAGACAACCAGAGAAGGGCCATCTATTTAAAGCCAGTAAGATCCAGAAGCTTGTGCAAGCCATGTTGGATAGTTAACTGGACAGACTCCGGCAGCCATCTTGTCAGACAGTGAAAAGTAAAAGATCAGTCTTGCACAGTACATGCTGGTGCATCAGGTCATGGGGCAGAACAGGAGACAGGACCCATGGGTGGCCAGTTGCTGTCTGTGGGACTCGCAGCCTGATGACTTTGCAGTTGCCATGTTCCAAAAACCCCTATTATTTCCTTGGTCCATTAGGTTTATTTTGCGTGAGTAAAAGGCACTGAGTGACAACCATTAGATCTAAGTTGCATCTAGTTCACCTGGAAGATTGTTGGTAAATTCCTAGGGCTAGAACATTAGTTCTAATGTATGGCCAACACTTGTTTGTGGATCAATTTGTATTTCACCAACGTCATTGTCAAATGTTGCATTCTTGTACAGACATTTTGCTCATGGGGCAAAAAAAGCAAACATTCAGTTGTAGTTTGATTAAAGTCAAGCAAATTGTCAAATAATTCAAAATGGTCAATGTGATTTCCATAAACTTTATTTTACGCCAATATAGCACAAATGTGATCATATTGAACATTTCCCATGTGTCAAGACCATACAATTACACAATAAATAAATGTATAAATAAAATAAATACAGGACATTATTGTGCACAAAAATAAAGATTCTGAAGAAGCAGATCCTTTCAAAACGTTGGATTTGACAAGACATTACCTGGAAGTGGTATAATACTTGCACTCAGGAATCACAGTTTAAGGATCAAACTCTGGGTAGAGGGCAATGTAAACCAAAGAGGATGGTACAGTATGATAAACACAATACTTATTTTTTTTACATACTGATACTACAGGGTTATACCATTTTATCAAAATCTTATACCAGGTAGTGACACTAGTGCTATTCAGACATTTGAAGTTAACCAATTCCAAGTAAAAAGTACTTGCCTCCGTAGACCATCTCATGCCACCACATCCACATTCAAAAGGGCTGTTATTGCACAATACAGGCAGACATCCTTCAAAGGCACTTTATCCCCTTTGCCAAATCGCAATGCAATGTAGCGCAGCCTTTTTCAACTGAACACTAAAAATCTATATTACCCAGTTAAGGTTAAAAAATAATGACCTTTTGGTATCTATAGCTAAAAACTAAAATAGTGGTAAAATTACTGCGAATCCAAAGAAAGTGAAAGTCGTCACACCCATTGCCCTCCGTATGCTGTTGTGTACCAATTTGTGAAGTGTAATTATCATAAAAAAGGCAAGCGATGTCAAAGCATAAAAAAAGCGAAGACCAACTTCACAGTTTTGACATTGGGGGGTGGTCACTTGGCAGCTTGTGATCCCACTCTGCCATTTCAGAATCAGGTCTGAGCATTAGCTGAGAGAACAGGGTCAGGTTTTTGTGTGCATGAAGTGAATCAAGCCAGTAGTGTGATACTGTAGTCAGATTATAGGTTCATTCAAAAAAACAAAAAACAAAGGGCACCATAGTCCAGAGGCCAGACACTAGCCTAAGATTGGGGAGGACTCCCTGAATGAACAGAGCCTCCTGGTCATTTGCTCCCAGTGGAAGCAGAAAGCAGCAGGTTGGTTGAGACTTGGATGGCGCCTGGAGTCATGGCCCTGGGGGAGAAGTTTTCCCTAGGTACAGAGCCATGATCAGCTTCCCCCCCCCCCACCTCACCTTACTTGAGCTGTGGGTCCATTATGAATCTCCGTGATGTTGGAGCAGCTGGACCACGTAGCGCATGCGGTGCCTCAGCTCGGCAGAACAGCCCATTTCTGACAGCATGCTCAGGAGGTATGTGTAGGAGACGCGTTCGCGGCTGATATAGGTCAGTAGGTAAGAGTCGGAGGACTTGCACAGGATGATCTTGGTGTGGTCGTTGTAGAAATTCACCTGGGGAGGGGGGAAGGTAAATAAAGTCACGGGGCATAATTAGTGCTAAGCTATCACAAGAGGGTTTTGAAACTAAATTGGTTCTCTAAAAGCAGCATTACATCTACAGGTTGTGACAGTGTGGCTGTAAGGCCTTACCTGCAGGGTACCGTTGTTGAAGAGCATCACCAGAGCATGGTCGGTCTTCACCCACTGCAGAAGGAGCGGTGGCTGGGAGGGAGGCTGGTCTTCACAGTGGAGGTCGCCACCCTGGAAGAGACAAGAAACTTGTTACATTACAACCCCATTTAGATCAAACTACAGTGGCTTGGGAAAGTACTCACCCCCCTGGCATTTTTCTTATTTTGCTGCCTTACAACCTAGAATTAAAGTTGATTTTTGGGGGTTTGTATCATTTGATTTACACATACCTACCAGTTTGAAGATGCAAAATATCTACATTCTTCAAGGCAAATCTGATCCAGCTCGTTCAAGTTGGATGGGTTCCGCTGGCGTACATCCATCTTTAAGTCATACCACAGATTCTCAATTGGATTGAGGTCTGTGGTTTGACTAGGCCATTCCAAGACAAATATTTCCCCTTAATAATCACTGGAGTGTTGCTTTAACAGTATGCTTAGGGTCATTGTCCTGATGGAAGGTGAACCTCCATCCCAGTCTCAAATCTCTGGAAGACTGAAACAGGTTTCCCTCAAGAACTTCCCTGTATTTAGCACCATCCATCATTCAATTTTGACCAGTTTCCTAGTCCCTGCCAATGAAAAACATCCCCACAGCATGATGCTGCCACCACCATGCCTCACTGTTGTGATGGTGTTCGAGGTGTTGTGTTTGCACCAGACATGCCAAAAAGCTAAATTTTAGTCTTGTCTGACCAGAGAACCTTCCTCCATATGTTTGGTGAGTCTCCCACATACCTTTTGGCAAACAAAATGTGTTCCCTTAAACAATGGATTTTTTCTGGCCACTTCTGTGAAGCCCAGCTCTGTGGAGTGTATGGCTTAAAGTGGTGCTATGGACAGATACTCCAATCTCCGCTGTGGAGCTCATTGATGCCTCCGATTAATGCCCTCCTTGCCTGGTCCGTGAGTTTGTGGGCGGCCCTCTTGGCAGGTTTGTTGTGGTGCCATATCCTTTCATTTTTTAAATAATGGATTTAGTCGTGCTCCGTGGGATTTACAAAGTTTAGGATATTTTTTTTTTTAACCCAACCCTTATCTGTACTTCTCCACAGCTTTGTCCCTGACCTGTTTGGAGAGCTCCTTGGTCTTCATGGTGTTGCTTGCTTTGTGGTGCCCCTTGCTTAGAGGCTTTGCAGACTCTGGGGCCTTTCAGAACAGGTGTATATATACACAGAGATCATGTGACAGAGCATGTGACCCTTAAATCAAGTCCACCTGTGTGCAAACTAAATAATTCTGCAATTTCTGAATGTAATTGTTTGCACCAGATCTTATTTAGGGGGTGAATACATATGCACACCACTTTTCCATTTTTTTATTTAAATAAAGTTATTTTTTTTAATTTCACCAATTTAGACTATTTTGTACATGTCCATTAAATGAAATCATAAATAAAAATATTTTTTAAAGACAGGTTGTAATGCAACAAAATAGGAAAAAAGCAGAGGGGGATGAATAGTTTTGCACAGCACTGTACATCCTGATTAGTCATACCCTGATAAGGTGGTTAATAGAGAACCTTCAATGCATTACCTCCATGAGGTTCTGTTCCATGTAGTTGGCCATCAGCTCCACGATCTGCTTCTGACTGCAGAGCTGCTCTGGTAAAGCACTGGCCTGAAAGGTGAAGTGTTTGTTGTTGGTCAAGCAGTAGTGCACAGTCCTGTGGGGAAAACAATGGAGATGCATTAAACAAGACAAGGGTTTGAGACATTGAAAAGGCTACAATAAACCAGCAGAATACAGGTTGGCAAATCAATAAACTAAGGCTAATAACTGCTTGATCATAATTTATCAAGTTGAAAAGGACTCTTACTTGCGTTGATCACACAGACTCAAGTGTGTCCCCTCATTGAAGAGCACACCAATGTTTTGATTGGAGAGCTGGTAGCCAAAGCCATATTTGTTGGAATAATCAACCCACTTTGTGACCCAGATAAAGGATTTGGGCCTGGAAAGACATGGCGGGTTTCTTGTAGCTGGAGAGGAAGACACTAGTTTAGAAATGGCTCAGTAATAGAAGATTTCAGTATAATCAACTTGTTTAAATGCCATTTGAAGTATAGTACTAGAATAGCTTGTGGAGAGGCTTAAAGCTCACCTGCAGGCATGGCAGACAAACAGCTGTTGAGGACCTTCATGGCCGACTCCACTATAGACGCTGGGGTAAGGCCATCTTCACACGCTTGAGAGGGGAGGGTGAAGTTTAGTTGAACTCCCCACCAACAGTGTGACAGTCTGGCAAACTGATTCAACCACTTATCAGGCCCATGAGCTCAGATGTTACAAAACAAGCCATGCACTTATGCCACTTAAATATAACCCATGTAGATGAAAAGCTGTCTCGGCTATACATATGGAAGAGATCATGATCTGTTAGTGGTCCATTATTGGCACATCACCACATTTAAAGCATCACGTTCAGCAATTGAGGTTCATCAAACATAACCCGAGTAGTGACTTACGTTCTGTGCTGCTGGCCACCGTGCCTTTAAAGGAGCGTGATGCTGCAGACTTCCTGGACTCCTCCTCAGCTGGTGTATCCAGCAGACCAGAGCTGACTTGCTGGCCTACTGTGGGAGGGGGAGCCTGAAAGAGGAAACAGCTGTCATGAGCGGTTGTCCTTCCTTAGAAAGAATGGCACATGAGCCAAATGCAGTTTGTTGTATTGAATGAGAGCTACAGACATCAGGGGGCTGGGAGAACTATGATTTACAGAGTGCATATGCAATTGCATTTTGTTCCACAGGCCTGATTCACAAACCTTTTAAAAGATGGATCAAGCCATCACCCACAATCTCCCCATAGATCATCTGGCTGAAATGGGATTCTGCTAAGTACAGTACAACACTATTCTGAGACATTCACTACTATGACTGCCCTCTGAGTCCCTTGATGGTCTAGGTCTCTTGCTTCATCTCGGCTAACAAGCAACACTGCTGCATTGTTTGAAAGTAATTAACCTTAAGTCTAGCCTGCACTATAGAAAAGTTTAGCTTATGCTAAAAACAATCCATCCTTCAAAATACATACCTCATCGGTGCAAACTGTTTTGTAACTCATCTGCCGACTGATGGAGCATTTGACGATGCCGGACACAAGTTTGGAGATGCTCTCTCGCTCTTCACAATGGTTCTTCTCCACTATAAAACCAAACCCGTTAAATTATACCCTGATTCAAGAGTTAATCCTGGGGTTAAACTGCAGCCTTTTGATGGTCAGTCATGACTTGCCACAAAGCTTACCTTTGGATTTTCTCTTGCCAAAGAGACTCTTGGCCATCTTCGTGAAAAACCTCTTGGCAGGGCTGGGCGGGTTGAGCTCTGGCACTGTCACACAGCTGCTGGGAGGCAGTTTATCTGGGGTGAAAGCCTGAGAAAAAAAAGTTTAGGTCAGGGAAACTGCAAATTGTACCCAAATTGCATCTAAAGATGAAGCATAATGCAATTGGAATTTCATTCAAAATACAAGTACAAATCAAGGCATTGGAGGGGGCTCAAAATATAATCCAATGAGTAAAAAGCATCAGGAATTGGTGCTGTAAAGTCACGCCTAATTCCAGGGCATGGGCCACATACCTTGGTGAAGAATTGGTGGTTCAGGATTTGGTCTAGTGTGAGGCGGTCACTGGGGTCCTTCTGCAAAATGCCAGAGATGAGCTTCTGAGCCGCAGGAGACAGGGTCGAGGGCAGGTTGTATTTTACTTCCTTGATACACTTGTATGTCTCCTTCAGGTCAAGGGTTTCAAAGGGAGGGTTCCCACACATCAGCGTGTACCTGGTTAAAGCAAATAAAAATATTAAGTCTCTCCACAGCCAGGTGATTTAAACTGTTGACACATTCCTCTCTGAGGAATGTTATAAAAGCCTAAACTAGCTTACCAGTGGTCTACCGCATAACCCTTAAACCATTTGAATACACTCAATTGTGTATATCATTTACATTCAAGGCCTAAGTAGGAGCTGTAGCACCACCATATATCAAAGTGTGACAAGTACGCACTTAGTCAAATACAACTGACAACAAGACAAACATTCCAAGTATACTTACATTACACAACCTAGTGACCAGACGTCAGACTCTGTTCCATGGCCCTGCCTGTTCAACACCTCGGGTGCAAGGTAGTTTGGCGTTCCACAGATTGTTCTGAGGAGAAACCATTTGCATTAGAGCAGTTGTTCACCTCGGATTGGCTTTGAAGGAAACAAGAATATTCCGCCAAAGGAATAGGACATATTCCACCAGTTTACTTACTTCTTCCTCTGCTCGACTGTTTCCAACTTCGCAGCAAGCCCAAAGTCTCCCAACCGCAACTCCATGTTCTCATTCACAAAGAAATTGCCTGCAAGGGCAACATTTATAAAGTCAGTTTTCCCAGGCCTCCCATGAGGAATAGTCTGAAGTGCTTTGATATAAAAGTACAACCAAATAATGACAAATTCAAAATATGCCACGAAGATGATCAAAATGTCTGAACATAATGAGAGATTGTGTGGTAAAATAATCCAAACGATACATCTTATTCCACAAATCACCCTACACACCTAATTTGAGATCCCTGTGAAGGATGCCTCTGTTGTGAAGGTATTTCAGCCCAGATATGATCTGCCGGAGGTAGTACCGCACTTCTGGGTCTGTCAGTGTGTGTCTTGCTTTCCAAATGTGTGCCAGGGACTACAAAGACACGGTCAGAGTGTTGTTAGTACCCAGTGAACACCCTTCAGAACGTCTGCACAAGCTGTACCACCACAGACCAACGCAACCGCACAGCTCACCTTTCTACTGCAGAGCTCAAGGAAAATATAGATGTTGTCTTGGTCTTCGAAATGATGGGAGAACTTTACCACATGTTTGTGATGTAGGGTTTTGTGAAGTTCGATTTCATTTGTTATCTGTCAGAAGAGTAATAAAACAGGTACACAAAATATATCAGTAGGAATAAAGACTAATCCTTTTTGGAAAGGAGTTAAAGTCTGCAGATGATTGACAATGAAATGCGTCCTTACCTTATCCCTCTGATGAGGTTTTGACACCCTGCTCTGTGGTATCACCTTCACAGCATACATTTTGTTGCTGGAAAGGTCTGTCATTTCATAGCATCTTGCAAAGCCACCCTTTGAAGTAAAACAATACACTACAAATCAGTATCGGCCATAAAAATTACTGTTGACAGTGACATGTCTTTTCATGCATGCTACTTTGCACCTGCCTGTTGGCATTGCCTATCCAATGACGTATGTTGTAACCACACATCTTGTACAAAAATGCGATGCCTTTCTTCAAACAAATTCTTAAATAAGAATGACATTAGCAGTTGTGTCAATTACACTACCATTTGTTTATAATGAAATGTAATTCGAATTAGGATAATGCGACTGCAGCATTTTAACAAAACAAAAAAATCTTCCCCATGCGGCAGCAGACAGGCGAAGATGTTTAGACACTGGGCTGTGTTGATACATACATATTCTAAATGCATCTTGTATCATGATACAATGTATGTACATTCTATCAACTACTTAATTATCAGTGACACGTCCGGCGTTACATCGCATCATTACAACTGGCAAAAGAACGTTAAGCCATCCATCATGAGAATAGTTATTTTAATAAAATAAAAAGGCGGCTGGAAGATAGCCTACCAATGACCTCAAAATAAAGTCAGAAGAGACAATCTCGATAGTACCTTTGATTATACCTCGCTAGAGAATTAATGAAGCTGGTTGAGTGTCATATCCCGCACGTGGTCATTATCCCGCAATGAAACAATCACATTTGAGTGTAACGTGTACCCAGCCCTTGCTCGCAGAACATGCGAACCAACCCGGAATAAATCATGCCAATTAATGAAAGTTGCCACGTTGTAACACTGACGCAGCAATAGCCAATCTCTTCATACTACCATCAAGCCACATTATCACCAGAACGGCGTCTAAATAATTGATTTGTGTGCGATACATAGCAGCACGTAGATCACATTGATAGAATAATATACCTTTCCCAGAAGCTTTCCTTTGCTGTAAGATTTTCCTGTCTTGGAATCAGTCACCACCTGGGCGAGATCTGGTTTGATTTGTTCCGATTTTGTCTTGTTCGGTTTAATAGGAAGAATAACTTGGCCATGTTCTGGACAAGGCTTGAATAGATCCGGATTCATCGTGAGACATGAAGTACGCTGAGAGGTGGTAAAACACGCAGTATCCATTCATCCAAAAATAATTATCCAACAATCCTCTGAATAAACAATTTATCCTTTTAGCGGTGTTGTATCCTGAAATGCAACTCGTATACATCTGACATGCCCAAGCAGAAAATTCCTCAGCTATATAAACTGTCCCTGACGTCACAGAAGTGGGCGGATGAATAGGTGGCTCATTCCTGAAATGAACCAACCATATTTGCTCGAAATACTTCTCAATCAAAGCTGACTGAAACGATAAATGTGATTTTTATGTGTGTGTGAAATACTGAATGTCCCCATGAACAATTTATCCAGTCACGTGACTGTATTGATTCCACTGCTGTTGAATGATGTGATTTTTTTGAGAGACATGGACGGTTTAAACCTGTCTTATAAAATAGGCAAGACATTTTTTCACATTATCAGAGCAACAACACTATCATACAGTGGTGTAAAGTACTTTTAAGTAAAAATACTTTAAAGTACTACTTAAGTCGTTTTTGGGGTTATTTGTACTTTATTTTACTATTTATATTTTTGACAACTTTTACTTCACTACATGCCTAAAGAAAAGTATGTACTTTTTACTCCATACATTTTTCCTGACACCCAAAAGTACTCGTTACATTTTCAATGCTTAGCAGGAGAGAAAAATGGTTCAATTCACATACTTATCAAGAGAACATCCCTGGTCATCCTTACTGCCTCTGATCTGAAGGACTCACTAAATACATGCTTCGTTTGTAAATGATGTCTGAGTGTTAGTGTGCAACTGGCTAGTTGTAAATAAAAAAAATAGAAAATGTGTCGTCTGCTTTGCTTAATATAAGGAATTTAAAACGTTTTATACCTGTACTTTTACTTTTGATACTTAAGTATATTTTAGCAATTACATTTACTTTGATACTTAAGTATATTTAAAACCAAATACTTTTAGACTTTTACTCAAGTAGTATTTTACTGGGTGACTTTCACTTTTACTTGAGTCATTTTCTATTAACGTATCTTTACCTTTACTCTAGTATGACAATTGGGTACATTTCCCACCATTGCTATTCTATCAGAGCACGTCACACATGACATGGATATTCACGATTAAATATATATTTATTCACGTATCTTGTTAGTGTGATTTTGTCTCAAAATTTGTAATGTAACCAGTATCTTAGGAATTAAATTACATGTAATAAAATAAAAACCGCAATCAACGAACAGCATTTTATCACATTGACATTATCACTTGGCTGAACATATTGAGGCTGTCTACTCATTTCACTTCTGACAGTGCATGGGAAAGTGATTCCAGATGCCACCTAGCGGAGTAAACATTGAATGGTTTCAGCATGAACTATACCACATTCGGCAGTGGGGGCGCGGGGGTCCGGCTTTAAATGTACTCATGAAAGTTGTAATAGTAGAATGCACAAAGTGCAATTTCGAACTTGGGTAGTGCATCATGAGTTCCTCTTGTCATGTTAGTCATTGCATACCTTAGCGAGCTATTTATAACTTGTCAGAAATGTCCAGATCAACTAGCCCATGCCAGCTAACGTTTTTTATTTAGTTTTTTTAGCCTATAAATATTGCTGTACTTTTTTTGTCACTCAAATATCACATGACTACACATTAGACATGGTAAAATGTATAGAATTGAAAGGAAAATAGCTTTAAAACATCAAAATGTTCTTTGCACCTCATGAGAAAATGTGTAGAATTGCAGGAAATAAGCTTTAAACATGCTAAATTCCCTACACCAATAAGAGGGGTGCGAACAGCTTGTGTCATGAACAGGGCCTGTGGCCATAGAAATAGTCTAGGGGTGCACAGCGGTGTTACCCAATGCTGGAAGGGGGGACCGCAACGCGGAGTGTCTGGATACAGCTATATTAGTCATATACCACAACCCCCTAAGGTGCCTTATAGCTATTATAAACTTGTTAACATCGTAAAATGATTTTTGTCATACCTGCAGTAGAGTCTGATATATCACAGATTTCAGACAATCAGGGCTCAAACCACCTTGTTTATAATGGCAAATAATCAGTGGCTGGGTTAATTCAGGATCTGGACACACCCAGTAGGTCAACCCTTTCTCAGCTTTACATGTTGAGACGCTGTTTTCAAAACGGTAAATTTTCAGCAATCGGAAAGCTGCTTCCTTGGTTGTAGGCATAAAATACATTTTACGAATAAATAATGTTTCTTTTTAATAAAGGTTCCTGCTAATAATTGCCCCCCTGTAATTCAAACAATGGCAATCCCTTTTTATGTAAATGTCCCTGGGGTCTGCATCTTGATCACTTCACTTGCATTTCAGAATCAGACTATGGAAGGCAACAATAAACATTTAATTATAGTGAATAACTTTGACATTTTATTCTGAAATGCATGAATGAATACATACATGCAATTTTACCTTCACAAATATACTTTGTGATCTTCCTCATAAAGTGGGATTTTAACACAGTTATCACCTTTTGAATGATTTGAGGATGAACAGTACTGCAAACTTTCATTTTCAACCAGTCTAAAGACTTTTAAGAGGGCATTGGAATGCAAAATCAATGTACAAAAATAAAAAAACGAATGAAGGACTGGAAGGTTGGTAGATTTAGAGCAGGGGTGTCAAACTCATTCCATGGAAGGCCTAGTGCAGGGTTTTCCAAACTCAGTCCCTGGGATCCCAAGGGGTGCACGTTTAGGTTTTTGCCCTAGCACTACACAGCTGATTCAAATAATCACCAAGTTTAGACAATTTGAATGAGCCCAGGACAGAGTTTGTGAATCGCTGGCCTAGTGTCTGCAGGTTTTTGATTACAATTAAGACCTAGAAAACCAGGTGAGGGAAGCTCTTTACTAATTAGTGATCTTAATTCATGAATTAAGTACAAGGGAGGAGCGAAAACACGCAGACACTCGGCTCTAGGTGCAATGAGGTTGACACGTGATTTAGAGGGGGTGGATCAGGTTCAAAACATGCCCATGTTGCTAATGTCTCCATCTCCTTTGGCTTTCTTGTCCTGGGACTCAGACCAGGCCTTGTTGATGGTGCGCTTCATCTCATCGTCCCCATCAGAGTACATCTTTTTCAGCATGCTCATTAGTCCATCGCTAGGATCAGCATTCTCGTCTGGGTTTACACTGGGCTTACTGTGCAAAAGCGACAATGTTATTTGTATTTCTCTAAGAAGGTTTGGCAGTAAACATCCTGAACAGTGTCAAAGTTACAGCTCAATATCCATTACAAGTCTAATCAATTAAGAGTGATTTAATCTTGAACCATTCAATTATTTAGCACACTAAATTGTGTTTGACTTACTCCTTTTCTTTGATCTGTTTCTGCACCTGTGTTAAGCATTCCCACTTCTTGGTAGTCTTCTTCTTACACATTACCAGGACCATATCCGTTTTAATCTATAACAAATAAGGATATGACAAGGTGTGTGTAATTTACACTTTGCCCAGATAAAGTATTGCAGTTTACAATGTTGATGTAAATCTAAAAGAATCAAACACCTTTTTAGAGCTGTCCTGAACATCAACAGGATTAAGAAGATTGTTGATCGTCATTTGATGGTTCTTCCCATCCAAATCGTTCACAAGTAGAACGAAAGACCTGTATGCAGGAAACAATAGATCAGTTTAAATTTTTAAAAAAATAAACAGGCAAAAGTATTGACTAAGAGAGAGCAAAGAAAAGGGATTAAAGCATTTATCAATGTGACATGACTAAAGCATAGCCTACCTCTCTGTGAAAGTGACCATCACATTTTCTGGTGCAATCTTGTGTACACCATTGAGGGTGATGTAGATTTTGACAAAATGTTCTGATTGGTCCCACCCTGCGTCAAAGAACATGCATTCATTGTAAAAGCAGCAGTTGCCGTTGCCTACATTTTTTAAAATTAGTGTTTGCTAGCTGAGCTGCTAGGAAAGCAATTCATACTTTTAGATATTACAAAAGTAGTACCATAGTTGTTTATTTTGACTGTGTATGCTTTTGAGGCAGACGTTGAATCTGCCTCCCTTTTTGCCTGCTGCTCTTTCTGATGTCGCTTCACTGAAATTTCCTTCTCAATCTTCTTCTGTTCCTGTTTGAGGACATCCTGAACACGTGTTCTCTCAGACTTCTCCAGAAGACTGGCGATCTCCTGTAGGTCTGTCTCCAACTGGTTGATCTAAGTGTATATATATATATAAAAAAACGTTTGTCTGAACATCGAGAATAAAGTTAACGTTAGCTAGCAAACATTGATTTGCAACAGCTAGCTAGTAAGCAACTCACTCGTTAGCTAGCTAACAAGTAAGTTAGCTGCCACACCAAAACGCCAACATTAAGCTAACTAAAGTTGACTAGCTACTTGACATGCCACGGTTGACTTAATATTTAGTTAACTAACGTTACTGGTCCGTACAAACTGTGTACAATTTAGATCATATTAAAATAACTAGAATTAAATATTCTAGCTCATTCCCAATTCTATGGCGCAACATCAGCTAACGTTAGCTAGCTTGCTAACGATACCATCCCAGATAAGCATTGGTAGCTAACTGGCAAGTAACCAGGCTGAGAAGACTTTGACCGGGCTATTTTCATGCAATCCTCAGCAGTCCCATAACAAGATGGCTGATTACCTGTTCGCTGAGGTCCATTTCGTCGTTTATTCTGTAAGGTTTGTATGGGTGTGTTTGGATAGATTAACAGCGAAGATTCCAATTGCTCCTTTGTAACAATGAAAATGCTCCGTCTAGAGCGATTGATGTTTGAGTTGAGTTCCGCCAATATTTTCACCTTTCGCTATCGGTCAAAATGTGCACTGTACAATGTCCAAGGATACCTGAAAATCAATTAGCCTATGAATCATTTTTTTAAACTTTTCTTTCACATTACTAGAGTTGAAGGAAACAAGTACAACTACTATTTGGCTCAGAATAAAAATCAACAGTGTATTTAGATGAAAGCACTATATTTGCTCTGAGACGCAGTAGTAGTACGTTTTATTGGTTTCTCGCAGTCACACTGAATTGTACAAATTTACAATCATAACATCAATCATATATAATTATCGAATAGTAAAATCCTAAACTAGCAAAACACTTGTGCAATATGCTGAAATCGCTCTGCCATTTCCTGGTTGCTAAAATTCTAATAGTTCGCCTAATTTCAGTTTGTGACAAAACAAGCAATTCATTAGTGTTGAGAATCAACGTACCATCTAAACCGCTGTGAAATATGTCAATAACCCAAAACATAGTATTTTCAGCTGGTTGAAGCTGGTGTACAAAACTGAAAGTAAAGACACAAAAACTAAACTTAAGAACAGAAAGCATACAAATAGTGCACAAAGAACTGATCTACCGCTTCTTATATACTGACAAAAAATATAAAGGCAACATGCAACAATTTCAACGACTTTAATGAGTTATAGTTTATATAAGGAAACCAGTCAAATAAATTAATCAGGCCCTAATCTATGGATTTCACATGACTGCGCAGCCATGGGTGGGCCTGGGAGGGCATAGATCCACCCACTTGGCAGCCAGGCCTACCCACAGGCCACTGAGGAGCCCAGCCAATCAGAATGAGTTTTTCCCCACAAAGGGGCTTTATTAAAGCAGTCCTGGGCTGGTGTGGTTACACGTGGTCTGGGGTTGTGAGGCCGGTTGGACTTAAAACCAAGTTCTCTAAAACGACGTTGAGGTGGGTTATGGTAGAGAAATTAACATTAAATTATCTTGCAACAGCTCTGGTGGACATTCCTGCAGTCAGCATGCCAATTGCACACTCCCTCAAAATCTGTGGCAATGTGTTGTGACAAAACTGCACATTTTAGAGTGGCCTTTTATTGCCCCCAGCACAAGGTACACCTGTGTAATGAAAATAAAAAAGAGCCGCACACTCTAGGAGCTCAGATGCAAAAATATTTAATTTACCAACGTTTCGACAGGCAAGCTGTCTTCATCAGGGTACAATCACAGACACTGCGGGATGACTCGTTTATATATAGTGTCAAGACACACAGGTGTCTGTAATCATGGCCAAGAGTGGCCTAATATCATTGGTTAATTTCTCATATTAAAATGGCATAGAAAGAGCAACATACAATAAATACAAATGGATAGCATACGATCATAGACTCACTAAAGACCACACAAGACTACAAACAACCACAATGGCAAAGTCACAACAAACACAACAATCACAAGAATGGCTTCAGATCAAGTCCACGTTAAGACCGAAGGGAGCAAGGGTCTTTAAATAAAATATCCAAGCAGCCTCTCTTCTTAACAATAAATTATCAAGGTCACCCCCTCTCCTAGGGAGGGTGACATGTTCGATGCCAATATAACGCAAAGATGAAATCGAGTGGCCTGCCTCCAAAAAGTGGGCCGCAACTGGGTAGGTCAAGTTTTTGCACCTAATGGTGCTACGATGCTCTGAGATACGTACTTTTAATTCACGCTTTGTTTTACCCACATCATTTTTACCACAAGGACAAGTTATAAGATAAATAACTGCCTTAGTGGAGCACGTAATAACACATTTGATTGGGATCGATTTCCCTGTTTGTGGATGTTTGAAGGATCTGCATTTATAAGTGCCATTGCATTGGGCACAGCCATTACACTTATAATTTCCATCCAGTAGGGGCGCAAATAGACGTTGTTCAGGAATATCTTGGGGGGTTAAATCAGAGTGTACCAATTGGTCTCTGAGATTTCTGCCCCGCGAAAATACGACCAAGGGAAGGTCCGAAAACACATTACCGAGACTATCATCGGATTTTAGAATATGCCAATGTTTGTGAACGATTCCCTTAATTTGTTCAGAGCGCTTTGAATAGCGGGTAGTTAGAATGCAAGAATGCGTCTTTTTGCGAGACTGCCCTTGAAAAAGGTCATGTCTCGTTTTGTTTTGAATTTTCTCAATGGCATTATTAATCTGATCATTTTTGTACCCCCTCTCCTTGAACTTTCTTTGCGTCTCAGCCATATTTCTGTCGAAATCTGATTGTTTTTTGCAAATTCTTTTGATTCGACAGAATTGGCTGTAGGGCAAACTATTTTTCAAGGGAAGTGGGTGACAACTGTCAGCCCTCAACAAACTGTTACGATCAGTAGGTTTCCTGTAAAGATCAGTGTATAGAACATTATCTTCACACAAGATCAAGAAAACTGATTTGACGTGTATCAGATTGCATAGTAAATCTCAAATGTTCAGAACAGGAGTTAAGAAAATCACCTGTGTAATGATCATACTGTTTAATCAGCATCTTGATATGCCACACCTGTCATGTGGATGGATTATCTTGGCAAAGGAGAAATGCTCACAAACAGGGATATAAACAAACTTGTGCACAAAATGAGAGACATAAGCTTTCTGTGCATATGGAAAAATTCTGGGATCTTTAATTTCAGGGAAAACAGAAAGGAAAACGCCACACTGCTGCTCATGCTCCCAGGTGATATTTATTTATAACAACGTTTCGACCCTTAGGTCTTCATCATGCATCCATATCCCAGGGGCCTGTTGCACAAAACTAGGATAAGGGATTAAGCCAGGATATCTTGGTGATCCTGGCTCAATTGATCCGTAATCCGGTTGCACTAAAGATGGATAGGGGGCAGGAGGATATGTTATGGTATAAATTACCATGGAGATTTATTCTGTGGAGCTAGCCTGCTCCAGACCAGGCTAAATTCCAGGATCTATTTAATCTCATCCCTAATGTCAGTCAGCAGTCACCACAAATGGAAACCAATAGTTATTTCACTGCTCACTATACATTGTTATCACATATAACTAGACCCACTGTTATTTAAACGTTTGTGATCATTAATTTCAATGATTTTGGATAAAAAATGATTTTTAGATGATGTTGCTATCATTAGATAATTTACAGTTTCCCATAGACTATAAGGCTATATATAAAATGATAGAATATTAGGGCCACAGAGGGGAAAAAAACACAAGTCATAATATTGTAACCAGTTGTTTTAAAGGAGGACAGTTGTTAAAATGACAGACGTGGGGCATTTCGTGAAATTGTACTTCAGTATGGTTTCATAAACAAAGACATGCTGATGTGCCAGAATATTAAGTATCACATTGTCATAAGTATCAAAACTGTAAAAACAATATGTAGCTTTTCTGCAGAAAGAACCAGCCTCATAAATTTATGACTTTATCCTTTTTCTTCAGTGTGGCCCTAGTACTCTGTCATATAAACAAATACACATTCCATATGAATATAAAAACACAATGTGTAACATTATGTTCCTTTATTGAATAAGGACAAAACAAAGCAGGTAAACCATCAGCTCCTTTCGAAACTGAAGTCACAGTGACTCTACAAGATGGAAAGCACAGAATCCAAGCATATTATACAAAATGATACATACACATTCAAAGGTCTGTATATAACACACCCTGCATGTCTGCACACTAAAATAAATGCAGGACAAATCCATACACATCAACTGAACAGACAAATGAATGGATGCAGTAGCCTCCCTGCAGCCTTGTATTACACACAGTATACCGCACAAACATCATAAGAGGCCAAATTCGTCAAAAAACGAACCCAAAAAAAACCAAATTCCTCTGCCACCGCAGGACATATTTAACCAAAATTGAAAGCACACATACTAACTAAAATAATTCAACACATATTGGTCCCTCAGCAGCCGACCACTGTCGTCATCAGGGAAGATTGCCGGATTGTCCCAGTCCATGGCTGGTGGCACTCTGGGGGCCCTCTCCTTCCTCAGGCAGGCCACATTGTGGAGGACAGCACAAGCCACAGTAATATCACATGCCCTAACAGGGCTGACCCTTAATTTGTGAAGGCAGTGAAAGCGTGCCTTCAGGAGGCCAAAGGTCATTTCAACTCTGGCCCTGGTCCTGGCATGGGCATGGTTGTAGGCCTGCTGTGCTTCCTGGGGGTCTGTGAAAGGTGTCAGGAGAAAAGGCTGGCAGCCATACCCCCTGTCTCCCAGCAACACACCAGAGAATTCACCTGTCAACACAAAATCTCATCATTACTACCTCATAAACACAGTGATATTCTTGACACAGCCATGATGGTTATAAATAGGGGTTGTGTGGCTTACCTTGTGATAGGCACTGATAGATTTCAGAGGCCCGAAAGATTCTGGAGTCATGGACTGAGCCAGGCCATTTTGCCACAACATTGCTGATCACACAGTCAGCATTGCAGACCATCTGAAATCATAAGATGAGGAATATTACACCAATCAATGCACATCACTGGCAATGCAGAGTGTTCGTCAATGGACAATATCAAAAAGTTATGTTCACCTGAACATTAATGCTGTGAAAGGATTTCCTATTCACAAAATCGGCCTCATGGGCACCTGAGGGGGCTTTTATCCTTATGTGTGTGCAGTCCACTGCACCAATGACATTGGGGAAACCTGTCACACAAAGTAATGAGTATCCTACTATGTGTTAACAGTTGTCCTGTAATTTGTAGATCCTCTTACCTGCAATCCTATAGAACTCCTCTTTGATGTCACAGAGTCTTCTGTGGCCAGGGAAGGAGATGAAGACATCTGCTAATGCTTTGATAGCCAGACACACACTCCTTATTGTGCGGCAAATTGTGGCCTTGTTCAGCATCCCCCACTGAGTACAGGAAGGCTCCACTAGCAAAAAAGCGCAAGGCCACACAAACCATTTGCTCCACACTCAGTGCATGGCTCCGTGCAGTGCGGTGCTTAATCCTGGGACCCAGTAGTCTGCATAGATACCTGATGCCATCTGCAGAAAACCTGTATCTTTCATATAGATGGTCATCAGGGAAGGCCAGTGGGTCCAACCGGTCCCTGAAGACCCTTTCTCGCCTGAAGGCTCTCCTCAGCACAAGTGCTTCTTCATCCACCACATCTCGCACGAATGGGCATGCCATTGTCAGAGCAGAAAGGAACACACAATTTTGGGCCTTCATATAGGCTAGTGGCCACACCTGGTGCTGGGGGGGTGGGCAAAAGAGGGCGATGCCTTATAACGATGACTTGGTTGTACTGATTGCTGGGAAAATAAAAAAAACCTTAGAAAGATGCCACCGTCCTGTGTGCTCACAATAAGAGCTCATATGTCATGGCTCACTTGACTTTACGAGAATATACCTAATTTTTATTTTGAGCTGTGTCATCTTCTTGGAGCTGGGGGAGGAAAGAAAAATAATGATTAATACATTTGTGTTACAGTTAGCATACAGTGTACATTGAAGGCATATCTCACCTCCCTCTCAAGTTTTTTTATTTCAAGGTCCAGTTTCCTAATTGTCCTCTTTTTTATTTCGGACTCCAGTGCAAGATTTTCCATCTTTTTCTTCTTGTACTGAATGTCTATGTCTGCCAGTTCTATTTGGCGCCGGAGGTGGTTGCCATACAACTTTCTGATAGCTTGTGAGCTCTGTGAACACAATACAATTAGCGCAGCTGGAATTTGGCAGGATGTGGTGTCCTTTTATTAATACGCACTATGTTGCCAGGCTGGTTTTCCCACTGTATAGCATCTGGGTCCTGTAAAAGAAATTAGATTTTTTGATTTTGATGAGGACTCCTCACCATTGTAGAGTAAATAGTACTTTCACAGTCTTAACATGATACCTCATGCCTTCTGGAATCCAGAGAGATGGTCTCCTCCTCATCATCGTCTCCATCATGTGCAGTTGCTGCTGCACTGGGGCCTTCACCCTATCACATTTAATCGGATTCATATTGAAGCTAGTAGACAAGACATGCCAGGCCTACAGTATGCCTTTGATGAAGTACTCACTGGATCAGCATCGTCTGGTGCTTGTGCTGGTGGCTCTAACAGGAACACAGTGCTGCCAGACACTGCAAGGCAATAGGTAAACCAAAGTCAGACAGTCCAAATTGATTCAATATGAATGTGGTTGTATCCCATGTAGAGATGGAAGGACATACCTTGAATGAAGCGGGTGGCATCTTGGGAGGAACCTATGCTCGTCTCTTTCCCCCCAGGGATCCCCTCTAAGACGGGCCTGCCTTTATTTAGCTCCAAGGCCATGTCCTCTGCTGGGGTAAGGTCAGCCTTTGGTGACCCACCACCCGTGCCTTGTCTGTGGGTATTCTTTTTCACTGCTAAAACAGTACAGACAATGTGTGAGCAGGCACCTTCTGGGTACAATATATGCTTGTGCTTTGTTAAATATTAGTCAGGGACCATACCATTCTGCAGAATGTTCTTGTATTTGATTTTGACCTGCTGCCATGTCCGTTTTGGCCCGTTCATGTTTAATCTACACACACACACACACACACACACACACACACACACACACACACACACACACACACACACACATTTAATGGAGTCACACTGCAAAAAATTACTTGGTATTTTTGTCTTGTTTTCAGTAAAAATATCAAAAAATGTATCATAGCTTTATACAGTGTGATGGAGTTACTTTACACAATTTCACTCATATCTGCAGTGCATTTCAAATAAAAATTTAACCGTTTCATAATTACAGTACAACTGCATTTTTGGAGATGTGAATTAAATATTTGAATTGTAATTGTGATGTTTCAGCGGAGCGGTGAGTGTGTAATTGTGCACTACTTACGCATTCAGGCGGTCTGCAATACTTTGCCACGCTTTTTCTCTTTGCTTTATCACTGTGGCGGTGTTGCCTTTCTTCTTAATTATATCTTTTACCTCCTCGTATGCCTCCATGAGGATTTGTGCTTCAGACGGGGAAAAGTACGCGGCTCTAGTTGCCATGGTAAATCAGTTAATCTGTGATCTGTGGCGGGGTCTATTTGAGTGAGCCGTGAGCGCGCACCTATCCAGGATTGGTTTCACCTGGCTTAATGAATCCGTGTCTGCTCATCCTGGCTTGGTCTTTGTGCAACCAATTAAGCCTGGACGCACATGTTTTGGCTTCATTGAGCTCAGCTGAGTCATTTATCCCGGATGTCTTAATTCTACTTTTGTGCAACAGGCCCCAGGTGGGGGTGAAAGGTCCTATATATAGGGGCAGTACTCAGTGACATAACTTCCTGAAACAGGAAGTAAAACATGTATAACAAAGGTTCACAATATTAACATTCAATGTATCAAAATATATGATCATACACAAGGAATGTGAATGTGATCAACATTTACAGTAATATACATAGACATACAATATATTTTATTTCAGCTCATGAAAACATGGGACCAACACAAATCAAATCGTATATGTCACATGCACATGCTCTTACAAGCCCTTAACCAACAATGCAGTTCAAGAAATAGAGTGAAGAAAATATTAACAAAATAAACTAAAGTGAAGAAAAAAAATCTCAAAATCAAAAAGTAACACAAGAAAATGACATAACAATAACGAAGCTAGATACACGGGGTACAGGTACCGAGTCAATGTGCAGGGGTACAGGTTAGTCGAGGTAATTTGTAAAGTGACTATGCATAGATAATAAACAGCGAGTAGCAGCAGTGTAAAAACAAAGGGGGGTCAATGTAAATAGTCCAGGTGGCCATTTGATTAATTGTTCAGCAGTCTTATGGCTTGGGGGTAGAAGCTGTTAAGGAGCCTTTTGGTCCTAGACTTGGCGCTCTGGTACCTCTTGCCGTGCGGTAGCAGAGAGAACAGTCTATGACTTGGGGGACTGGAGTCTTTGACCATTTTTTGGGCCTTCCTCTGACACCGCCTAGTATATAGGTCCTGGATGTCTGGAAGCTTGGCCCCAGTGATGTACTGGGCCGTACGCACTACCCTCTGTAGCGCCTTACAGTCAGATGCCGAGCAGTTGCCATACCATGCGGTGATGCAACCGGTTAGGATGCTCTCGATGGTGCAGCTGTAGAACTTTTTGAGGATCTGGGGACCCATGCCAACTTGACATGTTGCGTTGATATTTTTGTTCAGTACTTTCTTTCAATGAGAATGACAGATCTATAGCTCACATTTCTATGTGAATTTGGTCAGGTCGCCCAAAAAGTTACATATTGCAGCTTTAATATAATACATTTTTAAAATATGCCTTCCTAATATTGTGTTGCATCCCCTTTTGCCCTCAGGACACCCTCAAATCGTCGGGGCATGGACTACAAGGTGTCGAAAGCGTTCCACAGGGATGCTGGCCCATGTTGACTCCACAGTTGTGTCAAGTTGGCTGGATGTTGGGTGGTGGACCATTCTTGATACACAAGGGAAACAGTTAAGTGTGAAAAACCCAGCAGCGTTGCAGTTCTTGAGACACTTAAATCAGTGTGCCTGGCACCTACTACCATAGCCTGTTCAAAGGCACTTAAATATTTTGTCTTGCCCATTCACCCTCAGAATGGCATACATACCATGTCTCACGGCTTGAAAATCCTTATTCAACCTGTCTCTCCTCCTCTTTATCTACACTGATTGAAGTGGATTTAAAATGTGACATCAAGAAGGGATCATAGCTTCACCTGGTCAGTCTGTCATGGAAAGAGCAGATGTTCCTAATGTTTTGTACACTGTGTATACAAAACAACAATACTATGACAACAAGGTTAGGGCTGGCAGTTTTAGAAAATACATCTTTAGAGTTCTTAGGAAGGCATTTTTAAGGCCCTGGGCTCTTTGGTGTGCATTGATCTGTTTAGTGAAGTATGGAATGGGAGAGTTCTGATAACGGCCTGTGCGTGTCATGGGAGTGTTCAGTTTGTGGCTGTTTGCTCGTCCAGTAATTTGTTATGTGCAACTGAGCCTGCGCAGACCGCAAAAACAACAGTCAACAGGATGAGATGTTTACATGCCACAGTATCCCGTTTTAGATCAGCATATCCCAGGCATCTTATCCAGGTTTCTCATAACCAGGATACAAGCTTTTTCAGGTTATTGTAAACGGGACGATGTTTATATGTGTCAACTCAAAAACAGAATACTTGAGTATCCCAAATAATAACGGGACACTGGTGTGCATGTAAACGTAGTTAATGTCTCAGGGATAAATGTGAGCCACACTGGTTGTGAAAAAGATCTGTGAAATTACCTGATGTTATTGTTCAAAAGACCAGTTAGTGAAACATAATTTTTTTAACGAATTGGGCTCCCTGTGTAAACGCAGCCATTGAATAGTTACATTCAATAATGGAAAAGACACTTTGCTAGTGAAAGCACTTTGTCAGAATGATAACAAGTGAATGGACAACCTCATTTGAGCACTGTGAGCTCTCAGCAATACCAAATGTTTAATTGAACATAGAAAATGATAAGTTATCTCAGGAGCATCCTTGACATAAGGCTTTTTACAACACCAACAGCAAAGCACCGATTCTCATTAAAAGTCAATCAGGAGGGGATTCAAACATACATCCTTTTATTTGTTTTAATACAGTTGACACCTTTAAGCTGCCAGTTGCAACCTTCAATTAACATAATTCAAAGTGGGGTGGAAAAGAAAAACAGAGTTCACAGCATAGTGTACTGTGTTGGTCCGGTCGTCCGACAATGACTAACCATTACTTTACTCACTGCAAACGATGACCACCTATTATTATTATTTTTTACCACTACATCATTGAGATAAATAAAATCACCACATGGCCCGCTGTATTCCAGACATCTGGTTGTGGTCCGCCAGGTGACGGAAGACTATGCGACTGAGACGCCACCTGCGCTTGACGCCCCGCGGCCGTGAGGTCATCACACATCTATTCCGGATTCGTACTGGGCAGCTGTCACGTGGCAGCGCGGCGATTTCTTTATCAGCAACATCCTGCAAGGACAGTTATTTGTCATGTAAAATAGTGGAGGCTTAATATTCGTCAAACATAAGCTACTCAAACAAGTTGTCGTTACCATTAATTGAATTATAATTGATGTTATCATAGGACATCCCGCCCCAGTAGTTTCAATGTCACGCGCACAAGTACAGTGAAAAGCCTTTCTTGCAAGCTTTAAACCCCACAATGCAGTAATCAATATCAGTGTGGCACTGAAAGCAACATAAGGGGGGGGGAAAGGAATAAGAACATGATCTGTGCGTTTGAGATGTTGACGATGAGTATGACGTGTCTTTTCTCATTAACGACAGCTCTGCTAGCGTTAATGTCAAAATACATTCTTTACTCACCAAATATGGAGTTTTACTGGGCAATAATCTTAATTTACTCCCTTTACGGCCAAATTCCAAAAATTTACAAGCAACTGAAAAAAATGCCACTTTGACACCTCCAATGTACAGAGCTGTTGTAAACTTACGACCTGTGCGTGGCAGTAATGAGTGATTGGAGGTGCCAAATAGGATTTTTTTCAGTTGCTTGTAATTAAAAAATATTATTTTTGTTGCTGTCTAATGGGAGTTTGAATCAAAACTTCCTGGGCGTTAGAGAAGACACGTCATACTCATCGTCGGCATCTCTAACGCACAGATACTGGGGCAAGGACATCCCAACAAACTATTCAACAAAACACAAAATTCTGAACATTACAACCACAGAAAAGATAGTTGAAGCACAATATGCATAATTGTGGGCTACCTGAAGCTCCTTGGGGAGAACAGTGTTCTTCCTTAGTGCATTGATCCGTAGTCTTTCATCTGCATAGTCAAAGGCCATCTGCCTTCTCTTCACGTCGCGTAGCATTCTCCAGTCAACATAGTACCCTCTGACCTGCTCCACCACACTCCAGCCGCTTCTCAGAGTCTGGAACACAGAAATGAATAAGTTGAGAAACCATACACAGATGATAGCATACAGGAGATCTACCTCTGGTCCACGTTCATTCGTAGGATACGCATACAGCTCGTAGTGTTGATCCAACGCATGCACGTGTATCAGAAGCAGAGCCAGTCTGGTGGCACACAAAGTGCTGCTCAAACGTTTTCCTTCGTAGTTAGAAGACTTAGCCCAAAGGCCGGCAGATGGCGATAGTCATTTCATCTTACCATACAAAGGAAACGCCTTTGCAGCCTGAATAGAGAATGTATGAACCGGTCCACAGGGGATACGAGTGTATAACCGGCTGCATGCAGTCTCTTTGGACGGTAAGCGGAAATTACTCAATATCGCCATCTGCCGGCCTTTGGGCTACAGAAGAATGGCCGTGCATGCAGAGAAAAGCTATCCAGCACTCTAGCAACATCTTTACTTTGGTGAGTTACGAAAATAGATTGAAGCCAGTAGTCACTTAACAAAGTTGGGGAAACAAACATCTTCTATGAAATGATAAATGGAAAGCATCAGAGCATAGAGGCCATAGTGATCCTGTTAAATTACTAGAGTGTCAACTAGAGTGTCAATGTCATAAACCCTCAAAGTTGCATTATGGCAGCCATATTGGTCAGGGAGAAATCCAAACCAGTCTAATTGGAATTAATGGCAGTAGAAGCATGACCCTGATTTTACTTGTGCAGGAAAATAAAATGTGATATTAGAAATTGTGTAATAGAATTAGTCAACCTAAACATTGTCAAAAAGTTATCAATAGTTTATAGAGGTTTTATACACATTTTCTGTATAAATAGCCTCATATGTAAACAGACCATGAATGTATCCTATCATCAACTGACCTCAGCCAGTGTATGGCTGTGGATCGACTGCATGGTCTGAATGTAATATTGGCAAAATGTATGGAATCACTCCTCAAACTGTCTTGCTAGCCTAGTGCAGATAAATTCATTATTTTACATTATCTTATCACAGCACTGGTTGACCAACTCCCTGACCTTTATCCCATCATAAGAAGGTTCATGTCCATTCTAGTATTCTAATTCTATTACGGTAGAGGCAAATAATTAGTCGTTATCGCGCGATGGACCAGAGTTAGGCTTTCGTTAGCATACTAGCTAGCAATCCCGTCTTCTGCTCCTCTTTCAGGTTATAAAGTCCACAACTGAAATGTACCCTTGATGAAATCCTTAACAATAATTCAAACGACGCCATACCTGTTTAGGTGTACAAAAGGAGTGAAAAACATTTAACCCCGCAAGTGCAGTCCTACAGGCCGCCGCCATCTTGACAAGTGCGTCTTCTTCTGTAATGCTCGAAATGTTGATTTGCACAATACTACCACCTTGCGACAAGGCGGGAGTTGGCCTGCATGTAGTTTACACTGGGTTGTCACTATTACAGCCACAAAGTAAAATTGTATTTTTCGCAACAATTCATGAAAACAAAAAATGTTGGTCTTAATTTAAGGCTAGGGTTAGGCATCAGGTTAGCAGTGTGGTTAAGGTCAGGGTTAAGGTTCGTGTTAGATTTAAAATCAGGTTTTGAGAGAAATTGTAGAAATAGGCAGAGTTTAGCCTTAATTATGATATTGTAACGAGTGACGACCTTTTACACTGTGTGAACTCATTCAGGTCAGGTGCAATGCAAATGCAATAAACACAAAATATCTTGAATAACAATAATAAATATAATTAAATTAGGTTTTAATGACTAGATCGAGAAGGGAAAAAGAGAGAGATTCCCTGCAGAACCCCATTTTCACCTAAGGATGGCAGTATTTGTTCACGGTGATGAAATTATTCGATATCTCAGTCTGAATAATGTTTTGATTTAATCAGTTTCACATCAAATCGGTTGAGGGCAGTCCTTAATCATTTATAAAACAATACAAGTTAATTCTTTCACAATTTTCCACCAGACCATCATCGTATGTAGCTGCTTGAAGATGCGTTCCTGGATAAATACTAACACATAATAAACTGCTAATGTGTTCACAATAAAGAGACACAATATGGAGCTAAGTTGGAATTTTGAATACAGTTCAACTCATCAAATTCACATTATACACTATGTGTATAATGTGAGATACCCTCCCTCGGCCGGCTCTAGGCATAAGCGACATAAGAGGTCGCTTAGGACCCCTGGCCGATAGGGGACCTACAACAACAAAAAAATGAAAATGATATATATATACAGTACCAGTCAAAAGTTTGGACACACCTACTCATTCAAGGGTTTTTCTTTATTTGTACTATTTTCTACATTGTAGAATAGTGAAAACATCAAAACTATGAAAAAACACATATGGAATCATGTAGTAACCCAAAAAGTGTTGAACAAATCAAAATTCATTTTAGATTTTAGATTCTTCAAAGTAGCCACCCTTTGCCTTGATGACAGCTTTGCACACTCTTGGCATTCTCTCAACCAGCTTCACCTGGAATCCTTTTCCAACAGTCTTGGCGGTGTTCCCACATATGCTGAACACTTGTTGGCTGCTTTTCCTTCACTCTGCGGTCCAACTCATCCCACACCATCTCAATTGGGTTGAGGTTGGGTGATTATGGAGGCCAGGTCATCTGATGCAGCACTCCATCACTCTCATTCTTGGTCAAATAGCCCTTACACAGCCTGGAGGTGTGTAGGGTCATTGTCCTGTTGAAAAACAAATGATAGTCACACTAAGTGCAAACCAGATGGGATGGCGTATCACTGCAGAATGCTGTGATAGCCATGTTGGTTAAGTGTGCCTTGAATTCTAAATAAATCACTGACAGTGTCACCAGCAAAGCCCCCCCCCCCACCATCACACCTCCTCCTCGCTTTATGGTGGGAACCACACATGCGGAGATCATCCGTTAACCTACTCTGCGTCTCACAGATGACATGCGGTTGGAACCAAAAATCTCACATTTGGACTCATCAGACCAAACAACAGATTTCCACCAGTCTAATGTCCATTGCTCGTGTTTCTTGGACCAAGCAACCTCTTTCTGAGGTTTGTAGCTCAAATGAACTTATCCTCTGCAGCCGAGGTAACGCTGGGTTTTCCTTTCCTGTGGCGGTCCTCATGAGAGCCAGTTTTATCATAGCGCTTGATGGTTTTTACGACTGCACTTGAAGAAACTTGACATTTTCCGCATTGACTGACCTTCATGTCTTAAAGTAATGATGGACGCTTTGCTTATTTGAGCTGTTTTTGCCATAATATGGTCTTCCTCTTTTACCAAATAGGGCTTCTGCATAACACCACTACGTTGTCACAGCACAACTGTGCCTTTGAACGGGGTATGGTAGTAGGTGCCAGGCGCACTGGTTTGAGTGTGTCAAGAACTGCAACGCTGCTGGGTTTTTCACGCTCAACAGTTTCCCGTGTGTATCAAGAATGGTCCACCACCCAAAGGTCATCCAGCCAAGTTTACACCACTGTGGGAAGCATTGGAGTCAACATGGGCCAGCATCCCTGTGGAACGCTTTCACACCTTGTAGAGTCCATGCCCCACAAATTGAGGCTCTTCTGAGGGCAAAAGGGGTTTAACTCAATATTAGGAACGTGTTCTTAATGTTTTGTCCACTCAGTGTTTATTTTTTGGAACTCAGTCTGTTGACTGTTGAGAGTTAGAATAGTAGAATACACAAGTTGCAATATCAACGTTTGGTTGTGCATCAGCAGTTTTTCTCTTGTTATGTCAGCCACTGACAGTCACTCAATTTGCCATGTCAGCACACATTTTTAAGATTGGTAAGTTATTCTAGCCAGCTATCTGAACTTATAGTCCTCATGGTCAAATTATCTACCGGGCATGGGGGCCCGTGCCTAGAGCTCTGACCTCCAGGGGCCCTGTCATGCCAAATAGTGTCCCACTGCCCAAACGTGTCCCCCCCCTGTGTCACAATGGGATTCGAGAAGCTACTATCATCTGTTGCTAGAACATGCCAAATTCTGCCTGGGCTACGTAAGGAAAGAAAAAAATTGCAATGTTCTGATTGTTCTGAGGCGTGCAGAGAGAGAAGCGTGTGCCGTCAAAAGACGGGAAAATGTGATCATTGTTGCAGGTTATTTATGATATGTTTTAGCGGGAAATCTCACCGATTATTGGTGAATAAAGTACGAATCATGATCCATGCATGGTCATTGGTGTTTCTTGCTTGCAAAATTTGATTGCAAACCTTGATTTAGCTAGCATGAGAATGCTGCAAGCAAGCATGGATACTGCAAACTATGGCTGCAAACACTACTGTGAGGTAAGCTTTTCCAAATCTCTTTATTTAGCTAGCCAGCTAAGCTAAGCTTTGTTTTGTACTATTTGTGTTTGTAGAAATTCAGTTGATTTAAATAGATATCTCGAATACTAGGTAGCCTATGACAAGTATAATGGCAAGTGCTATATCAGCTGTGAAATGTTATGGGAAATAGGTGAACTCCATTAATCAGTCTTCTGGTCATCATGAGCGATCAGATTGTACCTGGGTCTACTAATAGAGAAGCTGATTTCAGACTAGCAATAACAGTACCTATTGAATACCAATGTATGTGTGTAAATTAATTGATTTCTTGCTGAATTACTACATTCATGATAGGTAGTTTAACCATAGTTTTTTTTTGGTTCCATACCAGGCTGCCATGGCGTGGGCTTCTGTCAAACAACTTCCTCCCTGCAACAATAGAAATGCGAGCTGAGCTTTCGAAAATCAGCAGGCAAGACATTCAGATACTTTCCATGTTTACATTGCACAATTAATTCTCTGATTATGTAATTGTTTAAATTAGCATAACGTCTCAATTACAAGCAGTATGTTGCCCTTCTTTTTTAAAGCTCCATTCCTCTGAAATCCCTACCATCACTGCCACGGATCCCTCCGGAACTTTCATTACGCACACCTGGCCCCTATTCCCATTGATTAGTAATTGTATAAATATGCCCTTGGTTCACCATTGTCAATTATTGTTACAAAGTCCGTTGGTCGCGTGAGTACCTGTGCTGTGTTGTTTTGGCTTTCGTGCCGCGTGTATTGCACAGATGATTACGAGTCTCGTCCCGTGAGGTATCATTGTGCACTTGTGTTATTTATTCGAGGTACTCCTCGCTCTTTTTTGGGGGTTTCAACTAGAGGTTGACCGATTCATCTGAATGGCCGATTAATTGGGGCCGATTTCAAGTTTTCATAAGAATCGGAAATCAGTATTTTTGGACACCGATTTGGCCGATAAAAAAAAGAATATATATATTTATTTTTTATTTTTACACCTTTATTTAATCTTTATTTAACTAGGCAAGTCAGTTAAGAACACATTCTTATTTTCAATGACGGCTTAGGAACGGTGGGTTAACTGTCTCGCTCAGGGGCAGAACGACAGATTTTCACCTTGTCAGCTCGGGGGATTCAATCTTGCAACCTTACAGTTAACTAGTCCAACGCTCTAACCACCTGAATGCAGTAAGCCAAGGTAAGTTGCTAGCTAGCATTAAACTTATCTTATAAAAAACAATCAATCAATCAATCATAATCAATAGTTAACTACACATGGTTGATGATATTACTAGTTTATCTAGCGTGTCCTGCGTTGTATATAATCGATGCGGTGCGTATCGTTGCTCCAATGTGTACCTAACCATAAACATCAATGCCTTTCTTAAAATCAATACACAGAAGTATATATTTTTAAACCTGCATATTTAGCTAAAATAAATCCAAGTTAGCAGGCAATATTAACCAGGTGAAATGGTGTCACTTCTCTTGCGTTCATTGCACGCAGAGTCTGTGTATATGCAACAGTTTGGGCTGCCTAATTTGCCAGAATTTTACGTAATTATGACATAACATTGAAGGTTGTGCAATGTAACAGGAATATTTAGACTTATGGATGCCACCCATTTGATAAAATACGGAACGGTTCCGTATTTCACTGAAAGAATAAACATCTTGTTTTCGAGATGATAGTTTCCGGATTCGACCATATTAATGACCTAAGGCTCATATTTCTATGTGTTATTATGTTATAACTAAGTCTATGATTTGATAGAGCAGTCTGACTGAGCGGTGGTAGGCAGCAGCAGGCTCGTAAGCATTCATTCTAACAGTACTTTCGTGCATTTTGCAAGCAGCTCTTTGTTGTGCTTCAAGCATTGCGTTGTTTATGACTCCAAGCCTATCAACTCCCGAGATTAGGCTGGTGTAACCGATGTGAAATGGCTAGCTAGTTAGCGGGGTACGGGCTAATAGCGTTTCAAACGTCACTCGCTCTGAGACTTGGAGTGGTTGTTCCCCTTGCTCTGCATGGGAAACGCTGCTTCGAGGGTGGCTGTTGTCGATGTGTTCCTGGTTCGAGCCCAGGTAGGAGCGAGGAGAGGGACGGAAGCTATACTGTTACACTGGCAATACTAAAGTGCCTATTAGAACATCCAATAGTCAAAGGTTAATGAAATACAAATGGTATAGAGAGAAATAGTCCTACAATTCCTATAATAACTACAACCTAAAACTTCTTACCTGGGAATATTGAAGACTCATGTTAAAAGGAACCGCCAGCTTTCATATGTTCTCATGTTCTGAGCAAGGAACTTAAACGTTAGCTTTCTTACATGGCACATATTGCACTTTTACTTTCTTCTCCAACACTTTGTTTTTGCATTATTTAAACCAAATTGAGCATGTTTCATTATTTATTTGAGGCTAAATTGATTTTATTGATGTATTATATTAAGTTAAAATAGGTGTTCATTCAGTATTGTTGCAATTGTCATTATTACAAAAAAAACAAAAAAATCGTCCGATTAATCGGTATCGGCTTTTTTGGTCCTCCAATAATCGGTATCGGTATCGGCTTTGAAAAATCATAATCGGTCGACCTCTAGTTTCAACCCTGTGTTTTGTTTACGTGTTTGTTGGGTCTTCGTCCCCGTGCCTTTACACGGCAAGCTGTAATTTGGGAAATAAAATACCCTATTATGCATTCCTGCACCTGTCTCCCGATCCCTCTATAACAGCGTGACAATCACTGCAGCAAGTGCAACTTTGATATTTTATTAGGATCCCCATTAGCTGTTGCAAAAGCAGCAGCTACTCTTCCTGGGGTCCACACAAAACATGAAACATAATACAGAATGACATAATACAGAACATCAATAGACAAGAACAGCTCAAGGACAGAACTACATACATTTTAAAAAAGGCACACGTAGCCTACATATCAATGCATACACACAAACTATCTAGGTCAAATTCGGGGAGAGGCATGGGGCCACGAGGTGTTGCTTTATCTGTTTTTTGAAACCAGGTTTGCTGTTTATTTGAGCAATATGAAATGGAAGGATGTTCCATGCAATAAGGGCTCTATATAATAATGTATGCTTTCTTGAATTTGCTCTGGATTTGGGGACTGTGAAAAGACCCCTGGTGGCATGTCTGGTGGGATAAGTGTGTGTGTCAGAGCTGTGTGTAAGTTGACTATGCAAACAATTTTGGATTTTCAACGCATTGTTTCTTATAAAAATAAGTGATGCAGTCGTTTTCTCCTCAACTATTAGCCAAGAGAGACTGGCATGCATAGTATTTATATCATCCCTCTGATTACATTTAAGAGCAAAACGTGCCGCTCTGTTCTGGGCCAGCTGCAGCTTAACTAGGTATTTCCTTGCAGCACTGGACCACGGGGCGGCAGGGTAGCCTAGTGGTTAGAGCGTTGGACTAGTAACCGAAAGGTTGCAAGTTCAAATCCCCGAGCTGACAAGGTACAAATCTGTCGTTCTGCCCCTGAACAGGCAGTTAACCCACTGTTCCTAGGCCGTCATTGAAAATAAGAATTTGTTCTTAACTGACTTGCCTAGTTAAATAAAGGTAAAAAAAAAAAAAAAAACATGACTGAACAATAATCAAGATTAGACAAAACTAGAGCCTGCAGAACTTGCTTTTTGGAGAGGGGTGTCAAAAAAGCAGAGCGTCTCTATATTACGGCTAGACCTCTCCCTATCTTTACAACCATTGAATCTATATGTTTTGACCATGACAGTTTACAATCTAAGGTAACGCCAAGTAATTTAGTCTCCTCAACTTGTTCAACAGCCACACAATTCATTTCCAAATTAGCACTTAAGGAATGATTTGTACCAAATACAATGCTCTTCATTTTAGAGATGTTCAGGACCAGTTTATTACTGGCCACCCATTCCAAAACAGACTGCAACTATTTGCAGTGACTTCATTAGCTGTGGTTGCTGATGCGTATATGGTTGAATCATCAGCATACATGGACACACATGCTTTGTTTAATGCCAGTGGCAGGTCATTGGTAAAAATAGAAAATAATAGAGGGCCTAGAGAGCTGCCCTGCGGTACACCATACTTTACATGTTTGACATTAGAGAAGCTTCCATTAAAGAAAACCCTTTGAGTTCTGTTAGATAGATAGCTCTGAATCCACAATATGGCAGAGGTTGAAAAGCCAGAGCACATACGTGCCAGTCGTACCCCTCCTCAAGAAACGAACACTTCTCAAACAGGTATCCTTTCTTTCTTTTCTATCTATAAACTGTGTCGGAACAGCACTGAACAAATCAGATTCAGTTGTTAACTAAACACAATTCATTTGTGCTATATCTTGAACTTAGCCCACCTTCAAGACCGAGATTTTGTATGTCGGTCTAGCAGTATAACACTAACCCGTCATGCGAGTTAATTACCATCATGCGAGTTTATTACATGTTGCCGCAGACAGGAAGCAGAATGGAGCATGTGCGCGCAAACATTGACATCTATGTTTGGTTTGATTTGAAGGGGGGGGGGTGGTAGCATCTAACAGATTTATTTCATTATTTCCTGGACACTGCTTGGTGATGCAAACAACGCATATCTTTTCAGAACCATCCACTGACCACAGATATACCCTCCGACATGGTAAAAAGATAGCAAAACCGGCACAGACATAGGTCAGTAAATAAGTCGCACGGATGGTTTGTACGAAAGGTTTCCTCTCTCGAGCTGTTCTCACACTAGGTGTGACGTGGGGCTCGTCGGTGGTAATTTATTAATGGATGACGGGTTGCGATCATTTCGGTTATAAGGGTGCTCTTACACTCTGGGTATTATATTCGTGCATGCATACCATTTTGAGAATTATAGCACCTTAGTGTGCCATTTCAGTGTATTTGGCCTGTTAAGAGAATTAGTAATTATTTTTTATTAAAACTATATACAAGCTGTAGAAGAGAATATACTTGAGTTCAACACTAACGGAATTAGACTGCAACAGCCATAACTAGCATGTTACGTTGGGAATTGTATTAGCTCCCACCCTTTCCGGGGTCCTTATAGGAATTAGTCATATTCCATCCATCCAGTAATTTTTAATGGCCTTGTCATTAATGTGTTACTACTGCCACCTAGTGGTGCTTTAGTTTAATCCCTTTATATGCCATAACATTGTTATAGTGATGCCTTTATAGTTTATATTGTAAGTGGTGTCATATAATGTCATTGTATTTCTATGTATGTTATCCTGATATTAATGGCACTTTGTATTCTGCTCTCTCCTAGAGAAACCACACATTCACTCTTCCACACCCACAGTTATGGATCAGTGGTACACGCAGTAGCCTTCCTAGTGATAAACCCTTAACCCTGTACATACTTTGCCTGTTAAATACTGTTATTCCTCCAAGTAATCTACAAGTCAACCGTTCACTGTGCATTGCCACCATTGCGTTCTAACTGGCGCCCGGAGGTGAACATGCCCAAACCAAACCAGCAACCTAAGAATAATACAGTCCTTTAGCCCTTACATGCGAGGAACCTCAGATATTCTCGTCCAATTCATTTTAAAAAGGAGGCAAAGCAAGAGGACGTGAGGAATTGAAGAAAGACACATTGAGAAAGAGCTTATCCCTGAATCCCAAATCAACCCCTAGCCCTTACACCCTATACACTTGTGTAGACCTGAGCGGATTGGATAGGTGTAAGCAATATGGGGACAATTTAACCTGGCCTGGATCTACCTGTAACCTGTGTGTTTTCTTTCTGCATCCTTCTATGCCTCTGTCTCTGTCCCTTTCCCGTTAACTCTGCTCCTGTTCTTCAGGATCTAGGGGTTCTGTCATGCTCTGAGACAACTACTGTATCCCTTCCCCTTCCCCAGACCACCTGATGTCCTCTAGGTGCTCTGTCATGCTCTGAGAAGCCTACCGTATCCCTTCCCCAGACCTGGATCTACCTGATGTCCTCTAGGGGTTCTGTCATGCTCTGAGAAGCCTACGGTATCCCTTCCCCAGACCTGGGTCTACCTGATGTCCTCTAGGGGTTCTGTCATGCTCTGAGAAGCCTACGGTATCCCTTCCCCAGACCTGGGTCTACCTGATGTCCTCTAGGGGTTCTGTCATGCTCTGAGAAGCCTACCGTATCCCTTTCCCGGACCTGGATCTACTTGATGTCCTCCATGATCAACCACCCTCCAAGATTCCACTTTTCATTACATTATCTACAGCTACTGTTAATGTCATGTGGTTTGATCTAATCTGCTATGGACCTGACCTTGACATATCATCCTGGGCACAGTGAGATACACTGATGCACCACATACGCTAGCACTGCAAACACTCCAAGAGCAAAGAGAACAGCTGTGCCTGAACTTTACAGACTCCGTCTTCAAGTCCACCTTCTGAGACTGGCTGCCTGTCGAGGGAAAGTGACTGGCAGAACCACCTGTAGCACCCACCTCTTTTCTATCCCACACGCCAGAACTGAGATTTTTTTTAAATCAGACCCTACTTCTCCCAAGACTGTCCCCATCTCATATTATGTACTTTACTTGTCATTCATACTTCTGTTTTCTCAACTAAATTGTATTTTATTGTTTGTGTTGATGTTTGCCTATACTCATGTATTTCAGTCTGTAACTGCCATGCGGGTATATACAATAAAATCAACAAGTTCATGACACACCTCTTACACAAAAAATTGCCAGGTTGTTTTTTTACACAGGTTGTTCATTTAAAACTTCTTATGGCTGGGGGCAGTATTGAGTAGCTTGGATGAATAAGGTGCCCAGAGTAAACTGCCTGCTACTCAGTTCCAGAAAATAAGATATGCATATTATTAGTATATTTGGATAGAAAACACTCTGAAGTTTCTAAAACTGTTTGAATGATGTCTGTGAGTATAACAGAACTCATATGGCAGGCAAAAACCTGAGAAAAAAATCCAACCAGGAAGTTGGAAATCTGAGGTTTGTAGTTTTTCAACTCATCGCCTATCGAATATACAGTGGGATATTGGTCATATTGACTTCCTAAGGCTTCCACTAGATGTCAACAGTCTTTAGAACCTTGTTTGATGCTTCTACTGTGAAGGAGGGAGGAATGAGGGCTCTTTGAGTCAGGGGTCTGGCAGAGTGCCATGAGCTGACCACGCACGTTCACGTGAGAGTTAGCTTGCGTTCCATTGCATTTCTGAAGACAAAGGAATTCTCCGGTTGAAACATTATTGAAGATTTATGATAAAAACATCCTAAAGATTAATTCTATACATCGTTTGACATGTTTCTACGGACTGTAACGGAACTTTTGGACTTTTCGTCTGCTCGCACCTAATTTGGATTACTGGGTTAAATGCGTGAACAAAAAGGAGGTATTTGGATGATGTCACGTGAGTTTGGGTGGGCATTCTATGTCTGGTGTTCTATGTTGTCCTTGTTTTGTATTTCTGTGTGTTTGGCCTGGTATGGTTCTCAGAGGCAGCTGTCTATCGTTGTCTCTGATTGATAATCATACTTAGGTAGCCTGTTCCCACCTGAGTTTGTGGGTGGTTGTTTTCTATTTAGTGTATGTCACCTTGCAGAACTGTTCGTTTATCGTTGTTTTGTTCTAGTATTCGTATTCATTAAAAGGAATTATGAATACTTACCACGCTGCACCTTGGTCTTCTCCTTCTCCTCTATACGACGATCGTTACAGATGTACTTTATCGAACAAATCAAACATTTATTGTGGAACTGGGATTCCGGGGAGTGCATTCTGATGAAGATCATCAAAGGTAAGTGAATATTTATAACGCTATTTCTGACTTCTGTTGACTCCAACATGGTTTTGTTGTCTGAGCGCTGTACTCAGATTATTGCATGGTTTGCTTTTTCCGTAAAGTTTATTTGAAATCTGACACAGCAGTTGCATTAAGGAGAAGTATATCTCTAATTCTGTGCATAACACTTGTATCTTATATTAAAGTTTATGATGACTATTTCTGTAAATTGATGTGGCTCTCTCCAAAATCACTGGATGTTTTGGAAGCAAAACATTACTGAATGTAACGTGCCAATGTAAACTGAGATCTTTGGATATAAATATACACTTTATCAAACAAAACATACATGTATTGTGTAACATGAAGTCCTATGAGTGTCATCTGATGAAGATCATCAAAGGTTATTGATAAATTTTATCTCTATTTCTGCTTTTTGTGACTCCTCTCTTTGGCTGGAAAAATGGCTGTGTTTTTCTGTGACTAGGTACTGACCTAACATAATCGTTTGGTGTGCTTTCGTTGTAAAGCCTTTTTGAAATCGGAAACTGTGGTGGGATTAACAACAAGTTTATCTTTAAAATGGTGTGAAATACTTGTATGTTTGAGGAATTTTAATTATGAGATTTCTATTGTTTGAATTTGGCGCCCTGCACTTTCACTGGCTGTTGTCAAATCGATCCCGTTAACGTTTTAGGGATAGGGGGCAGCATTTTCACTTTGGATGAATCGCGTGCCCATAGTGAACTGCCTCCTACTCTGTCCCAGATGCTAATATATGCATATTATTATTACTATTGGATAGAAAACACTCTGAAGTTTCTAAAACTGTTTGAATTATGTCTGTGAGTATAACAGAACTCATATGGCAGGCAAACTTCCAAACAGGAAGTGGAAATTCTGGGGTGGTTGGTTGATGTTAAACTCATCGTCTATTCACATCCCAGTAAGATATGGATCCGTTCGCACTTCCTACGCCTTCCACTAGATGTCAACAGTCAGTAGAACGTGGAATGAAGCCTCTAGTGTGATGTGGGGCCTGATGGCAGTTATTTGAGTCAGTGGTCTGGCAGAATGCTAGTTCCTGGTCATGCGCACTAGTCATGATATGGCCATGTGTTCCATTACTCTGTAGACAAAAACGAATGCTCCGGTTGGAACGTTATTGGATATATATGATAACAACATCCTGAAGATTGATTCTCTACTTAATTTGACCAGTTTATTCGACCTGGAATATAACTTTTTGAAGTTTTCGTTTGGACATGTGAACTAAACGTGCTAGCAAAAGTAGCTAATTTGACACTAGTAATGGACATTATCGAACAAAACAACGAATTATTGTGGAACTAGGATTCCTGGCGCTGCATTCTGATGAAAGATCATCAAAGGTAAGGGAATATTTATGATGTAATTTCGTATTTCTGTTGACTCCAACATGGCGGAGAAATGTTGTGTATTTCTGAGCGCCGTCTCAGATTATTGCATGGTATGCTTTTTTTTTTTTTTTTTCACAGCGGTTGCATTAAGAACAAGTGTATCTTTAATTATATGTAAAACATGTATCTTTCATCAAAGTTTATGATGAGTATTTCTGTTATTTGACGTGGCTCTCTGTAATTACTCCGGATATTTTGGAGGCATTTCTGAACATGGCGCCAATGTAAACCGAGATTTGTGGATATAAATATGCACATTATCGAACAAAACATAAATGTATTGTGTAACATGATGTCCTATGAGTGTCATCTGATGAAGATTATCAAAGGTTAGTGATTAATTTTATCTCTATTTCTGCTTTTGTGAAAGCTATCTTTGGCTGGGAAAAATGGCTGTGTGTTTTTTAGATTTAGGTTAACGGGATCTTAGCCGATCTCAGCCATAAGAGGTTAATTAATTGTTGTAAATCCCTGTTCGTATTTGTGAGTTCAACATTATTCAACTGTCTGTTGTATTATATTCACTGTCCTGCATTATATTCAACTACAAGTGTACTGCTGTATTACTGAGCTATGCCTATGCCATGTGGTGGAATAGGGGAGGTAGGGAAAAATAATCATAATAGGACTAATAGCATACTTTAGTAAGGGAAGGGAAGCTCAAAATCAAAATATGCCAGCCAGAGAAGCCAGTGTATTTTTTGAACTGATTTGCACATGAATGAAGTGTTAATGGGGGCTCACTTTGCGATCTGCAAGGTAAGTTAATGCACAATTTTCTTTGCTATTTCGAAAACTAAGTACAGTTTTTAATGTTGTTTAAATGTTTAGGTACCCAAAAGTAGTTCAAAGTAATGTTTTCATCTTAATCAGCAAAATTGTCGCGGAAATGAGCTTTGTTTACATAGCTCGGCTGAAAATATTGTCCTTTTGGCTGTAATGATCTCAACGCATTAGCTCAACACACCGTTGATATAGCGAAGTGCGATAATAGCTTCTCGAATCCCATAGTTACGGGACACTTTTTGGCAGGGGGACACTATTTGACATGACAGACCCCCATTTAATTTCTTTGGCACTCTCACCAAGGTATCATATTAACATGGCATAAGCCATGGCAAAATGTGTAGAATAGCAGGAATTTAGCTGTAAAACTGAAATATTTTCTCCGCCCCATGGCAAAATGTGTAGAATTGCAGGAAACAAACTCTAAAACTTATTTTTTCCCCTCGGCCATCAAATGGGAGGCCACTAAAAGATTTTGCCTGCAAGGTGGGAGGGGGGTCCCCCACATTTTTTTCACTCAGGCCCCCTAAAAGTACCCTGCCTCACCCACACACTTTCAGACAATATGTATTTCCCTTGTTTCATATGGTTGTAGTATTTTAAAAGGCCTGATGTAAAATGCAGCACAATTCACTCCCATCTACTACATCATTCCACATTGACTTAATCAGTGTCAGAGCCAGCTCTCTAGTTCAACACAAATACCTTCCTCAAGAAGAGTTTAGACATTCTTTCCACTGATATGGAACAAAGCAGACTGATTTAGGTGTAAACAAAATGCAAACTTTCAACCGCCGGTCTACTTTCAGGAGCATCTCAGGATCGAAGGGTAAAACGTGGTGTTTAAACCACACTGTTTAGGTTTCTATGTCCTCCTAACAATAGGGCAGTTAGACAGCTGGTGGGGAAGTCAGAAGCCTACATACCTTTGCCTTAATAAGGATTCAGTAGAATATAGAGTATATTAAAGTAGTCTATCAAACCAGTAATCAAATAGGACCTATCATCCTGTGATTGAAAATGTATCATTAGGACTAAACAATGAAATGTCCATCTACCTGGGTGGGCGTTATAAGATTTGAGTCAACACATAAAGTGTATTCGGCTGCAGAGTACAGACAACACAGAGTCACCCGGCAGGTAGAATGTTGCTAGCACACAGTTTTTACATACTGGAACTGTACCCTCTTTGGTGCTGCTATGCAGTGACATCACTGAGCAAAAGTGCAGCTGTGTGATAAGCAGTCAACAAAGGGTTAATAATAAATACACAAGCGTTCCTTAGTCATATTTCCCCCCCACAGAAAAGTGAATGGAGTACTAGAAACTGAACACTATACATCATGTTGCATTATCTACATTGTGATGGGGATGTCAGTTTAGGCTAACCAAACAATAAGGGCATACTATTCCATCCTGTAATACCAATTCAAATACGCTTTTGTAAGCATAAGCATTTTGTTAAATGGAAAACAACTGGATAGTCTAATAATGCCTAATGCCTGCATACTGTGCCCAAAGTCGTAATAATTAATTTAGCTGGAGTGTATTATAATCAGCTCATTCATATGGCTTATTATAATCCCATAATTATCATCATTGCAGAGAATCTGTAACAGGCGTACCTGAATATGAAAAAATGTAGCAATGACACATCTTTATTTCTACTCCACAGTTAAACAAATTACTCTTAGTTTCTGCAGGATGTCGTCAAGGTTGTACCAGGGATGGAGGCAGACTTCAAACCTGGCTACTGTACTGGACAAATTCAAGAGGCCCATTATTTACATTCAAATGTCCCTGAAAGACTGCCAAATGAAAGGAACAGTGCAGGCCTATTTTTAGGTTTGAATCAATCATTGACAAAGCAATCATACATAAACTGTGAAACTAATCTAACAATGTGTCCACCTACTTTAACATCCACGGACAGACTAACATGACATAAATTCAAACCAACCATTTAATGGCAGAGCCAATGTAGGTGTTTCAAATGAGGGTGTTCAATAGCCATTTATACCGCATGTGCATTTTTCCTAAGGTCATGCACTGTCTGCCTTGGGGGCAGTTGACTTCAGAACCTTTGGAATGTGCAGCATTGCCCTGGAGAGGCTGTGTCAATCAGGAGTCCTGAGACTATATCTCCCTCTGTCATTACTCAGGGGTTCCAAAGAGGAGTCTCTCCCCTCTCCATTTCCTCAATTTAATAGTCATTATGGACCATATGCTATATCTCTTATAGATAACTATCCGATCAAACATAATGTAGTGCAATTGTTGTCAACTATGATCGATAGGAGACATCATGATATGTGATCTGGAACTTTTGTTTGGCGAAGTAAAAGGGTGTAGTTCTGTTCAGATTAACCTGAATTTCTAAGAGGGGTTACATTATAGTCATGCTTTGTGTAGGCTAATGGTAATAAGCTTTCATTGTTAAATTGACACATTTTCAATTTGTTTGATAATGTTGAATAATTTGTTTGACCCTTCATGTATAGCCATTAGTCGAAGGATGTTTTGTCCTCCTCATATTATGACTGTTTTGGCATTAACGAGGATATAAAGACACCAGTGAGCTGCAAGCTCACAGCCAAGCATCACAATAAAACCCAGGCTACTCCATTTCCCACTGTAACTGTTAATCCCATCAAAACACAGAGAACAAAGCCACTTTCATTTGATTTGATCCAAAATGCCAAACAAAATGATAAGGGGAACATTACGTTTCTGAATAGTTTCAGAGCAGCGTCTGTTAACTCACTTAGGGTGGGACCACCAGGACCAAAGTGAGATCCTTAAAGCTCAAGCAAGAAACTTTCGACCAAAGAAATCAGGCGTTGTAGGGTCGTTATTTTAGGTTACTTCCCACTGTGCAAAAACTGGTTGAATCAACGTTGTTTCCACATCATGTCAACCAAAAATGAACTTTGATGACGTTGAATCAACGTGGAAAACTGATTGGATATGCCAAGTCATCAACATAATAAGGGAATTTCATATTTTTTTCACTCAATTTTTAACCTAAATCCTATGACAGGGGGACATTTGGTTGACAACTCAACCAAATGTACAGTACCAGTCAAAAATGTGAACACCTGCTCATTCAAGGGTTTTTCTTTATTTTCACTATTTTCTACATCAATCTATGAAATAACACACATGGAATCATGTAGTAACCAAAAAAGTGTGAGATTCTTCAAAGTAGACACCCTTTGCCTTGATGACAGCTTTGCACACTCTGATGATAATGACAAGATAATTAATCTAAGGAGGACCAGTCTAACCTAAAAATGTGTAAGGGAGGATTTCCCCATCGAGTGTCAGTCAAGGTTACATCCTTTTGGAATTACAGTGCCTGGATTTCTTGTTAAACTTCTCAGAAAATGCTTGAAACTTCAAGAAATTATCATATATCAATATTGAGTGTGCAGTTTGTATCATTGAAACTCTACTAGAGACACACAACTGTAATTCATGACATTTATGAGGTTTACAAGGGAGTACATCTGTGTTGTTACTGGATAATTTGCATGACAAATTGCAAAGACTGACAGTACGTCTTTGTATTTTTCTGTGCAATCCTTGCCGCTTTTCACATATGGTTGTCCTAACAAGAAATATATTGCCATCAAGAGATTTGCTATTTATGTTTCTGGGGAGAAAATAACATGATGAAATATAAGTGCTAGGGCGAGCATACAAAGGTGTTCCATAAATTATGCCCAGTATTTACACAGCAGCCAACCCTATCTGCTGATTCCAACCACCTGAACAGCAGCTAGCAGAAGGGTGACAGCAATAACAGCGATAAAATGAATTTCACATGGCTTAAGTTAAATACAGTACTTGTGAGAGGAAAATGTGTAAATTGAGGTAAAAAAAAAGCGTAAAGGAATAGAAACAAGATTCTGCCACTGATATGAACATTCCTTTGAGGCTGTGAATAACAAAAAGGGAATTTGGGAATATCCTCATGAAATTCAAACCGTGACTGACTGGGACTCATCAATGTAGAAAACTGTTGAACAAAATTAAAACACAGCAGCCTTTTGTAGTGTACTCTACTTCTTCCCCAAGTACATTGAAACCATATTTACATATTGACAGTTAATGTTCCTCTCTGTGGAATACATGCCTTTCTGTCATGTTACTCTTCAGGGTTATGGAGGTTTTGCTTAGTGGGCCTGTCATCGGCTCTCGTCACCCACTGAAGGAGTTTAATAATGTCAGAACTGGGTTACTTCTAGTAGGAGAATGCATGGGGGAATCATGCCATCTGCGACTCATTCACACTATTCAAATTAGTTGCTATAAAGTACTACCTAAATCCAAGACATTACTTTAAACATCTGAAAGGTGGGCTGACATTTTTAAGTATGTTGTTGATCTTACAGGAGAGTTAAACAGTCAAACTCAAACAGCAAAGCTAGCTGCAGCTCTGGCTATTATGTTACCTGAATGAATTAATACATCTCCCTGCGCTTATGAGCTCATGATGAGGGACAGAAGTTTAATGCGATAGGATTCTCATCATACGAAAGGCTTTTTCAAAACAATCCTAAGGACATAGTATCTAAAAAGGTAGTATCAATTTTATTTTTGTATTTTACCCCCTTTTTCTCCCCAATTTCAATCTTGTCTTATCGCTGCAACTCCCTAACGGGCTCGGGAGGCAAAGGTTGAGTCATGCGTCTTCCGAAACATGACCCGCCAAACCATGCTTCTTAACACCCACCCGCTTAACCCGGAAGCTAGCCGCACCATTGTGTGGGAGGAAACACCGTTCACCTGAAGTCAACCTGTAGGCGCCCGGCCCACCACAAGGAGTCGCTAGAGCACGATGAGCCAAGTAAAGCCCCCCCGGCCAAACTCTCCCCTAACCCGGACAACGCTGGGCCAATTATGTACCGCCCTATGGGACTCATGATCACGGCCGGTTGTGATACAGCCTGGGATCGAACCCGGCTGTGTAGTGGCGCCTCTAGCACTGTGATGCAGTGCCTTAGACTGATGTGCCACTCGGGAGGGGCGGTAGCATGTCATTTTATCAGATGATATCCCCCTACTCCAAACAGAAATGGAGCCAATGTTTGTGAGTCTTTCAGCTATTTCCTGGCTCTCTGTTCCCAGACCTCCCACATCACTTTCCTTATCAAAACATTGTAATTTCACTGTGCATGCTGAGTCCCTCGCTAAGATTCAGACTCATTAACAAGAATGAAGTAAGTCTTCATTTCATTTTACATCATGTTAACATCTTCACATGTTTTACAGAGGAGATGATCCAATGCTAGACCATGCTATATAATGCCAAGGGCCATGAACTTGATAAGCTTGAACATTCAGTTGAATGTTCCGAGGTTATTTCTCAACTCAGAGGAAGAGTTAATTGCCTCTACTGGCTTTTATCATGTGCCATCTGGTTGTTCTAGAATCTTCACACAGTATGGTTCCAAAAGGGACATTTCTAACTATTATCTGATTTGAGTCATTTCTGCAGACCAGTGAGTCTCTAGCTCGGTGAGCTCCGGGGTGAAGTGTTCCTTAGGTACAGATCTAGGATCAGTGTCTAGGGGCAACTTAACCCTTCACCACCCTGTGATTTCAATCAGTAGTAAGTATGTGTCCTTTAAAGACCATCACACCTGGCCTCAGCTCCAGCTCCAGTTTCACTTGAACTATTTCACAGACAGCCGCTATGTCACAGTAATGTGATACCATATGATATATTTAGAGACAAACAGATGCCGGTGAAAAATATTACCAACCTTGACACCTGGAGCCTTTGGTGATGCTGCATGTCCATTAGACAAGGGTGGGTCGATGTGTGGGCGTGAATTCACGTTGTTGCATTGGTTTCTATTGTATTTGTGTAAATATTCTTATGTAATTCATCTAAATACTTAGGGAATCAATTCATAATAATCCAAACACGTTGGTACATACAATAGATCTAACTTTATCCATCATTTGCTATTGTCTCCTGAAGTGTTGCACAATATGGTCTGAAGGCTATTTCTGATGGTGGTGTTTGTGGTTTCGTACTAGCTTAGGAGAAGTGTTAGCCTGCTGTTTTCTCACAAAAATATCTGTCTTTCCTTGTTCTTCAAATGGTAAGAACATTTCATAATGGTGCTGTATGCATAAGCCAAACCATGTACAGTATGTATAAACGATTAAATATGTTTTATTTTGTTTATTTCAGACCTATCAATCCTTGTAAGGATGACCACATGTAGTGTTTTAGTAGTTAATGTGATGATGCATAAAATCATATTGTAACTAAAGTCTATAATCTCTTAATCCAAATTCACACTTCAAATAGGCTAATAAAGGTTGACTAATCTGATGGGAAATTTATTTCACGTCACAGATATGACTAGATCTATTTTTTTAATGAATGATTTTTTAATGAATGATCCAAACGTTCTCTGGTTGCCTTGCAGCACATATTACTCCTGCTCAAGTGATTAATTTCCTTCCACCGCTGCTATTGTAACAGAAAACATATAAAAAAGTTTATAAAACCAAAAAAAATGGTAGTGAAGGGGTGAGAGGCAACATGAGTGAGGGTCATGTTGATGTAGGTGATTAGCCCCAGACTGAGGAAGAGGGAATGACTCTCATTATCTCTCTCCATTCCATGATTGAGGAGCAAGAGAAGAGACACTCCCAAACTACTTCCCATTGGCCATAGGCCTTTCGGAGATGGAATTTAACGACTTGAAGGAAAGACTGTTGCTGCAGGAGCCACAGAGGCATTGGTTATAAGGGCCCTTTCAAACTCCTGCTCTGAGCTGGTCAACAGGTGTCAGAGAGAGAAACAATAGAGCGACAGATTCTCAGGCTTTCAGAGGACGGAGTCACAGGGAATTGCAACGGTAAGTTAAACACTGCTTTCTGTTATCATTGTTTTATTATTCAACATTGATTTTGAGAGGCTTTGTAATATGTGAATACAAATTTGTTGTGATTGTGAGTTTGGTTGATTAGTGATTTGCATTTGATTTGACCCATTTTTGTTCATAGGATGACCTGTTTAATATTTCACAACTATTTTGTTTAATGTTCTTCTAACAAATGCAGGTATAGACGAGATTCACACTTACTGCTGAAATAAGTAATTACAACGAAAAAGTAATACGTACAACGGAATAAATCATTTGCAATGTTACTCCTGTTTCAGGAGTCATCATAAGATACAGCATATGATCAGGAAACATGATTTTCATCAGAGCAAATGAGATGTTAACATACAGTAGTCCTTTAAACAAAGATATGAAATGATTATAACAACTTCCAAAACTAAGTTCTTTCAGTAGAAGGTACACAGTACAATAAATGAATGAAAGAAACAAAAAGCAATCTGTTGATATATTTATTTTCATATTTTGCATCAACCCCCAAAAACGACATGAGTTGTGACTAAGGCATCAAACCCAATACGGTTAAAGGTCCATTTCCTTGTTTATTTTACAAAGTTCTTGAATAGTTTCAGTTTTTAAGGAAAATAACCTGCATTTATTATACATTTTCCTATTCATGACCTTCTATTAACCTGCCTTCTCATCACAGACTAAACTCCAGCCTCTCTGGTACCAGACTGAACTGCCGGGCAGTCAAGCATGAGACTAACCACTAACACGTTATACCTCAGCTAGCCAGACATATCTAGTAGGGACATAGCTGAAATCTTAGAATGCTATTAGATGTCCTTACTATGAGCTTAATAACACAGGTTTTTATTTTAATGTAAAACTTTTCATTGAAGGTGCTATTTTAGTTTCCAGGAAAATAAACAGTTGTAGGCTTCATAGACATTATGTACGGTCCTTGCAGGTCACTCAACTTGATGAATATGCTACTGTACTGGTTTAAAGTTGACTTGGAAGCAGTGATAAAACAAACAACAGATGTAGAGCGTTGCCTGCATCTAGCCATGAATGGGGTGGTTTCTAATATGTGAGCATTACATAAGGCCAATGGAGTGACTTCTGGGCTCTTGTAACCTTATCAAGGTTTTTGTGGTTTGGATGGCAGGACCGACAGACAGAGCAGTGGGATATGAGTTTTAGCTCAGACTTACTCTAATTGCTTTCAGGTTTTTCTGCCTACAAGCAAAGGGAAATTCAACAAACGTTGCAAGTTTGCAACCACATAAAGACCATGAGCTCTGAGCTCATCCCAGGCTTGTTGGTCCAATTCAATTCCACTTGAAACGTAAAAGAGCAGACTGCCTTTTGTCTGTCTGTTGGTTAATGTGTCTCAGGAGAATATGGGGCATTGCACAACATCTGTCCTTGCTTGCTTCCCTTCCTTTCTCTCCTCCCTGCACAATTATTTTGGAGGGAAATTAGGTCACCCCCTCTTATGCCATAAGTACACTGAGTGTACAAAACATTAAGGACACTTTCCTAAAGCCAGCAGCATTGCAGTTCTTGACACAAGCTGGTGCGCCTGGCACCTACTACCATACCTTGTTCAAAGGCACTTAAATTTACATTTACATTTACATTTAAGTCATTTAGCAGACGCTCTTATCCAGAGCGACTTACAAATTGGTGCATTCACCTTATGATATCCAGTGGAACAACCACTTTACAATAGTGCATCTAACTCTTTTAAGGGGGGGGGGGTTAGAAGGATTACTTTATCCTATCCTAGGTATTCCTTAAAGAGGTGGGGTTTCAGGTGTCTCCGGAAGGTGGTGATTGACTCCGCTGACCTGGCGTCGTGAGGGAGTTTGTTCCACCATTGGGGTGCCAGAGCAGCGAACAGTTTTGACTGGGCTGAGCGGGAACTGTACTTCCTCAGAGGTAGGGAGGCGAGCAGGCCAGAGGTGGATGAACGCAGTGCCCTTGTTTGGGTGTAGGGCCTGATCAGAGCCTGAAGGTACGGAGGTGCCGTTCCCCTCACAGCTCCGTAGGCAAGCACCATGGTCTTGTAGCGGATGCGAGCTTCAACTGGAAGCCAGTGGAGAGAGCGGAGGAGCGGGGTGACGTGAGAGAACTTGGGAAAGTTGAACACCAGACGGGCTGCGGCGTTCTGGATGAGTTGTAGGGGTTTAATGGCACAGGCAGGGAGCCCAGCCAACAGCGAGTTGCAGTAATCCAGACGGGAGATGACAAGTGCCTGGATTAGGACCTGCGCCGCTTCCTGCGTGAGGCAGGGTCGTACTCTGCGAATGTTGTAGAGCATGAACCTACAGGAACGGGTCACCGCCTTGATGTTAGTTGAGAACGACAGGGTGTTGTCCAGGATCACGCCAAGGTTCTTAGCACTCTGGGAGGAGGACACAATGGAGTTGTCAACCGTGATGGCGAGATCATGGAACGGGCAGTCCTTCCCCGGGAGGAAGAGCAGCTCCGTCTTGCCGAGGTTCAGCTTGAGGTGGTGATCCGTCATCCACACTGATATGTCTGCCAGACATGCAGAGATGCGATTCACCACCTGGTTATCAGAGGGGGGAAAGGAGAAGATTAATTGTGTGTCGTCTGCATAGCAATGATAGGAGAGACCATGTGAGGATATGACAGAGCCAAGTGACTTGGTGTATAGCGAGAATAGGAGAGGGCCTAGAACAGAGCCCTGGGGGACACCAGTGGTGAGAGCACGTGGTGCGGAGACAGATTCTCGCCACGCCACCTGGTAGGAGCGACCTGTCAGGTAGGACGCAATCCAAGCGTGGGCCGCGCCGGAGATGCCCAGCTCGGAGAGGGTGGAGAGGAGGATCTGATGGTTCACAGTATCAAAGAGAAGATATAAATATTTTGTCTTGCCCGTTAACCCTCTGAATGGTACACATACACAATCCATGTCTCAATTGTCTCAAGGCTTAAGGTTCAACAAAGAGTAGAGGAAGCTCAATTTTACCAACCAGTGGAACACTGTTGAGCATCTACACTGAGTGTACAAAACATTAAGGACACCTGCTCTATCCATGACATAGACTGACCAGGTGAATCCAGGTGAAAGCTATTATCCCTTATTGATCTCTCACTTGTTAAATCCACTTCAATCAGTGTAGCTGAATGGAGACAGGTTAATTAAAGAAGGATTGTTAACCGTTAGAGTCTATTTGAATAGCTGTTTGAAGTTTACTCTGAGCACTACTTGCTAGTCTGCAATGCATGCTGGAATTGTTCAGGTACTTTCCTGCCAATCCCGGTTGGAAGTCTATCAAACTTCACAGCTAGTCGACAAGTCTGCAAAGAAAATGGAGGCTGAAAAGAGGACAGACATTTTGTCTATTTTAATCCCTTGTTATGTGAAGGTAATTCCCCTGTGTGTCCATGCCATCTTTGAGCGCGGAACTGAGGATACTGTTTTCTTGACACTTTTGAGCCTGCTACGGCTCTACCATATCTGACATGTCTGACACGCATCACATGGATTGCATCCCAAATGGCACCCTATTTCCTATAGGGTGGAATAGGGTGCCATTTGGGACACAACCATGGATTAACATTGAGGAGAACCCTCAGGCTTACTAGTGTATTGTTCCTGCCTTTCCTGCCCTGCAGAGATTTAGAAGTCCGTTGCAGCCATTTTTCTGAGCTGGAAGATGGCCACATTGGAATCTTCTCCAAGACAAATAAAAGTCTGAAAATGGCCAGCATCAAATAAAACCTTGACAGTGAGCTATAAAGGAGCTTGTTAAGGATCTGTGTGCGCCAGCGCCTGGTCATTCCACAGGGCTGTATAATGCTCCTGTGATGTGGGTTATTGTAAGGCTGTCATTGACTCGCTGGTCTTTCCCCCTGGTCTGATCTACTGTATTTCCTGGTTGCTGATACAGTGCCAACTACTGTAATTACTAACAGAAAGTCAATGGGGCTGAATGGCCATAGCTGTGAAGTCATAGGCTGTCTGAATCTCTATGGTCTGGCTACTCTGACCTCAAGTTTTTCACCCACTGAGTTTAATAGCAGACACAGGACTCCCAGCAAACATGGTGGAAATATGGAGTGGCACTAACAAAGCTTGCCAGCTTGTAGTCCTAAACCCCAGGAATAAGTTACCTCTGGTTCGTTCAGCCATCCCTATGTGGAAAATGAATGGGGAAAGAATAGGGTTTTGTAATAAACACAGAAAACAAGGTCTGAGGTTAACACAGGCTTAGGAGACCTTAAACGTCTTGTTCTATGAGATAATAGCAGCCAGTTAACATTACCTTTATGAATTATGAAGCCTTTATGCAATGTATGTGTTTTTTATCATTACATAAATTCTGATGGTTATCTCATGGCACAAAACATATAAGTTCTCCTAAGCCTGTGTTTACCATAGACCTTATTTTCAGAGTTATTTCTCGCTATACAGTTACTGTAAGTCATTAGCAATATAGCCAACATCGTTTTTTCCAACACATAGCCTACTGATACTACATTTTCACAAATCTTGAGCCACTGAGAACTCTACTATTGGGTGGAAGCTTAATGCTAAGGGTTATTTGACAAAATATCATTATTAAACAAGAATATGTTACAGAGTGCACTGTGCTACATTTTGTAGACTTGACCCCTTGCCAAAGTTTAAAACAATTGTGTTGTTTAGGAGTGCTCACCAGAGAGTAGGCATTCCCTAATGGAAACATGCAATTACATCTTGCTAGTTCATGCTTGATTCTGCCCACCTCCTTACTTTTTCTGCCCACTGTGCTTCATTGGCTCCCATTGTAAATGACACAGCTGTCCTGTCTTGGTTAGTTATCATAATCTTTGGGCTAATGTTATTCATTTTCATTTAGACTAATGTTAGCCATTTTCTTTTAGGCTAATGCTAACCATTTTAATTTAGTCTAATGATAGCCATTCAAAGGAACATTAGCCATTTACTTAAAGTAGCATGCTGGCTACTCAAAATCAAATCAAAATCAAATTAAATTCATTTATATAGCCCTTCTTACATCAGCTGATATATCAAAGTGCTGTACAGAAACCCAGCCTAAAACCCCAAACAGCAAGCAATGCAGGTGTAGAAGCACGGTGGCTAGGAAAAACTCCCTAGAAAGGCCGAAATCTAGGAAGAAACCCAGAGAGGAACCAGGCTATGAGGGGTGGCCAGTCCTCTTCTGGCTGTGCCGGTGAACAGGTCAGGGTTCCATAGCCGCAGGCAGAACAGTTGAAACTGGAGCAGCAGCACGGCCAGGTGGACTTGGGACAACAAGGAGTCATCATGCCAGGTAGTCCTGAGGCATGGTCCTAGGGCTCAGGTCCTCCGAGGTTCCACTTCCTGTAGGTCTGATGATGGATTAATGGCAGCACAAAGAATTGTTGATTTTGAGCACACTTGTTGACATTTTGATGTTCCAGCCAATTCTACTTCTGTGTCCAGTGGGAGGCTCAGTGTGTTTCTTTCAACATTTTTAAGATTCTACATCTGTTTTTCTCTTCTTTGATGCTTAGTGAGCCATGTTTAGATTTTTTGTTTCAAACTGGATAATTTCTCCTATAATGTTCAAAGCAGTGTCTAGGGAAGTATTTTCAAATTGGACACTGCTACATATTTCAGTTGCAATGTTCAGTTTGTATTTGTATTTATTAAGAATGGCAGCAGCCACTCTTCCTGAGGTCCAGCAACATTGAGGCAGCCAGTAGTATCAAAAACATAAACTCTTCACCCTGTGTCTGACAGCCAGCAGCATCTAAGCCATTATGTCAATCTCTGAACATCTTGACACAGTCACTGATGTTGTAGGCTGCTTATGATGCCATAACACCTATGCCATTGCGCTTATCACTTTTAGGTTAGGCTCAGAAGAAGCTGGTGGGAGGAGCTATAGGAGAATGGGCTCATTGTAATGGCTGGAATGGAATTAATGGAACGGAGTCAAACATGGTTTCCATATGTTTGATGTGTATGATACTGTTCCATTGATTCCATTCCAGCCATTATAACCAGCATGTCCTCCTATTGCTCCTCCCACCAGCCTTCTTTGGCTAGGCTACTTATTTTCAAGATCCCTCAGGTGACTACATGGGCAAGCCTCAGATAGCAGCACATGTCACAGCAGACACCAATGCAATTACTTCAGCCTGTAGATGAGGTTGTTAGTGCTGATTGATATATTAATTGATGTAGATTTCTTTATACTAGTATACAATGTTAAAGGAACCATCTATTTGCATAATTTGTTCTCTCATATACACTTCCCTACGCTACGTATTTATTTGGACAATGAAGCTAAAACTCTTAATTGGATGGATTACCGAATAGGGATGAATATTTTACGAAAATCTACCAAGTTTCAATATTGGGAATAATTTATGTTATCCCGAGAGTCCTAGGAAATACTGCATAAATGTGACATTTTAAAAGCGTTTAAAACCAAGATATTGTCACTATGCCAGGGTTTTCCCAAAATAAGAGGGGTGCTGTGCCACCTTGTCGGCTTCATTAGGACACTATGTAAAGATTTCAGAGCAAATTAAACTGTTATTTTGTAATGATAGAGTAACTATCTTTGATCGCCAATGACATTGTTGTGAGTTGCAAAACAGGCCATTCATAAATTCTGAGCGTTATTATGTTCCTCAATTAATTCAGCGCATTTCAGCAGTAAGGCTATCTCGACACAGAGCGCTTAGGACTCATCGTCGAATCATACAAAATTTGTTTAACGCCAGTCAAACAAAAGTCAAATGACCAAAGTTGCTAAGCTTGCTAGATAACCTCCTTCAACAAATGACAGAATACAGTGCCTTCGGAAAGTATTCAGACCCCTTGACTTTTTCCACATTTTGTTAAGTTACAGCCTTATTCTAAAATAGATTACATTTTGTATTTTTTTCATCAATCTACACACAATACCCCATAATGACCAAGCAAAAAACGTTTTTTATAATTTTTTGCTAACTTATTAGAAATAAAAAATTGAAATATCATATTTACATAAGTATTCAGACCGTTTATTCAGTACTATGTTGAAGCACCTTTGGCAGAGATTACAGTATCGAGTCATCTTGGTTATGACGCTATAAGCTTGGCACACTTGTATTTGGGGACTTTCTCCCATTCTTCTCTGCAGGTCCTCTCAAGCTCTGTCAAGTTGGATGGGGAGCATTGCTGCACAGCTATTTACAGGTCTCTCCAGATATGTTTGATCTGGTTCAAGTCCGAGTTCTGGCTGGGTCACTCAAGGACATTCAGAGACTTGTCCCGAAGCCACTCCTGCGTTGTCTTGGCTGTGTGCTTAGGGTCATTGTCCTGTTGGAAGGTGAAGGTCCTGAGCCCTCTGGAGCAGGTTTTCATCAAGGATCTCTCTGTACTTTGCTCCCTTAATCTTTGCCTCGATCCTGACTATTTTCCACGTCCCTGCCACTGAAAGAAATCCCCACAGCACGATGCTGCCACCATCATGCTTCACCATGGGGATGGTACCAGGTTTCCTCCAGATGTGATGCTTGGCATTCAGGCGAGGGGTTAAATTTGGAAGACCCATTTCAGTTGAAGGCATTCAGTTGTACAACTGACTAGGTATACCCCTTTCCCTTTCCCTTTCCAAAGAGTTCAATCTTGGTTTCATTAGACCAGAGCATCTTGTTTCTCGTGGTCGGAGTCTTTAGGTGCCTTTTGGCAAACTCCAAGCGGGCTGCCATGTGCGTTTTACTGAGGAGTGGCTTTCGTCTGGACACTCTACCATAAAGGCCTGATTGGTGGAGTGCTGCAGAGATGGACTGTCAACTGTGGGACCTTATATAGACAGGTGTGTGCCTTTCCAAATCATGTCAAATCAATTGAATTTACCCTCAGGTGGACTCCAATCAAGTTGTAGAAACATCTCAAGGATGATCAATGGAAACAGGATGCATCTGAGCTCAATTTTGAGTCTCATAGCAAAGGGTCTGAATAGTTATGTAATTTGTATTTGATTTATTCAATTTTAGAATAAGGCTTTAAAGTCAAGGGGTCTGAATACTTTCCCAAGGCACTGTATCTCCTATATTCGTCAAAACTGAATTGATTTATACAGATAGAAGGTCAGCTCATGAATAACGGAAATATGAAGAGTGGAAATAGTTTAAATATCAAGTTATCTTAATGGGGACCAACTCTGTTGAATAAATATCCATATCTACTCTCATACTGTTTGTTGATCACAAAGAAATTACTACCATTCCCAGCCTCCTCTACGAGACAGCACTGAGAAGTGGGGGAAATGTTATAGTGGTCTTTTGGCATGGATAGGCGGGAAACGTGCTTTGATAATGCAATTTATGGATTACAGAAAAAAGTTAGGAATTTTTATGCAGGATTTGGGATTTGGGGTTTAATTGGGATTGGGACTGGATATGAAAATAGACCACGCTCTAGGACAGGATAGAATTTTCCCTCATGCCTCTGAATTGTTAACAGAGTTCATGTCACTGACAGAGATGCCTATGTAGTGAATTGTGCATAGGCCTATCAAATGTCTGAATAGTCACAATGAAAGCTCAAAGAGGCACATGGTCTTTTATAGGCTGTAGGGGTTTCCTGTAGGGTTTATTAACTGCATTCGGGTCGCGTGTGCAGTCCGGCAGTGTCAATTATACGTGTGCTTTGAATTTATGGCAACTTTGTGTGAAGAAAATACGCTAGGCTAAAGGCTTCCACGTGACAACCTGTTTGGATAATGTGCTATTTTTGGGGGGTTTAATCTGTTGCTGTGTATTTTGTGAAATTGTATTAGTGGCGACATTGGAGGAAAATATAATTTCCCTGGTTTTGTCTTTTTTCTGGGGTGTGGGCGTGGGTGAAGATTGTTCCTGGGACAGTTACCCATGTTCATTTCTAGTAGGGGAAACCGGGGATTGTTGTAACACTTTTGGAATTTTTTGTAAATTTCTCAGAAATTGTTTGAGCTACTACATTCAAAATGTGATAGGAACAACTTTCATCTGTCTGCTACAAATTGGTATAAGTATTAGGTCTTTAAATCAAACAGACAAGGAGTGAAATGTTACAATTTACCCCATCTCCTGGGTCAGTTGTAACAGGCCTTGGGGTGAAATATAACAGTTTGAAAAAATGCTTAAATCACGACATGCAACAAGATATTGAAAGGATTTATTGAGAACATGAGAACAACATTGCAATGTTTAGCATTTTGTTTTGCAGAAATAATAAAGTCATAATACAAATCATAAAAATGTGAATTATTTTTACACTCCATTAACTAGCCCTTCTCAACTAAACAACATCTGACAATTTAGCAGTATCTGAACTTAACAACGGAATGTTTGTGGTGTGTGTGTGTGAGTGAGTGAGTGAATTTGAGAGAGAGCGCTGGTGTGTGTGTGAATGTTGGACATGTTCAATCAGAGTCACAGTTATGACAATGGTATGGTAGTGCTGGGGTACAGGCTTGGTGGGCCCATCATTTGTGTTCCCAGCGATGCACCCAGATGTTAAAACTATCCCTGACCCAATTTTAGCTACATGTTACAACTTTAGCATTGCTAACTTACATCAAATTAAACCTGAAATAAGTTTGGTGAATCGAACTACAAAGCAGGTGATACCATCACAAAACAAATTTGGCCCCCAAAATTACTTTCTTACCTCAAAATCTGATTTTTAGCAATAAAATGTGCAGAGTTTATCACAGGGTCTTGCTTCTTCACATGAGGGTTGAGGACTAAACTGAGCATGTGCAGAGTGAGTCACATGATTTTAGATTATTCCTGATTGGAGATATTAAGAGTGTTGCAACTATCCCGTGTTACAGCCTTCCCCGGTCTCCCCTACAGAATGACACAGTGACCTGTGGTGATGTTGGTGGCTGGGTAAGCACGGGCTATTATCAAAGCCAGATTTACTCAGAAATAAACATTGATGAAGCCCAAGTTCACCATACAACAGATCGCGCCAACAACCAGAGTGACATACGCTATTAACCGAAATTGACAAACGATTTTCACCAAATGTAAATACCAATGTAGCCAAGCAATAGCCTTCAATGGCGCATATTTCATATCATCCAACAAAATGACACTGCTCTACTCAGCTCAGATTTATGTAACATCCACAGTTACAACTTATCCCCTATAAGTTGTAACTGTGGATGTTACATAAATCTGAGCTGAGTAGAGCAGTGTCATTTTGTGAAATGAAATGTGCAGTGCACATTTCATCCAAATAATTTGCAACGCAAACTCCATAACCTTTCACAATGGATTTACAATTCTTCTAATGCTCGGGGCATGCAAACACACAATAATATGTAAGGTTCTAACGAAATTCCCATATCAACAATTGAAACTACTAAAAATGCAGTTTAAACATCAAAAAAGTGTCTCATCAAAAATAAATTATGAAACCCATACAAAACAAACTGCAAATGCATTCAACAAGTTTGTACAGTCACAAGCTTGATGTCGTCATTAAGTGCTAGGAATAAGGGACCAAATACTAATATTTTGACTACTTTAATACAAAGTGAATTTGTTCAAATACTTGTGACACCTTCAAATGTGGGGACTAGATACATGAAGTGCCTTCATTTCTAAACAATAAGACAGATATGTATGAAAATAGTCTAAAATAAAGTAAAAATAGCCTCAAATTCTGTACTGTCTTCTCATATGAAACATTTGATCTTGTAATGAACACGATGGGAGACAGAGAGCTGGTTTCAAGCACAGGGTGCAGCAGGTGTTTATTAGGACCACAGGAGGAGGCAGGTAGCTGGGTCCAGGGGCAGGCAGAAGGTCATATACAGGGACTCCAAAAAGGTAACAGTACAGGCAGGGAAAAGGCTAATAACGTAGTCCGGGAGATCAGGCAAGAGGTTGATGACAGGAAATGTGATAGGCAAAAGTACAGGTAGGGAATAGGCAAAAAGGCGTCATTAGTGAGGATGGCCAAAACTACGATACACGGGAGGACTAAAACAGAAATAAACAGCGCTCTGAATAGAATGTGTATCAAAACAAACAATAGTACACAATGATGGGGTGCAAAGAACTGAACTAAATACTGTATGTAAATGACATACAGGTGTGTGAACAGGTGATCAGAATTCAGGTGATTGGGATCTGGAGAGTGAGCTGCGTTCAGGGGATCTATGCGTTGGAGAGTGTGAGCTGGAAAGTGGGCTGGAAAGTGAGCTGTGTTCAGGGGATCTATTTATTTGAAAGTGTGAGTTGGAAGCAGACGTTACAGATCTCAAATCCAAAATGCTGAATTATAGAGACAGATTAAAAGTTTTAGCTTTACTGGTCAAATAAATACGTAGGGGAGTGCATGTACTATATACAGTATCTATGCTCAGGTTAAATTAGCCTAGTATTTGTTCATGGTTGAGTCATTTCACTTCTTCGATAGTTTTACATTGTGTGCTCCCAATGAACTACCCCTTTAGTGTTTTTGCACTTTGTGCATATTCCATTGACCAATCACCATTCCTTTAAAAGTAACCCAAGCTTTTTATTAAGCATGTATGCTATTACTGTGAGAATTTTCCAGTTGTCAAGCACCATGGCCTCTCTTTCTGTGTAGAGCAGAGCAGACAGTCACTTCATTTTGGTTTTCAGTTTCCACAGACCACACAAGTTCAAACCTTTTCAAATGACTGTGTGCCAAAGAGGCAGTTGTTAAATCTAACATGCTTGAGAAAGAGGTCACTTATATTCACCCTAAAGGTTTGAACCAAGTAGTTTCAAAAATATATTTGGCCCGTTATTTTGATATCATAGCCTATAATTTCGGTTTCCGAGAAAGTCAAAAAGCTGGATGACATCACTGTCAACATGACATCATTTGGAAGACAGGGTTCCATGCTCCTTGAAGCCCTTATGGCTGGCTGAGCACAATTCATGGTTAGGAACGTGGGATAAAAACGTGCTTAGTTGGAGTGATGACTGCTGGCTTTCTGCTGGAAATTACGACATGCTTCATGTCCCTTTTGTAAAACATAGGCTGCCTGCACTATAATGAATGTGACTTCTTTAAAATCAGTCTTTATCAACCTTGTAAAATAAAGTGATGTTCTCTCTGGAAAAAAACCTTAATAGACCAAAAAGGTGCCAAGGGCTCTTTGTGCATGTCAAAAGTGTAATATCAATTTCCCCAATTATTCTACTTATTTTCCCATCTAGCCATGACTACTAGACTTCACTGGCTCTCAAGAGCCCTCTGCCTGATAGGCATACTGTGCACCGTCACTACCACATATGTGACAGAAGATTCTCCAGCCCCCGCTGAGAAAGGAGTCACCTTCAGCCACATCTATAAGATAGACCTGGCCAAGAGCCCTGACTGTAAATTGGCCTTGCAGACCATGCCTCACCAGCAGGACCAGGAATCAGGTCTGCAAGAGCTGGAGGGGGGCCCTACTCTGGAGGGGGACAAGGACATAGTCTTCAGGCACCAAATCAACCTCAAGACCCCAAAGTGTGACTGTGATGAGTCAGAGCGCTTCAAGTCTTTGCTGTACAGAGTCAACGGGCTGGAGGAGGAGGTGGAACACCTGAAGAGTCAGTGCTCCCAGGGCTGCTGTGGTGGCAAAGGTGGTGGAGCAGGAGGTACAGTACAGTTTATCACCATAAGATCTGACAGCGCATCTATATTCAATAGCTACAATATATCTGAAACTATATCATTCAAAACTGGGAAACTGAAAAATGATTGGTCTACAGACACTGACATTACACTTACAGTAAAGACTCTTCAAATACCACATAATGTGATTTTTTTATTCTGAATTTCCACAGGTGTGGACACTAGCTGTAGTGGCCACGGGACCTACCAGCACGACACCTGCAGCTGCCAATGTAACCCTGGCTGGGAAGGCCCAGACTGCTCCATCTCCACCTGTCCTGATGAGTGCAACGACCACGGGCGCTGTGTGGATGGCAAGTGTGTGTGCCTTGCTGGCTACATGGGGAGAGACTGCAGCCAGATGATGTGCCCAGGCGACTGCAACGATAAGGGACACTGCGTGGACGGGAAGTGTGTGTGCTTCAGCCACTTCACCGGCGAAGACTGCAGCGAACAGAAATGCAGTCCTGACTGCGTCCACGGCACCTGCGTGAATGGAATGTGTATCTGTGACGAGGGCTTCTTTGGTGATGAATGCTCTGCAGGTAAGGGCCCGTATTCACAAAGTGTCTCAGAGTAGAAGTGCTGATCAAGGATAAGGTCATAATCAGGTCATAATGTCTTATTCATTATAATCTAAAAGGGAAACTGATCCAAGATCAGCACTCCTACTCTGAAATGGCCTAGGTCTACATTACAAACTCTACCTGTTGTTGATTCTGAGAACTGGAATGCAGAAAATATACAGAGAATGCGTAACATTCACAGAGAATGTAGAACATCTACAGCTGTGGAGGCCTAAGGGTTCTGGGGTGTCAAACACTTTAAACCTGACGTTAGGTATTGCAGTTATTTGACTATTAGTTATTAAAAAGCAGTTATTTGACTTAGGTGCAGAGAAGCAGAACATTTGCAGTCAAAACATTCTGACAGAGGAATTTACTGCTTCCACACATATGAAAGTAGAAGTAATTGCTGCAGCCTCAGGTCATGTTTGCCAATCAACTGTCTAAGGATTTCACTTTGTTAAAACCAAGTTTGCCTTGTGCACAGACCTTGGGTAGCAGGTCAGCTATTGCAATCATTGAGATTCAGATTTTCAAGCAGCGCCGCAAGAGATATTTGGAGAGTTATAGCAAGTTGCATATAGGAACTGTTGATTTAATTCCAACAACAATGGGGACGTGTCAAGGGGAAAGAGGGAGGCTATGTGAGTTTATGAGTTGGATTTGGAGGACAAATATTATGAGTATGGGACAAAAGCTATAGTATACTGAGACATTTTCTGTTTTGTGTGGAAGAGTGCATTTGAAGCTACAGTATATGGTGAATAGGGATCTTTTCCACAAACATTGGCTTTTTAGAGTACAGAAAATGATCAGACCTTGAGGTGCACTATCATGAATTCTATTTCCCTTTAGCAACAACTAAAAGCAATGCTAACCTCCATAACTCACTACTATGATTGTGTCTGGGATCTGAATGTAGGCCTTTGGAGATTTGGGGTGTTTTTATAATGATAAAGAACTCAGACACACATTTCAAATAAATCACCAAGAGAAAACCTCAAGGGTTTTATTAAGGGTATATTTTATTCTCCCCACAAAAGACCTTGGTGGATTTCTGTGGATTTCTAAACGCAAGATCAAAGCCGTACAGATGCTGCATGTGGATTTGGTCTGCTTTCCATGTTCAGCTCCTGAGTTGGCCCATAATGCTCTTTCCACCATGGCAGACTCAGTAAAAACAGGACCTTATACAAATCACTGAAAAGTGGGATCACTCACACAGACAAATGTCAGTTACAAGCGGTCTTGTTCATTCACATTTTTGCTTCACATTTCAGAATCACATTACATTCTCAAACGGGTGGTCTTGAATATTATTTGTATTGTAATGATGTATGGTCACAGCACAACATGGAAACAGCTTCCCCACTTGTTTCTCGTATTAATTATGACACAGAGTACACTGGGCAGCACACGTTCAGCCCACTTGATGAAAAGCCTATTTACAGTTTTCTCCAAATATTTTTAACACCAAACAGATTTTTCCCTGGTTCAGAACCTGCCACAGTAGATTTATGCTTCCCTTCTTTATGAAGTCCAAACATCATTTCTGTTAGGATATACATTTTCTTCTTCAAAACACAGTATGCTTCCCCCATAAACAATCAGTCAGGACACATATTTCCCTCCCATTAGCTTTTTACAAATCTTTAGATGTTAATTTATTCGTCCCTTTGGCCGTTCTGAAATATTATTTAAGTGCAAAATTGTTACTGGCAGTGGCTGTAGAAAATGTCAGGAACAGGCATAATAACTGCCACTGTATGAAAAGGCTCCTGCTGAAGAGAAAGCTTCCTGCCTTCATCATGTGGAACAATGTTCAAACCTGCTGTGCATTCTTTCCTGGTAAATGTGGTCTCCTGAGCACCCATTTCATATTTCCCCCAATGTACAGTTACGCTTTTCCTGCGCATGAATTCCTCAAATTCACCACCTATGGTCGCCTGTGCATTTCCCTGTGCCCGCAGAAATATCTTGGCTTGGAAAGTTTGCTCCGTACACTGCTGACTGGCCGTCTCCTAGGCTCACTTTCATGTTATTGAAAAGTTCCCCTATAGTCTCTGATTCGCCAGACCATATTTTCCACCATCTTAATTGAAGGATCCTGGCTAGATATAACACTGTAACCACAGAAAAGCAATATCTTTTCACCAATTTCCATCTCAGGTTTTTGAAAAACCACTAAAAGTTAAAAATGTTATTTTCCTTAAATCAGATATGTTATTTCTGTCAGAGGAACATCGAGTGAAGTGTGAAAAGAGTGAAAAAGAGAGAAAGCAATAACATAGCGACCTTAATACAATAGCTTCTGATCTGTTCAAGAGGGTTTGATCTCTTGGCATAACAGCTGACGTTTTGAACTGACAGGCCACCAGGTTTATCCTGGTTGGGGTTACCCCTCGAATTCATCAAAATAACATAGTGAGTAACAGAGTTTTGAACTGTCCCTTAACCAACCATACCTCTGTTCCCCCCTTAGTGTTTGGCCCTAACGGCCTGCGTCTGGTCAGGGTGACTGATGTCTCGCTGCTGGTAGAGTGGCAGGCGGTGAGAGCAGCAGAGTACTACGTCTTGACCTGGCACCCTGAGGGCAACGAGGCAGAGCGGGTCACCGTTCCCAACACAGAGACCTCCTACCTGATCACCGGTCTTAGGCCGGGGGTCACCTACATAGTGCAGGTGTACGCTGTCATCAAGGAGATCCAGAGCGAGGGGGACAGGATAGAGGCGACCACAGGTAAAGATGTGAAGTGAATCGCAGTATGTTTCTCACAGCATTGATTTGTACTTTGTCCTTTTCTCTCACAAGTGCAGCTGCTTTCGTTTGTAGTAAGTGGTTCTGAATGCCAATTTAAATTTTCTGTCATCACATATAATTCACTGTGTACCGTATGTACAGTTGACCCAAATAACCCTGAAGTCTGTTTGTACTAAACTATTCACTTAGTGATAGTTTGTTTATCATTAGGTTAAAGGTAATTACACTAGGCAGCCTAATTACAAGGAAATTAAGCCGTGGACACATTTTATGGAAATGAGGCTAGTTCACAGATGTGGCGAAGACAGGAACTGAGCACAGAGCCTTGGGCTGTGGGAAACATCTCAGTGCATGACATTCCTCTCTGGGCATGAGAAAAGGCCTGATCATCTGGCTATGACGAAGACTCTAGCCACACAAGACGCTTTAACTTCAAGATATTATCCCTTCCAAATGGTTTAAAGCTATTTTCCCCCTGAGAAAGAACATTTAAAGGACATTAGTCAGCCCCTTTCTGGTATTTAATTAGTTTTTCCTGTCCTTTAATGGGCTCGTATGCAAGATCACGTATAGGAAGAGCCTCACAGGAAACATGCTGTGGTTCTGTACTTCAGTTATGACACTCTTTGGTACCCTACTAGGCCTGTCTTATAACTTGTCCCCAATCAAACCATATAACTAATAGATCATTATTGTGACATGAATGATTGTCAGCGTCAGTGATGTTTAAATACAATGGTTAAATGTCACTATGTTGACATATTCTAATGAGACCATGTTGACCCTACACAGTGGTGTCTGGTATTGATGGTATCCGGGTATTGGGCCAGACTGAGGACTCTATCCAGGTGGACTGGCAGAACCCTGCAGCACCTCTGGACCACTTCAGACTGACCCATGCTAACCCTGACGGGCAGGAGGAGGAGCAGATCGTACCTATGAGTGCAGAGGCCAGGACCACCAACACCATCGTAGGTACGTAATTTAAACAAGGAGAACACTGTCTGCAATATTTTAAAATAGAATAGTACGTCATATTTTAAAACTGTTTCCTGTGTAACCGTCTGTTTTAATGTTCTCCACCTCCCCTCACTTGAGCAGGACACTCATAACCCTTTGAGCATTCACAGATTATCCATTTTGTTTGCTATGTACATAAATGGCTATAATCATTGAATAGTGTTCAAATGTATTGTAGTAGATTAAGAACCTTGAACCACTGTGAGGTTTTGCAGCTTACTTTCTCTGTGTGTGTTATACAGGACTGCAACCTGGCACTGAGTACCTCATCACAGTGCAAGGCATCAAAGGCACCATCGAGGGGAAAGCCTCCTTCGTCACCGGGGTCACAGGTGAATGCTGCTGATTCTAGACAACACAGGATATCTGGGGGTTTCAGGGAGTGGGGAGACACTATGGCTGTGTCCAAAATGGCACCCTGTTTCATGCATAGAATAGCCCTATGGGCCCTGGTCAGAAACAAGTGCACATCATAGGGAATAGGGTGCCATTTGGGACACGGATACCATATCCAACATCAGCCAGCTGTAACCACCCTCTGTAGCCCATTGGACCATAGTCTAACTCTAAATCATTCCCAACTCTACTGTGGGAACAGCGGACAGGCACAGAATGCGCTACAAAGCATAGAATGATAACATACAGTACTGTACCCTGATATTAGGTCTTACTATAACAGACAATGATAATAGAATAATGAACGTGGTCAGGAATACTAATAATTATGGCTCTTGCAACCAATAGAATATTATAAATATGGGGGATACAACCATCCCAGCTCTGCAGATTTTGCTGCTGTCAGAGACCGTATCATTAGATAATTTGTTTTGGTACTGTTCATATGTAGCTTTTTGGTCGCAGATCCAGGAATGACTGAAGAATTGCAACATTTATCTGGGGCCAACTCTGCAGATAGCACTACTGGGGGATTTTAAAAGTCATTGTCAATCGATCAATAATATAATAATACTTTTAGCAAAATGTTTTATCTTTAATTTACAATCTGTTGAAACTATGAGAATAGAAAGGTTCAGAACTTTCGTGAAACATCACAGACCAGTTGACACATTTTTTGGCAAATTGAAATAAAAATGGATGGCATTAAGAGAGAGATGGGAGGGGTTGAGCGGAGCTGAAGGGTGGGATTAAAAACAACAAGATAACTCATGTAAAATATACTGTGTCCGTAAAATGTATATAGGTTCAGAACTTTTGTGAAACAGCACAGATACAAATATATGGCACTGGATGGTCTTCAGAGATAGATGGGAGGGGTTGATGGTAGCTGAAGGATGGGATTAAAAACAAACAAAAAATAACTATTGTAAAATACATTGTGTCCGTAAAATATATACAGAATGTATAAACTGGAAGTAGAAACCTAAGTGTTGTTGTCTACTATTTTATTCCAATTAGGGTTAGGGGGAAATAATAAAGTAAAATATATATAAAAAAGCTGATCTACCTAAGAAATAGTCTCATGTGGCTCAGTTGGTAGAGCATGGTGCTTGCAAGGGTTGTGGGTTTGATACCCATGGGGGACAAGTAGGAAAATATATGCACTCAATACAGTAAGTCACTCTGGATAAGTGCGCCTGCTAAATGACTAAAATGGTAGTAGAACACATTGTGTAACAGCTTGATATTGTCACCAATGATCCGAGCCTTAAGGTGAGAATAGTCCATGATTTATGTAAGCCATCTGGTCCTTTGAGAAATATTAACATGGGAATCCCTTATTTGGACTTCACAAGGATTCTGTTGAGTTGTTTGAGGATGAATTCATTAAGGATATTAACTTCTACAGCTGGTCCTATCCAACCTGTTACTTGCCTCCTAGTTGACTGACTGACTGGTCTACAACGGCAGCTTATCCAACTTGGCCTGCTCCTTTTGTTAGGGTGATGTAGTAGTTCAAAAAGGAGAGCTCCCTGTCTCGTTACACTGATGACGCTTTGTTTTCTCAACTCTCAGGCAACGTTTAATGGTTTTAATTTGGAGTTAACTCTTGTAGCGCTCCCGTTTGATGGTTGTCAGGTGGCTTCCATGATCTCACACATGCTTCCCCTACAGAGCTAATCTTCACATGATTCACAGTGGCTTGTCCTAAACCTTCACGTGAGGAGTTGCACGTAAGGCTTATAGTGATTTTGTAATTCGGAACTTCTGAGTTTCCTTAGATAGGCATAGAATTAGTTCAAGATGAGTGTGTGGGCTGGGTGCTTTTAAAAGGGTCACTTATTACTGCTACTGCGCGGTTTGTTCTCCTCAGAGCGATAAAGTCACACACGTAAAAGAAAAATAGGAAAAAACAAACATAATAGCATTCACAAAGAGAGTCTATTATGTCTGCGACTGTCTGTGAATATATGAGCCTCCTACTAGCTGTACAGAGTATGAAACTGTATCCTGCGGGGCCGCCCCTGACAGCTCACATTACAGTATGGAAGCCTCTATTATAGGAGCATTTTCCTCTCCTCTCAGCAAGTTATACATTACAGAATGTTCTCTCACACAAGTGGCCGGTCCTCCACTTACAACAAGAGAGGAAAAGGCCTTTTCAATACCTCTCTCTTTCAGGACAGACTCAGTATTTATTTACTATGAAAATTGCAGCTAGAGTGCATTACATATATATATATATATATATATGCCATTTATCAGACACTTTTATCCAAAGCAACTTACAGTCATGCGTGCATGCATTTTAAGTATGTAAATACTATCATGCCATTTTATTCAATGGCTACAAAGGGCTCTCTCTTCTACTGTGTGGTCATCATAAATCCTTATTTTATAGACAATGAAACAGTGGAGTACGGTGCTAGACCTTGACACGTTTGCCAGGGCGCAGTAAGGAGACATGAATTATAGCGAGCTATTACAGCATTTGAACAAGCCAAAATCGATTGAATCGCTACCTGTCATAGTGACCTGCCAGAGGATTGTAAGGCTCATAAACACAACATAGTAGTCTGCTGGTGTTACCTAATCAGATTCAATCAAGTTTACACAGGAGCGGCCGTATAACCAGAAGCAGCTGCATAGCTAGGTAAAAGCCAGGGAATGTGTTTAGCCTTCATGTTATATGGTCCCTGGACTCGAAGGTCCTGTGGAGCTGTGGAGTACAGCCGGGCTGCAGTTGGTACGTACAGTAGGTGGAGGCGGACTCTGGCGCCCTTAGTCCTTATTCTTCAGTTATTCTGAGGTGCTGAAGTTACTAATCTCTTCTTCCCCTAATAAACCTCGTCAGAAATAGTTATGAGCTGCTAATTTCAGTGTGGGTGGACTTTAGGTCTATACATACATAACCACGCACACTGCTGTTTAGAAAAATGTCACCCTTCCGATAGGGCCGGGACGATACCAGTATCGCGATACTTGTTAGTATCGCGGCAAGGAAACAAAACATGAAGCGGATTAAATTCTTTAGGAAAACAGCCCTAATGTAGGAAACAAACATAATTATGTTGTCATCCAAATTCACATGTATTTATTTTCCAAGCTACAGTATAGCACGCAATATTTTACATACCAAAGAGTTTGATCTGCTCCGGGTTTTCATTTTCGCCATGGAAGAAATATTGCGATACTGGTATCGTCCGGCCCTACCTTCTGACACAGCTCTCCCTTGGGCTCCTCGAGCACTCAACTTTCTGCCGTCACTGCCCGTTTAAGTAAGGCTAGCGTGTAAATGCAGCTCGCTCCCCAGGCGGTAAGGCCTGTAAGGAGGCCTATGATGGAATAGCTGTTTTCCACATGGTAAACCACAACCAGTGTTTTGTAGTCTCCCACTCAGCCACTGTGGCGGCAGAACCTTGAGCTAACCCAATCCGTCATACGCTACGCCACGGCCTCGCCAGACTGTCTTCAGCCTCTCCCACGGAAGTAAAACATCTACCAAAGTGCTGATCTGTTCAAGCATGAGCAACCATGCATTGGCATGTGTGTCTGTCTGCATTTTTGTTTGATAAGTAGGAAAGATATTTCTGACAAGTGCTCCCGTTTGCAGGGAAATTAAGGTCTCAGCTTGGGACAAGGCTTAACTCATACACTCTACACATGCTTTTCTCAAAGTCTACTGCTACTTTGTTAACTTGTTGGCATTTTCTTGCGACTAATCTCTTTGAGCTTGACGAGCAATGTACCCACATACAATGCAAAAAGACAACAGCTAAACCATATACGTGGCTTTGTCTTTGGATGCATCGTTAATCAGTTTTCATGATGCGGATAGTGCGGTGACATAGAGCTGACCTTGGCGGAGTCATGGAGGAATAGCCCAATGATGATTTATTTTACATGTTTTCTCACTTCTCTCTCTCTCTCTCTCTCTCTCTCTCTCTCTCTCTCTCTCTCTCTCTCTCAGTGTCACGCTTTCCTTACATGTTTTCTCACTTCTCTCTCTCTCTCTCTCTCTCTCTCTCTCTCTCTCTCTCTCTCTCTCTCTCTCTCTCTCTCTCTCTCTCTCTCTCTCTCTCTCTCTCTCTCTCTCTCTCTCTCTCTCTCTCTCTCTCTCTCTCTCTCTCTCTCTCTCTCTCTCTCAGTGTCACGCTTTCCTTACTCCAGCGACCACCGTATAACTGCAACCCCATTCCCCTTACTCATCCTGCTCTGCGCTCCAGTCTGGATCCTCCCCTGTCAGTGCGCTCACATCCTCCATATTTCTTCTCTGTCCTCTCATACCTCAAGCCCACTGACGTCCTCCTGTTTCCTCACAGAGAGAGAGAGAGCCTGTCTGCAATCCTCTTCCAGCCTGCTACTAGGACCTCTGTCTGCCCATAATAATAAATTTTTCCGCATTTGATTGACCGACTTGGAAAAAAGTGAATGCTTCAATAGTGTTTTATAAACCATCTGAGTGTCCTTATAGAAAATAATTACGCTTCACACAGCATATTGTCTGCCTCCACCCTCATTATATCAACAGATCTTGACGCTCCTACTAACCTCTCGACCAAAGAAGTGACAGAGGACAGTGCTACTGTACTCTCCAAATCAGTGTATGTTTTCTCCCCCACAATTCCGTTGATACCCAAAGTGAACAATATGCTACATTAGGTTGTAGGTGACGTGGCGTTGTCTGACCTTCAGGAACTGTTGGTGTGGGACATTGTGTTATTGGAAGCCTATAGCTGCCTTGTTATGGACACCTGTTTCAGTGAGAAAACGACTGAAACGGACATAGTACACTAACCTGTCCCATAAGTCAAACAACGGGATTCCACATGGATACAAACATCCAAGAGGGGTGAAATACAAGCACGGCCACGTCGGCAGGCAGCGCTCCCCCTGTTTCCTCTGCTGACTGGTTAGGGGTAGGTTGGGGCAGGGTAGGATTTCTGGATCAGTGAACATACATTTACTGTGATACTGTGGGAAGCTTTCTGCTCTCAAACAAGAGGCTAAATTTAGTCTAAAGTAGACACTGATATTTGATTTAAAAATGTCTGAAAATGTATTGGCGAAGGCCAAAAGCCGACACGCGTTGGTTTTACTTTGAAAAAGAAAGAAAGTAACATTATCCCGAACACATATAGCCTTTAGTGCCTGATACTTACATAGTATGTACTGAAACTAATGTACCTACTTACTTATACTGATACCTTTTCAGATCTGGATGCTCCTGCTAACCTGTTGACCAGAGAAGTGACAGAGGACACAACGACAGTAACATGGGAAAAAGTCCAGGCTGAAATCGACGGCTATGTGATCAGCTACAGCTCTGTTGAGGGCTCCAGTGGGGAGATCCCTGTGGGGGCAGACAGCAGCTCCTACAGGCTGACTGGGCTGAGGCCTGGAGTCATCTACACAGTCTACATCTGGGCTGTCAAGGGCTCCCGGGTCAGCGGGAAGAGCTCCACTGTAGCTGAGACAGGTCACTAACTTGTCTTCTAATTTAAAGGGTCAAAAAAACATGTGGATATCACAGGGGGCTGCTGAGGGGAGAACGGCTTATAATAATGTCTGGAGTGGAGTGAATAGAATGGCATCAAACACATGGAAGTCATGTGTTTGGTGTATTTGATACCATTGCAGTGATTCCGCTCCAGCCATTACCACAAGCCTGTCCTCCCCAATTAAGGTGTCACCAACCTCCTGTGGTGGATATGGCTGTTACTTAGAATAGGACACATTTGTAATAGATCTGGGACTATAAAAAGGAGTGTGTACCACAACAAATTATCACTCAAACTTGTTTCACTTGTCCTTAGTCATACCTCAACTGACCATCACAGATAATTATATTTTCAAACAATATGTTATACATAAAGGGACATTCCACTTCAAAATGTAGGTTTGTCAGATGTTTTTTAGACATAAAAAGAATGTCAAGATGAGTCCACATCCCACGCCATTGGTTGCGTAGATCCAGCTAGTTAAATTCCTTAACCCCAAATGAATAGAAAAGATAAGCACTGCAAAGCTGGAAATTACATGATGCTTATCTTTCCTAGTCATTTAGAGTTTTGGCATATAGCTAGAACTACAAAACTGATGGCCTGGGATGGGAACTTATCTCAACAGAAGACCACTTTTGAGGCCTAAAAACACAATACAAAATGTGATTTTGGAGAATAATTCCTCAATATAAGACTGTAAATTGTATGCAAAATACTTGTGATACTTCTAAACAAATCTTTACTAGAGAAATATTTTGCCTGTCACAAAAGTCCTATTTTTTGCTCTTGTGAAAATGTGCATCATAACTTTATTTCTCCTAGAGGGGAAAAAAATAACAGTATGGAACACTAATATGATATTAACCCATTTACTAATGTCTCTCCAGATCTGGATGCTCCTACTAACCTCTTGACCAGAGAAGTGACCGAGGACGCAGCCGATGTGTCGTGGGACAGACCTCTAGCGGACATCGACGGCTACGTGATCAGCTACAGCTCTGCTGAGGGCTCCAGTGGGGAGATCCCTGTGGGGGCAGACAGCAGCTCCTACAGGCTGACTGGGCTGAGGCCTGGAGTCATCTACACAGTCTACATCTGGGCTGTCAAGGGCTCCCGGGTCAGCAGGAAGAGCTCCATTGTAGCTGAGACAGGTCACTAACTAGTCTCATACTTTTTGAGTGTGAGGGGTGAGATCCCACACACTGTAGAGATGTTAGTTCATGAGTCATCTTTGTTCAAGTTTCCATAACCTGTAGGTAGATAGGACTGAGGTCTGAACAGACATTTTACAGCTTCTGCTCCTTTTTATAACCAGTAGGGAACACAATATATGGTCTATACTTGTCATGTAGGTTTGTCACTTATGGGTGGCACAAATTGTGATATGGGGGACTGGAATGGGCAATTTATTTGCAAATGCAATACTGTAGTTTAATATACTATATTAATTACTTTAGTGTTTTTGCGGAGTGAAGTGTTTTATTGACATTACTGTAGTATTTACTGTAGTTTTGCAGTCTGTAATACAGTGTTGTATTTACTATATTATTCTACAATATACTACAGAATTGTATAGTAAGTACCACACATGACCGAGGGATACTACATTGTGTAGTACAATATAATACAGTATACTACAGAATTCTATAGTAAGTAATGTAGTATTCTATAGTAAACTGTAGCATTTGTTCATGTTCAACTATGTGCCTGAATCCCAAATGAATGGAAAAGAAAATAACTGTCTAAATTCATAATTTAAGATAGTGCCTATATTTTACATTATTTGGGGATTTGGGATGAGGGTACATGAGAACAGTAGATCTACACAACAGATGGCAAGGAACATGTACTTATATATCAATATTAAACCATTTATGAGGCCTGATCATCTCTGACAAACTTTGATTTTGGTGTGTGAACTGACCCTTTAAAGTCTCTCTTATACAATGAGAGTGATTTACAGCTCTCTCAGGTACAGCAGGTCTTGATACAGTAAATCAATTAAATGTCACAAACTTCATGACATGACACAGAAGAGCATTAACCCTTATATCAATGGTTCTCCAGATCTGGATGCTCCTACTAACCTCTTGACCAGAGAAGTGACCGAGGACACAGCCGATGTGTCGTGGGACAGACCTCTAGCGGACATCGACGGCTACGTGATCAGCTACAGCTCTGCTGAGGGCTCCAGTGGGGAGATCCCTGTGGGGGCAGACAGCAGCTCCTACAGGCTGACTGGGCTGAGGCCTGGAGTCATCTACACAGTCTACATCTGGGCTGTCAAGGGCTCCCGGGTCAGCAGGAAGAGCTCCATTGAAGCTGAGACAGGTCACTAACTAGTCTCATACGTTTTGAGTGTGAGGAGTGAGATCCCACACACTATAGAGATGTTAGTTTAGGGTTTGTCTTTGTTCAAGTTTTCCATAACCTGTAGGTAGATAGGACTGAGGTCTGAACGGACAGATCAGAGCTTCTGCTCCTTTTTATAACCTGTAGGTAACACAATATATGATCTGTACTTGTCATGTAGGTTTGTCACTTATGGGTGGCACAAATTGGGATATGTGAATGGGCAGGGTATATGCAAATGAAATACTGTAGTATAATATTTAAGAGATAATGCCAGAGAGCCGGTGTTTGGAGGATATATTGCCACGGGTATTGTTAGGCCTAAGTCGAAGTCGTGTAATACTATAGTAATTACTTTAGTGTTTTTGCGGACTGTAGTGTTTTATTGACATTACTGTAGTCTTTACTGTAGTTTTGTGGCATGCAGTATACTGTAGTATTTACTATATTGTTGTAAAAAATGATATCGTAAGTACTACAAATGACCGAGGGACACTACATTGTGTAGTATAATATACTACAGTATACTACAGTTTACTACAGAATTCCATTGTATATAATGTAGTATTCTATAGTAAACTGTAGTAGTTGTTCATGTTCAACTACGTGCCTAAATCCCAAATGAATGGAAAAGAAAATAACTGTCTAAATTCATAATTTAAGATAGTGCCTATATTTTACATTATTTGGGGATTTGGGATGAGGGCACATGGCTAGATCTACACAACAGATGGCAAGGCACATGGACTTATATATCAATATTAGACCATTTATTTGGCCTGAAAACCTCTGACAAACTTTGATTTTGGTGTGTGAAATGTCCCTTTAAAATCTCTCTTATACAATGAGAGTGATTTACAGCTCTCTCAGGTACAGCAGGTCTTGATACAGTAAATCAATTAAATGTCACAAACTTCATGACATGACACAGAAGAGCATTAACCCTTATATCAATGGTTCTCCAGATCTGGATGCTCCTACTAACCTCTTGACCAGAGAAGTGACCGAGGACACAGCCGATGTGTCGTGGGACAGACCTCTAGCGGACATCGACGGCTACGTGATCAGCTACAGCTCTGCTGAGGGCTCCAGTGGGGAGATCCCTGTGGGGGCAGACAGCAGCTCCTACAGGCTGACTGGGCTGAGGCCTGGAGTCATCTACACAGTCTACATCTGGGCTGTCAAGGGCTCCCGGGTCAGCAGGAAGAGCTCCATTGTAGCTGAGACAGGTCACTAACTAGTCTCATACTTTTTGAGTGTGAGGGGTGAGATCCCACACACTGTAGAGATGTTAGTTCATGAGTCATCTTTGTTCAAGTTTCCATAACCTGTAGGTAGATAGGACTGAGGTCTGAACAGACAGTTTACAGCTTCTGCTCCTTTTTATAACCAGTAGGGAACACAATATATGGTCTGTACTTGTCATGTAGGTTTGTCACTTATGGGTGGCACAAATTGGGATATGGGGGACTGGAATGGGCAATGTATTTGCAAATGCAATACTGTAGTTTAATATACTATATTAATTACTTTAGTGTTTTTGCGGAGTGAAGTGTTTTATTGACATTACTGTAGTATTTACTGTAGTTTTGCAGTCTGTAATATACTGTTGTATTTACTATATTATTCTACAATATACTACAGAATGGTATAGTAAGTACCACACATGACCGAGGGATACTACATTGTGTAGTACAATATAATACAGTATACTACAGAATTATATAGCAAGTAATGTAGTATTCTATAGTAAACTGTAGCATTTGTTCATGTTCAACTATGTGCCTGAATCCCAAATGAATGGAAAAGAAAATAACTGTCTAAATTCATAATTTAAGATAGTGCCTATATTTTACATTATTTGGGGATTTGGGATGAGGGCACATGGCTAGATCTACACAACAGATGGCAAGGCACATGTACTTATATATCAATATTAGACCATTTATTTGGCCTGAAAACCTCTGACAAACTTTGATTTTGGTGTGTGAACTGACCCTTTAAAGTCTCTCTTATACAATGAGAGTGATTTACAGCTCTCTCAGGTACAGCAGGTCTTGATACAGTAAATCAATTAAATGTCACAAACTTCATGACATGACACAGAAGAGCATTAACCCTTATATCAATGGTTCTCCAGATCTGGATGCTCCTACTAACCTCTTGACCAGAGAAGTGACCGAGGACACAGCCGATGTGTCGTGGGACAGACCTCTAGCGGACATCGACGGCTATGTGATCAGCTACAGCTCTGCTGAGGGCTCCAGTGGGGAGATCCCTGTGGGGGCAGACAGCAGCTCCTACAGGCTGACTGGGCTGAGGCCTGGAGTCATCTACACAGTCTACATCTGGGCTGTCAAGAGCTCCCGGGTCAGCAGGAAGAGTTCCACACCAGCTGAGACAGGTTATCAATTTGCCCTGGGGCTCCAGTCGACAGCCGAGTCTTTTCATGATAATTTCACGCATTCATTGTCCAATGAGGCAGATAGTCATTACTGAACAGGAGCTTATCTTGTGGAGGCATAATCGTTGACGAGCTGCAGGTTCCTCCACTCTTACTGGAATTCTGGTCAACTCTGACTAACAGTTCAAGGATCTGCTCATTATGTGAGACATATACAGTGACCTTTTTTGGAGAATAGAGATGGAGGAATGAAAGGCACGATAAATTGTACATAATCTTATTCAACCGTCCAATGACTGCAACTGAACATATTCACATTTTCATTTGACTGAATTGTTTACATTTTGGGATCTTCTCTTCATAGAAATTGATTCGCCTAAGAACCTAAAAGTGTCAGATGTTAAGCTGGATGCTGCGACCCTGACCTGGACTGCTCCCTTAGCCAGAATCGATGGCTACATCCTCACATTCAGAGCTGAGGATGGCACATTGAAGGTACTTTGATTCTCACATGGTTCACCCTCTAGCAGTTGTAAACAGTGATGTATCCAAATGTTATGACATCTGTACATAGCTATAGAAATCTATTATCATTGTCAGTTATATTTCTTATCTTTAAGTATTGGCGATCACAATGACCTTTCATCATTTTGGTATTTGGTATTTTATTAGGATCCCCATTAGTTGTTGCAAAATCAGCAGCTACTCTTCCTGGGGTCCACACAAAACATGAAACATGACATAATACAGAACATTAATAAACAAAAAACAACTCAAGGACAGAACTACATACATTTAAAAACCGGCACACATAACCTACATATCAATAAATACACACAATATCTAGGTCAAATAGGGGAGAGGGATTGAGCGGTGAGGTGTTGCTTTAACTGTTTAAAATAAATAATTTACTGTTCATTTGAGCAATATGAGATGGGAGTTCCATGCAGCACTTGACCACGTGGCTGGACAATAATCAAGATAAGACAAAACTAGAGCCCGCAGGATATGCTTTTTGGAGTGTGGTGTCAGAAAAGCAGAGCATCTCTTTATAATGGACATGCCTCTCCCCATCTGTACAACCATTGAATCTATGTGTTTTGACCATGACAGTTTAGTCTCTTCAACTTGTTCAACAGCCACACCATGCATTACCAGATCCAGCTGAGGTCTAGAGTTAATGGAATAATTTGTACCAAATACAATGCTCTTAGTTTTAGAGATGTTCAGGACCAGTTTATTACTGGCCAGCCGTTCCTAAACTGACTGCAACTCCTTGTTAAGGGTTTCAGTGACTTAGCTGTGGTTGCTGACATGTACAGTGCCTTCGGAAAGTATTCAGACCCCTTGACTTTTTTGTTTGTTTGGTTACAGCCTTATTCTAAAATTGATTCAAATGTTTTTTCCCTCATCAATCTTAACTCAATACCCCATAATGACAACGCAAGCACAGGTTTTTAGACATTTTAGCCAATTTATTAAAAATAAAACAACTGAAATATTACATTTACATAAGTATTCTGACCTTTTACTCAGTATTTTGTTGAAGCACCTTTGGCAGCGATTACAGCCTTGAGTCATCTTGGTTATGACGCTACAAGCTTGGCACACCTGTATTTGGGGAGTTTCTCCCATTCTTTTCTGCAGATCCTCTCAAGCGCTATCAGGTTCTCTTCATCTCTTCAGAGATGTTCGACTAGGTTCAAGTCCGGTCTCCTGTTGGGTCACTCAAGGACATTCAGACATGTCCCGAAGACACTCTTGCGTTGTCTTGGCTTTGTGCTCAGGGTCGTTGTCCTTTTGGAAGTTGAACCTTTGCCCCAGTCTGAGGTCCTGAGAGCTCTGGAGCAGGTTTTCATGATGGAATTTTCTGCACTTTGCTCCGTTCATCTTTTCCTTGATTCTGACTAGTCTTCCAGACCCTGCCTCTGAAAAACATCCCCACAGCATGATGCTGCCACCACCATGCTTTACCATAGGGATGGTGCCAGGTTTCCTCCAGATGTGACGCTTGGCATTCAGGCCAAAGAGTTCAATCTTGGTTTCATCAGACCTGTTCTGAAAGTCTTTAGGTGCCTTTTGGCAAACTCCAAGCGAGCTGTCATGTGCCTTTTACTGAGGAGTGACTTCCGACTGGGTTCTTGGTCCCCTCCCTGACCAAGGCCCTTCTCCCCCAACTGCTCAGTTTGGCCGGGCGGCCAGCTCTAGGAACTTCTTCCATTTAAGAATGATGGAGGCCACTGTGTTGTTGGGGACCTTCAATGCCGCAGAAATGTTTTGGTACCCTTCCCCAGATCTCTGCCTCTAAATAATCCTGTCTCAGAGCTCTACGGACAATTCCTTCAACCTCATGGCTTGGTTTTTGTGCTGACATGCATTGTCAACTGTGTGCCTTTCCAAATCATGTCCAATCAATTGAATTGACCACAGTGGACTCCAATGAAGTTGTAGAAATATCTCAAGGATGGTCAATGGAAACAGGATACACCTGAGCTCAATTTTGAGACTCATAGCAAAGGGTCTGAATACTTATGTAAAGAAGGTATTTTCCCCCGTTTTTTTTCTGTTTGTCATTATGGGTTGGGTCATCAGCATACATGGACACACAGGATTTGTTTAATGCCAGTCGCAGGTCATTGGTAAAAAGGGAAAAGAGTAGAGGGCCTAGAGAGCTGCCCTGCAGTACACCACACTCTGCCTGTTTGACATTAGAGAGGCTTCCATTAAAGAAAACCCTCTGAGTTCTAATAGATAGATAGCTCTGAATCCACTATATGGCAGTTTGAAAAGCCATGAAACATATGTTTTCTCAACAACAGGTTATGGTCAATAATATCAAAGGCAGCACTGAAATCTAACTGTACAGCTCCCACAATCTTCTTATTATCAATTTCTTTCAACCAATACACTCAGTGTATCTCACCGGAGAAAGCATCCGAGCGAGCAAAACAGCGCCCCTCTGTCTTACTATATGTAGCCCATGTATCTGATGTTGTCTGGCCAGAAATTGTATGACATGCCATTTTCTTTTTGATACATGGTCTACACATAAAAGGCAATTTATGCTTGATCATTAAATGTGGTCCGAGGCTCCGTATGGAGGGTGTGAAGCAATTGAGGTAGCAGGCATGCAGAGGCCAAATTGAGCTGTGCACCGCATTGCTGTGCGTCTCCCACATTTTGTAAACAATGCCGTGTGCTCTGTAGAGCTCTGCATTGACATGATTGGTTGAAGGTAGGTGAGGGCGGGAGATCCTGTATAAACACAAACTCACTTCCATGACAATTTACGTAACAACAGCTCTGCGCTGCTCCGTGAAGCGCAAGAAGTATGAATAACCTGACTTCTGCAGAGGCCGTATCACCATGAATGCTGCATGGCCAATGAAGACTTAGGATTGACCATGCAGCACCTTTTATGAGACAGAGCGGCGCTGTTTCACTCGCTTAGATCTTTTACCTGAGAGTGATGTCTTTCTGTCGGCACGCATCTCCGGCAAATAAATGATCTATATTTTAAGGGCAAGGAGGTACTGTAGAGCGGACCAGGCCCCCTAAGGCCCGTCCATAATATAAGGTGTGCATCTTGTGCAAAAAAATAAATAATATGTCACGATCGTCGTATGGAATGGACCAAGGTGCAGCGTGGTGAGCGTACATTTTCCTTTATTTTTAAATGTCGCCAACAAAACAATAAACAACTAAATGAACGTGAAGCTCCGTAAGGCTATACATGCATTAATGAAGACAACTACCCACAACTACCAAAAGGAAAAAAGGCTGCCTAAGTATGATTCCCAATCAGAGACAACAATAGACAGCTGTCCCTGATTGAGAACCATACCCGGCCAAAACATAGAAACAAACAACATAGAATGCCCACCCCAAATCACACCCTGACCTAACCAAATAGAGAAATAAAACGGCTCTCTAAGGTCAGGGCGTGACAATACCCATGACCTCTAGTAGCAAAATATTGAATTCTGTGTCCCAGACAAAGATGATAATTTCTCTGTGTTCTGAATAGACTTCGGAGAAGAAGCTGAGGGCAGGAGAGAGCAGGTTTGCCATGTCAGGCCTGGAGATGGGAAAGAACTATATTGTTACCCTCCTCGCTTACAGAGGAGCAAAGAGGAGCAGAGTGATAGAGACCACATTCAAAACAGGTAGGATGTGCACTCTATGAACGTCATCCCTAGACCAAACTAGTCTGATTTATTTACATATCAGTGTGGAGACGTTTGCATTTCACTAAGCTCTTGTGCTATTAATGTAGGGTAATTAGTAATGTCTCATTCCTTTCTCATCTTTTAATTGGTCACTTGTGAAATATCACTGACAGCCAACTTTCTGTTCAATTTGTTTATTGCTTTATCAGGGTAAATGAGTTAACACAATTACTTTTGCCCCCCTGAAAATGAAAGCTTACTGACATCATTGTACTTGTACCTTTAGCAGTGGGTTTATTGTACCCGTTCCCCATGGACTGTACTCAGATTAAGACGAATGGTAACATGGCAAGTGGAATCTACACGATTTATATCAACAGTGATCGCACCAAGCCCATGGAAGTGTACTGTGACATGGACACTGATGGCGGTGGATGGGTGGTACGGTCAAGCTAAAGTACATTATGATTTATGTTATTGATGGCTGAAAGAAAAACATGTCAGGATAGATTGAACATTACTCTCATCAATATAAACTGTCAACCAACTTTGTGTGTGAGCAGAGACTGAGATGTACGGTATATCATTCCACAGGTGTTACAAAGACGCAACAATGGACAGATGGACTTCATGAAGCGCTGGAGACAATACATGGCCGGCTTTGGGAACATGACTGATGAGTTCTGGCTCGGTTAGTACTGTAAAGGCATCCTTTTAATCTCTTGTATCTAAATAGGACTGTTATGTCCCTAGGAGTTCCTCTCATGGAATTGAAATTGATGATGCTGCTGCTCTGATGATGATGACCACAACGATGATGATGATGATGACAACCACGATGATGATGATGATGTAAATCATCATCACAATTCTGTTACTCTAACCCATAGGTCTGGACAATATATATGAGCTGACCAATACTCCTACCCAGTATGAGCTGCGAGTGGACCTGGGTGTGGGTTCAGAGAAGGCCTATGCTGTCTATGACAACTTCAAGATAGCTCCAGCAAAGCAGAAGTTCAAGCTGACCATCGGCAAATACAGAGGAACAGCAGGTGGACCAGCTCTTTGTATCTTTCTAACAATTTGTTAAAGAATACATGAATAAATACTCTACACATACACACTACACAAACCCAAGGCTCCAACCAACAAACATACCTATTATCGCACAATACCTTGAACTCCAGTTTTACAATGGCTTGCTAAAAATACAAAAAAGCTCCCAGTTTGAAGTCTACCTGCCATTTAAGGGGCCTTTTACCACTGGCCTTCTCTGACTTGGATTACATACAATAATTCTGTGAATGTGGTATATGATTGTTTTCCAGGTGATGCCATGAACTACCATCAAGGTCGCCCTTTCTCTACTGTTGACAATGACAATGACATTGCTCTCGGTAACTGCGCACTTACTCATCGTGGTGCTTGGTGGTACAAGAACTGTCACCTTGCCAACCTGAACGGCAAATTCGGAGACAACAGACACAGCATGGTAAGAAGTGTTCTTCTTATTTATTATTTTTATTTCTCATGTGTTATTGTTTTGTAGTACTACATTGATATTGATTACGGCATTGTTGGGTTTAGAGCTTGCAAGAAAGGCATTTCACTGTACATTAAAACGTGAAACTTGAAGTGTGCTCTTTAGTTTTTTGGATGTAGTGGGAGATTGTTCCAGCAGATGGCAGTAATAGAATAATATAGAATCTATGGGGGTTGCACATGAGCATCCTGTAGGGGCTTTCCAATCTTAGTTTGAAATGGCTATGTCCTAGATCTATGAACTATTTCTTTTCTTCTCAAAAAGCCTTATAAATAGCAGGGGCTAATAGATAACTTTAATTCTCAGAAAGAACTGTTGTTGTCTCACAAGAACTGTTTGTGTGTCTCTGCAAAGAAGAATGTTGGGAGAAAATGGGAGGGTATAGTTTTGTCCTGTCACATTATACCATGTTTCTCTTAATAACATGTTTAATAATTTTACGTCTGTCTTGGTGTAGGCAACACAAAGAGAGTTAATAGAAGTTTTCAAAGTGGATAAATCTGCCTGACTGGCTAATCTAATGTGTGGCTGTGCCTCTCTTTACTGGGGGCTGGATTTATGTCATGCCTATAACATCCATTTATTTTATTTTTTATTCCACCTTATTTAACCAGGTAGGCCAGTTGAGAACAAGTTCTCATTTACAACTGCGACCTGGCCGAGATAAAGCAAAGCGACACAAACAACAACACAGAGTTACACATGGAATAAACAAACATACAGTCAATAACACAATAGAAAAGAAGAAAGTCTATATACAGTGTGTGCAAATGGCGTGAGGAGGTAGGCAATAAATAGGCCATAGTAGCAAAGTAATTACAATTTGGTCCTTGGCCTACAATCCATATACAACCCTCTGTGTAAAGGGTTCCACATGGAACTCAAAAGGGTTCTACCTGGAACCAAAAAGGGTTCTTCAAAGGGTTCTCCTATTGGAACAGCCAAAGAACCCTTTTAGTTTCTAGATAACACCTTTTTTTCTAAGAGTGTAGACCTATTAAAGACTGAAGCAGAATGAAAAACTGCCTGACTGTGTAATCTAATGTGTTGTCATGTGTCTCTCTAACCTCTACCAGGGTGTGAACTGGGAGCCATGGAAAGGCCACCTGATGTCTCTTGATTTCACTGAGATGAAGATCCGGCCAGTGGGCGCCGCCAGGAAGAGGAGGTCGCTTAGCAGCAGAACAGCTCCTAGAAAATAGTCCCTCTGAGTAACTAAAATATTCAATGGGAACCTCATTACAAACCAGGCGGAGTAGCTAGAGCCTCAACTCTATCACAGGATTACTGTATAACTTACCTTCTGTAACGTATCACATGCCTGTCTTTATTATGAATAGGGGTCCCTTTTGTGATAGCAAATTCATCAGGGACCCCCTCATAATCAGACCACAACTCGAGTGAGATAAAAATAGCATTCAAGGAGTTTTACTATGACTTCAGCAGTGCATGGCCAGACGAACCAAGTCTCAGGCCCTGGGAAGGAATGTTAAACATAATTTAAAAAATGTATATTGTTTGACTTTTTTTTATTTATCTGGCCACGGACCCCCCGCGGACCCCACTTTAAGAATCCCTGAGCTAGATGACCCAATGACACCATGTTTTTAGGATAGTTATATCGCTCTTGTTCACATTCATAACATAGCATAGACCCTGACCCTCTCTTCTAAGGTTTGGTCCCCTGCCTACCCAGCCTACTCTGAGTTAGCTAGATATCACATTTCAGATGTCATGCATAGGAAATAGAATAGATGATATGCTCCTGTGCTTGTAAGATTGTATTTTCAAATGTGTATTGTAGTTGTTGTATTATATTCATGCCACACATTCTCAGAGAAATAAAGTCCCTTCAAAAAAAGTTGCTTTTTAGCTCTAGCATCTACAGTATGCCTGCAGTGAGTGAGATTGTTTTTTGAATGGGACATGGCTTTGCAAAGTGTTTATCAAATAGATGCATTTTAGATTAATCAAGAAATTTGATTCATACTTGAATGCTACATGCTCACTCAAATTCTAAGAAGAGAAACAAAGTGGAATATATTTGATTTCATAAGTATTTTTTCATGTGCAGTTGTTCTCTTTCCCCGAAGAAAGGTTAGACTTGCAGAAATGGTTAGATTTGCAGTTTCCTTTTGCTTTTTACCATTCATGTCACGTTGTGACATAACTGCAGAGTTAACCCGATCTTCATACAGGATATCTGAAAATGGTCCCCATTTATCTCAATTTTGAATTGACGACTATGGTTTTCTCTTTGTCAGACACAGTCTAGGGTAGCCTACACTTGAGTCGTGTATCATCTACCACAAATTAAGCGCAGCAAGTTCAGACAGGGAACCTGAGTATTGGCTCCGGTGATGCATCAGCTGACTTCGCACCAGTCATATTCTACAAACACTTTCTACGAGCTGACAAGGTAAAAATCTGTTGTTCTGCCCCTGAGCAAGGCAGTTAACCCACTGTTCCCCAGGCGCCGATGACGTGGATGTTGATTAAGGCAGCCCCCAGCACCTATCTGATTCAGAGGGGTTGGGTTAAATACGGAAGACACATTTCAGTTGAATGCATTCATTTATACAACTGACTAGGTATCCTTATTTAAGCTGATAATTTTACTAATTCATTCTCCGCAGCCTCTACTGCTGTTGGTCGTTCAATACCATGCGGTTGCATTTTCTTGTATGCGCTGGTGTTCTTGGTGACATGCTAATGCTGTAACATGCATACTCACCGTGTATGTCTGTGTTCTGCTAGCTAGATAATTATTTGCTTATGCTCTGTAACCAGTGGTGACTCGTCATTTAAAGCCCCACCTGTTTTGAGCCATACCTGTAATATCGGCATCCATTCGTGTCACATATCCATTTAGCAAAAAATGTGAAAAAAAGATCCTTGACTTAATAAAGCAGCATACAAACTTGGTCTATTTCTTTGAGTAAGGCAGCTCCAAAATGCAGCGGTTTCGGCCTAGCGCAGTGCTTTCTGTGGTGGAGGGGCAGCCAGCAAAAGCACAGAGCATAGGCACACTGATCTGCACATAGTAAGGGGGTACCCTGAATGAATGAAACAGATAAGTATTTATACCTTGGGCCACACAGTTGGCAATTACAGACTCCTGGTGCTGACAGAGGCTGCATTCAACACTTCAACAGTTTCCCACTGTTACATAGGGATGACAAAATAAGCTTAGACTTTCTATATGTTAATTGACAATAGACGTAACCAGGTACAGACTTCATAAAACATTTACAGTTGGCCTATGCAGCAGGAATAAGACTTTAAAATAGTCATGATCAGGGTTAAGCTGTTTATTTATTTTCCTACGGGAGGATTAATGTGATTTGTCTAACTGAATAAAAATGTGTGAAGAATTGTGAGGCATTTCCTTATCTTTCCATCCCTATTATATACATCTTAGCACTAAGAGGTCACTTGCCCTGCAGTGCTGTTATAGGAACCAATCTTATTTCCTGAAATTCGACATCAGTGTGGCTCAAATGGGCTATTGCATCAACTGGCTCCCGTGAGACATTTCAAAAGCTTAACTACCATGTTCCACCATGGGTCTCTTCCTCTTCTTCTTGTCATTCTTGCTTAACTCTGTGTGAATAGCAATGCAAGAAAATATATTCACAGAGTGATGTACACAAATCATTTCTCAGCAGTGGATTGCAACGACAGCTGAGAAACCAGTGGAAGTTGAGAAACCTCAAGTTCAGACAGGAAACGTCACATATTCGTTTAACCATTAATTAGAAAAGATTACAATACATGCAATATGTTGTCTTGGTGGTAGTATCTGCTCCTTCGGGGTAGCTCACTGCCAGAGCCTGCATCATGATAAAAATAATAATAATCACAGGCAGTGAGTAAGGTACGCTGTACCAATCCCCAAAACTGCAGAACCGCTGACAGACAACAAACTATGTGTATGGCAGTAGCATGCCCTTTAAACAGTAATTCAGCAATGTCATCTGTATGACATTGTGTAGCATTCTGAAACTTTGTGTAAGCTACAGTATAGCAGGCACACCTCACTGAGATAGCTTCTCAGAAAATCTCAGTAGGCTTATTTCTCATATACTCACCACATGGGTTCCTTGCCGAGGCAAGAGGAACCTGCCATCTTGGTAAATGAAAAGAATCAACCCATCTACACTGTGCCGTAATCACAACACTGAGATAGCTTCTCAGAACTATGAGTAGGCTTATTCTCATGTGACGCACAGCCCAGTGCCCTCCCTGAGGCAAGATGAGCCTTCATCTGGTACATGACAATATTCTACCTGTGACCCCTGCCAACTACCTGCATCTACAGTCAGTGTTATATAGCAGATTGTAATGCAATAAGAGAGAAGCAACATGGCTACTGGACCATGGGGCTGGCAGTCATGACAAAATGAGCAATTACTGCAGGAACTCAACTAGGCTTCCACAATCTAAGAACATTTAATCAAATGTAACGTTTGAAAGCAGCAGAGGATCATCGGCCCATGATCTTGAGGGTGAAGCTGGGACTGGTTGAGAAGCAGTAGCAGCGCCCATGCTAGAGTGAGATGTCTATAGCTCAGAGCTAGCATGATCAAATTAAATTAAATTGTATTAGTCACATGCGCCAAATACAACAGATGTAGACCTTACAGTACTCGCAAAACTACCTGCCTAGAAGGCCAGCATCCCGGAATCGCCTCTTCACTGTTGACGTTGAGACTGGTGTTTTGCGGGTAATATTTAATGAAGCTGCCAGTTGAGGACTTGTGAGGCGTCTGTTTCTCAAACGAGACACTCTAATGTACTTGTCCTCTTGCTCAGTTGTGCACCTGGGCCTCCCACTCCTCTTTGGTTAGAGCCAGTTTGCGCTGTTCTGAGAAGGGAGTAGTACACAGCGTTGTACGAGATCTTCAGTTTCTTGGCAATTTCTCGCATTGAATACCCTTCATTTTCCAGATCATGAATAGACTGACGAGTTTCAGAAGAAAGGTCTTTGTTTCTGGCCATTTTAAGACTGTAATCGAACCCACAAATGCTGATGCTCCAGATACTCAACTAGTCTAAAGATGGCCAGTTGTATTGCTTCTTTAATCAGAACAACAATTACCAGTTATGCTAACATAATTGCAAAAGGTTTTTCTAATGTTTTAGAAAGGGTTTTCTAATTGAAATGATAAACTTGGATTCGTTAACACAACGTGCCATTGGAACACAGGAGTGATGATTGCTCATAATGGGCCTCTGTACGCCTACGTAGATATTCCATAAAAAAAATCAGCCATTTCCAGCTACAATAGTCATTTACAACATTAACAATGTCTACACTGTATTTCTGATCAATTTGATGTTATTTTAGATGGACAATTTTTAACATTTTCTTTCAAAAACAAGGACATTTCTAAGTGACCCCAAACTTTTGAATGGTAGTGTACTTTAGTACTTTAAAATATTTGTACTTAAATACTTTACACCACTGGGTATTGGTTTATGTCAAAATGGATATGCCAGTATGCCATCAGAGAAGAATAGATGACTTGATAACCAGAGAAATAGACCCCAGAGATTACTAGAATAGACCTGCAGATTAGAGTTGTCTGGAATAGTCCTCTTGGACATAACGTTTCATTAAAGTGATACAACGCTTGATAGCCAACAGCTAATCACCATGTGGGTGATTAACAAGCCCTCAGCATGTTAGATAATGCTCATATCAACAGCCATACAACACAGCTGGGAGCTACAGTATAACAAGCCTGATTGGTCATCGCACCACGGTATAGTGTCAGCTTCCCCACTAACGTCAAAGGTGATCATTTGAAATCTGAGAAAAATCAAATTTTAGGGTTCGAAGTAGTAATACTTTTTTTAATGAGCTGTGAATATGCTTAGTAACGGAAACCCAGTAATAATATTTGGAGATATCACGCTGCTCGGCTGGTGAACGGCGCATATGGCGGTCCACAGCATTTGGGACAGCACTATGGTAGTAGATGTGAGTCATGCCCAGCTACTGTGCATGAAGCTCGTGACCTACAGCATGATAAAAAACACTATAGCCGAGTGAGCTGTATAAGGCTATAAGATACTTTGCATGCACAAAACAGCTTACTGCTATGCTAGAATAAAGACACTCCAAGATACTGCTTTACCTAAATGTTTCATGTGCACGACAGCAAGAATAAAGATGACCACAGTAATTAAAAGACTTAATAATACATATCATTATCCCAGATTATCCAAGGGCCAATCTGGGATAAAACCAACACGAATATCCCACCACTATTTGATACTAGCTGGGGAAAGGCCGGAGAAGTGACCACTAATGTAATGAACAGCTATGGATGACAGTAAAACTATGGTTGAATTACAGGGTTTGTGTGCAAGCATATGTTTACAACAATCAAATAAAACACAGATGTCCAACGTTTTTGGGCAGAAAGGCTCAGGCCAGTGCATTGATGGGCCAATAGTGGAACAACAAAACATTAGTAGCCTAAATATATCACCATGCCCTAAAACGCGTGCTCTTGCCAGCGATACAAGCAACATGCTATGACAATTATGTGCATATGATGAATAAATAACATACAGTGCATTCGGAAAGTATTCAGACCGCTTGACTTTTTCCACATTTTGTTACGTTACAGCTATCAGGATAAGGTAAGACCCAGATGCAGACCGTGTCGAAGTAACAATGTTTATTACAGCAACAGAGGCAAAGGTACAGGATGGTAGGCAGGCTCAGGTCAGGCAGAGGTCGGAAATCCAGACAGGGGCAAAGGTACAGGATGACAGGCAGGCTCAGGGTCAGGCAGAGTGATCAGGCAGGCGGGTTCAGGGTAAGGACAGGCACGGGTCAAAAACCAGGAGGGCGAGAAAAAGAGAGGCTGGGAAAAGACAGGAGCTGACAGAACAAACGCTGGTAAGCTTGACAAACAAGACAAACTGGCAACAGACAAACAGAAAACACAAGTATAAGTACACAGGGGATAATGGGGAAGAAAGGCGACACCTGGAGGAGGGTGGAAACAATCACAAAGACAGGTGAAACAGATCAGGGCGTGACACAGCCTTATTCTAAGATGTATTAAATTATACTTTTTTTCTCATCAATCTACAAACAATACCCCATAATGACAAAGCAAAAATGGTTTACTAGAAATGTTTGTAAATGTATTCAAATTAAAAACAGAAATACCTTATTTACATAAGTATTCAGACCCTTTCAGCTCAGGTGCGTCATGTTTCTATTGATCATCCTTGAGATGTTTCTACAACTTGATTGGAGTCCACCTGCGGTAAATTCAATTGATTGGACATGATTTGGAAAGGCACACACCTGTCTACAGTATATACAGTCACACAGTTGACAGTGCATGTCAGAGCAAAAATCAAGCCATGAGGTCAAAGGAATTATTTGTAGAGCTCCGAGACAGGATTGTGTCGAGGCACAGATCTGGGGAAGGGTACCAAAACATTTCTGCAGCATTGAAGGTTCCCATTATTCTTGAATGGAAGTTTGGAACCACCAAGACTCTTCCTAGAGCTGGCCGCCCGGCCAAACTGAGCAATCGGGGAAGAAGGGCCTTGGTCATGGAGGTGACCAAGAACCAGATGGTCACTCTGACAGAGCTCCAGAGTTCCTCTGTTGAGATGGGATAACTTTCCATAAGGACAACCATCTCTGAAGCACTCCACCAATCAGGCCTTTATGGTAGAATGGCCAGACGGAAGCCCCTCCTTAGTAAAAGGCACATGACACCCCGCTTGGAGTTTACCAAAAGGCACCTGAAGGACTCGCATACCATGAGAAACAAGATTCTCTGGTCTGATGAAACCAAGATTGAACTCTTTGGCCTGAATGCCAAGCGTCATGTCTGGAGGAAACCTGGTGGAAGCATCATGCTGTGGGGATGTTTTTCAGCGGCAGAGACTGGGAGACTAGTCAGGATCGAGGGAAAGATGAACGGAGCAAAGTACAGACAGATCCTTGATGAAAACCTGCTCCAGAGTGCTCAGGACCTCAGACTAGGCGAAGGTTCCCCTTTTAACAGGACAACGACCCTAAGCACACAACCAAGACAACACAGGAGTGGCTTAGGGCAAGTCTCTGAATTTACTTGAGTGGCCCAGCCAGAGCCCGGACTTGAACCCGATCAAACATCTCTGGAGAGACCTGAAAATAGTTGTGCAGCGACGCTCCCCATCCAACATGACAGAGCTTGAGAGGATCTGCAGAGAAGAATGGGGAAACTCCCCAAATACAGGTGTGCCAAGCTTGTAGTGACATACCCAAGAAGACTCGAGGCTGCAATCGCTGCCAAAGGTGCTTTAACAAAATACTGAGTAAATGGTCTGAATACTTACAGTGGCAAGAAAAAGTTTGTTAACCTTTTGGAATTATCTGGATTTCTGCATAAATTGGTCATAAAATTTGTTCTGATCGTCATCTAAGTCACAACAACAGACAAACACAGTCTGCTTAAACTAACAACACACAAATGATTGTATTTTTCTTGTCTATATTGAATACATAATTTAAACTTTCACAGTGTAGGTTGGAAAAAGTATGTGAACCCCTAGGCTAATGACTTCTCCAAAAGCTAATTGGAGTTAGCTAACCTGGAGTACAATCATTGAGACGAGATTGGAGATGTTGGTTACAGTTGCCCTGCCCTATAAAAAACACTCACAACATTTGCCTGATGTGAACCATGCCTCGAACAAAAGAGATCTCAGAAGACCCAAGATTAAGAATTGTTGAGTTCAGTCCACCATAAGACACATTGTCTATACTTGGAGAAAGTTCGGCACTGTTGCTACTCTCTCTAGGAGTTGCCGTCCTGCAATGATGACTGCAAGAGCACAGCGCAGAATGCTCAATGAGGTTAAGAAGAATCGTAGTGTCAGCTAAAGATTTATAGAAATCTCTGGAACATGCTAACATCACTGTTGATGAGTCTATGATACGTAAAACACTAAACAAGAATGGTGTTCATGGGAGGACACCACAGAAGAAGCCACTGCTGTCCAAAAAAAAACATTGATGCACATCTGAAGTTCGCAGAAGAGCATCTGGATGTTCCAAAATATTCTGTAGACAGATAAACTGAAATTGAGTTGTTTGGAAGGAACACACAATATGTGTGGAGAAAAAGAGGCACAGCACACCAACATAAAAACCTCATCCCAACTGTAAAGTATGGTGAAGGGAGCATCATGATTTGGAGCTGCTTTGCTGCCTCAGGGCCTGGACAGCTTGCCATCATCGACTGAAAAATGGATTCCCAAGTTTATCAAGACATTTTGCATGAGAATGTAAGGCTATCTGTCTTCCAATTGAAGCTCAACAGAAGTTGAGTGATGCAACAGGACAACGACCCAAAACACAGAAGTAAATCAACAACAGAATGGTTTCAACAGAAGAAAATACGCCTTCTGGAGTGGCCCAGTCAGAGTCATGACCTGAACCCGATTGAGATGCAGTGGCATGACCTCAAGAGAGCGGTTCACACCAGACATATATCCCAAGAATATTGCTGAACTGAAACAGTTTCCTAAAAAGGAATGGTCCAAAATTCCTCCTGACCGTTGTGCAGGTCTGATCTGCAACTATAGAAAACGTTTGGTTGAGGTTATTGCTGCCAAAGGATGGTCAGCCAGTTATTAAATCTAAGGGTTCACATACCACCCTCAATAAAGACATGAAAACGTATAATTGTTTGTGTGTTATTAGTTTAACTTCTTATGGATTAAATCCCTTTAGCGGGATCGATTTGACAACATCCGGTAAAATGGCAGAGCGCCAAATTCAAATTAAATTCCTATAAATATTAAACTTTCATGAAATCACACATGCAATACACCAAATGAAAGCTACACTTGTTGTTAATCCAGCCGCAGTGTCAGATTTCAAAAAGGCTTTACGGAGAAAGCAAACCATGCTATTATCTGAGGACAGCACCCCATCAAACAAAGACAGACAATCATAATTCAACCCGCCATGCGCGACACAAAACTCAGAAATAAAGATATAATTCATGCCTTACCTTTGACGAGCTTCTTCTGTTGGCACTCCAATATGTCCCATAAACATCACAAATAGTCCTTTTGTTCGATTAATTATAGTTAGTTATATATCCAAAATGTCCATTTATTTAGCGTGTTTGATCCAGAAAAACACCGGTTCCAACTCGCGCTACATGACTACAAAATATCTCATAAGTTACCTGTAATCTTTGTCCAAACATTTCAAACAACTTTCCTAATACAACTTTAGGTATTTTTTTACGTAAATAATCGATAAAATTTAAGAAAAAACAAAGAATCACGTTCCAGGTCGCGCGCACCAAAACATTAGAGTGCACCTGGAGTGACACAGGAAAATAACAGGGCTACCTCCTCATTTCTCTAAAGAAAAACATCAACCAATTTCTAAAGACTGTTGACATCTAGTGGAAGCTAAAGGAACTGCAAGCATATTTCTATTAAAACGGCCTTGCCATAGAAACCCAATGAAAAACAGATTGACCTCAAAAATAAATTCCCTGGATGGATTATGCTCTGGGTTTCGCCTGCCAAATCAGTTCTGTTATACTCACAGACTTTATTCAAACAGTTTTAGAAACTTTCAAGTGTTTTCTATCCACATCTACATTTATATGCATATCCTAGCTTCTGGGCCTGAGTAGCAGGCAGTTTTACTTTGGGCACACTTGTCATCCGGACGTGAAAATAGCGCCCCCAAGCCATAAGAAGTTTTAAGCAGGCTGTGTTTGTCTATTGTTGTGACTTAGATGAAGATCAGATCAAATGTTATGACCAATTCATGCAGAAGTCCAGGTAATCCCGAAGGGTTCATATACTTTTTCTAGCCACTGTATGGAAATGTGATATTTCATTTTATTTTATTTTAAGAAATTGGCCAACATTTCTAAAAGAAAATGATTGCTTTGTCATTATGGGGTATTGTGTGTAGATTGATGAGGGGAAAAAATGATTGAATCCATTTTAGTATAAGGCTGTAACATAACAAAATGTGGAAAAAGTCAAGGGGTGTGAACACTTTCCGAATGCACTTTAAACTAATGCATGACTAGAATGAAGCAATCATACAATTAGTGTAAGTGTAAATACTGCCTCCTAGTGGAGAGAAATAGAGTGTGTTAAAACAGAAAATAATATTAAGTAAGGGAACTTCTGAGTTCAGTGTTGTTATCCGTCTGGCTGCTAGCTAAATCACTGACAAATGGCAAAATAACCCAGACATGGATCAGACCCTCTGCACCGAATAGCAGGCAGGGGAAGCAAAATAGTGATTGCTTTGCGACACTCGCAGTTAGCCACTGATTCTTTTCAAACCACTCATTGTTAAATTTGCAATTTCCGACTTGTTGTGTAATGTTTATGCCCAATGGCCAATGAGCAACAACTCATTTTATCTCTGATTTCTCGTCATATGACAAAGATTGAATAGGATTTGCCAGTAGATTGTCGACGTGATTCATGACGATCACAGTTTATCTAGCTTGCTAGCTACGATTTTAAAGTATGATGTTGACATGATCCGTCCAATCAAATCTACGCGATTTGACATATTTAATCTGTTACCAATGACCTTGAGCCTTCTTGGACGGACATTTCTGCTGTAAATCTATGAGAGCACCCAAGGGGGCATGAACTGCCTAGCTCTCCCATAGATTCTGCTGTGATGTAGTGTCCCCATGAGTGACAGAACCCTGAGCCAATCATGGCGCAACCAGAGAAGATGAACAACCCCTACGCTCTAGCGTGCCTTGGGAGGACGGGTGTGGCGACTGTGGCCTAGACCAAAGTGATGACAATGAATTGTGAGCATGTTCATAGCAAGGTTGCCCATAGCCACTGGTACCTGCTCCCCTTCTCCCATGGCACGACTCCCTAGATATAATACGTATTTTTTGTGTTGGCCAGAAACAATAAGAATATTGATTGTAATGTAATACATTCATTGATGTATGAATGCCTGTGTGCTAATGGAACTCTGAGGATGATTTAACCCCGTTGTGCTTGTCAGCAGTAATTGTACAGAGAACTAGGTACAGAAGATGTTCATGAGAAGATTTCATTGAATTGCTTGAGTAATTGTGATTGTGAATAAAACATATATTTCTGGCCTGATCATTCCCATGCTCCACTCCCGGATGTAAAGAACCTGTGTATTTTAGATAAATGCCGAGGACCTCACCTCGAGTATATAAAGGGTGGTGTAGTACAGGTACAGGAATACAATTTTATGTTAAATCCCACGTTACACTTACATTTTTGTCTATAATTGCAGCAGTGTTTCAAATCAAATCAAATCAAATGTATTTATATAGCCCTTCTTACATCAGCTGATATCTCAAAGTGCTGTACAGAAACCCAGCCTAAAACCCCAAACAGCAAGCAATGCAGGTGTAGAAGCACGGTGGCTAGGAAAAACTCCCTAGAAAGGCCAAAACCTAGGAAGAAACCTAGAGAGGAACCAGGCTATGAGGGGCCAGTCCTCTTCTGGCTGTTCCGGGTGGAGATTATAACAGAACATTGCCAAGATGTTCAAATGTTCATAAATTACCAGCATGGTCAAATAATAATAATCACAGTAGTTGTCGAGGGTGCAGCAAGACAGCACCTCAGGAGTAAATGTCAGTTGGATTTTCATAGCCGATCATTAAGAGTATCTCTACTGCTCCTGCAGTCTCTAGAGAGTTGAAAACAGCAGGTCTGGGACAGGTAGCACGTCCGGTGAACAGGTCAGGGTTCCATAGCCGCAGGCAGAACAGTTGAAACTGGAGCGGCAGCACGGCCAGGTGGACTGGGGACAGCAAGGAGTCATCATGCCAGGTAGTCCTGAGGCATGGTCCTCGGGCTCTTGTCCTCCGAGAGAGAGAAAGAAAGAGAGAAAGAGAGAATTAGAGAGAGCATACTTAAATTCACACAGGACACCGGATAAGACAGGAGAAGTACTCCAGATATAACAAACTGACCCTAGCCCCCCGACACATAAACTACTGCAGCATAAATACTGGAGGCTGAGACAGGAGGGGTCAGGAGACACTGTGGCCCCATCCGATGATACCCCCGGACAGGGCCAAACACGAAGGATATAACCCCACCCAGTTTGCCAAAGCACAGCCCCCATACCACTAGAGGGATATCTTCAACCACCAACTTACCATCCTGAGACAAGGCCGAGTATAGCCCACAAAGATCTCCGCCACGGCACAACCCAAGGGGGGGGGCGCCAACCCAGACAGGAAGATCACGTCAGTGACTCAACCCACTCAACCCACCCACTCTTAATCATCCAAGATGGCATAGCAGTCAGACGTCATTTTGTCCTCGTATTGTCGTGTCCTGTATATATATATATTTACACCTTTCTTCGCATATCTTTTATATATTTTATTATCCAAGAACTCAACTACAAAAAGCTTTCCTGCAACCCGCCTCACCAATTACAAAAAAAAGTATTATTTACCTCAAATCTGAAAATCCACAATAGAAGCTAGCCAGAAGCTAGCCAGAAGCTAGCCAGAAACTAGCCAGAAGCTAGCCAGAAGCTAACCAGAAGCTACCCAGAAGTTAACCAGAAGCTAGCCAGAAGCTAACCTGAATGCTAGCCAGAAGTTAGCCGGTTTACTGGCTAACGTTAGTATTTCAGCTAACCACGTTTTGTGGTCATCAGCTATTCCTTTAGCTCGATAATCTATCGGCACTTTTGTACAACGCGACTCAGACCAGAACATAGGCCTATTTTTCTCAATATCCCCGGATTTCAACCGCAAGCTCTGGACATTTACACCTTGATTTCGCAGCTAGCTAGCTGCAAACCGTGTTTCTATTGGCTTACGTCGATCCCGGAGCAAACTTAAATTATTCCGGAGCTAGCCAGCTGAAGAGTTCCATCAGCCATTCCTGGGCTACAATCACCTATCCGGACCCGTTTTTACTACAAATGCGGAGCCCCACCGGGCCTTCACGACTGACTACCGACGTTATCTGCCCGAGGGAGTTATCCAACTGGCACCTCCGTTGCGACGTTACCTGAACGCTCATCTGGGGCCCGTTAATCGTTAGCTGTCTTATCGGCTGCTATCTGAATAAGTATATCGGACAATTTTTCTTGGGTCACTATAACTATATCTATTTTGCCAATTGGATTGATCCCCTCTACCACACGGAACCCCACTAATCTACCGACGGAAACGCACGAGGTGACTAAAAATAGACCTCCATCCTATGCTATCTTGCTACCGATAGCCAGCTACCCGGCCAGCTGTCTGGATCGCCGTGACCCCAACCAACCTCTACTCACCGGACCCTTATGATCACTCGATTAAGCATGCCTCTCCTTAATGTCAATATGCCTTGTCCATTGCTGTTCTGGTTAGTGTTTATTGGCTTATTTCACTGTAGAGCCTCTAGCCCTGCTCACTATACCATATCCAACCTTTCAGTTCCACCACCCACATATGCGATGACATCACCTGGTTTCAATGATGTTTCTAGAGACAATATCTCTCTCATCATCACTCAATACCTAGGTTTACCTCCACTGTATTCACATCCTACCATACCTTTGTCTGTACATTATTCCTTGAAGCTATTTTATCGCCCCCAGAAACTTCCTTTTACTCTCTGTTCTAGACGTTCTAGACGACCAATTCTCATAGCTTTTAGCCGTACCCTTATCCTACTCCTCCTCTGTTCCTCTGGTGATGTAGAGGTGAATCCAGGCCCTGCAGTACCTAGCTCCACTCCTATTCCCCAGGCGCTCTCTTTTGATGACTTCTGTAACCGTAATAGCCTTGGTTTCATGCATGTTAACATTAGAAGCCTCCTCCCTAAGTTTGTTTTGTTCACTGCTTTAGCACACTCTGCCAACCCGGATGTTTTAGCCGTGTCTGAATCCTGGCTTAGGAAGACCACCAAAAATTCTGACATTTTCATCCCTAACTACAAGATTTTCAGACAAGATAGAACGGCCAAAGGGGGCGGTGTTGCAATCTACTGCAAAGATTGCCTGCAGAGTTCTGTTTTACTATCCAGGTCTGTTCCCAAACAATTTGAACTTCTACTTTTAAAAATCCACCTCTCTAAAAACAAGTCTCTCACCGTTGCCGCCTGCTATAGACCACCCTCTGCCCCCAGCTGTGCTCTGGACACCATATGTGAACTGATTGCCCCCCATCTATCTTCAGAGCTCGTGCTGCTAGGCGACCTAAATTGGAACATGCTTAACACCCCAGCCATCCTACAATCTAAGCTTGATGCCCTCAATCTCACACAAATTATCAATGAACCTACCAGGTACCACCCCAAATCCGTAAACACGGGTACCCTCATAGATATCATCCTAACCAACTTGCCCTCCAAATACACCTCTACTGTTTTCAACCAAGATCTCAGCGATTACTGCCTCATTGCCTGCATCCGTAATGGGTCAGCAGTCAAACGACCTCCCCTCATCACTGTCAAACGCTCCCTGAAACACTTCAGCGAGCAGGCCTTTCTAATCGACCTGGCCGGGGTATCCTGGAAGGATATTGATCTCATCCCGTCAGTAGAGGATGCCTGGTTATTTTTTTTAAATGCCTTCCTCACCATCTTAAATAAGCATGCCCCATTCAAGAAATTTAGAACCAGGAACAGATATAGCCCTTGGTTCTCTCCAGACCTGACTGCCCTTAACCAACAGAAAAACATCCTATGGCGTTCTGCATTAGCATCGAACAGCCCCCGTGATATGCAACTTTTCAGGGAAGCTAGAAACCAATATACACAGGCAGTTAGAAAAGGCTAGCTTTGTCAAGCAGAAATTTGCTTCCTGCAACACAAACTCAAAAAAGTTCTGGGACACTGTAAAGTCCACGGAGAATAAGAACACCTCTTCCCAGCTTCCAACTGCACTGAAGATAGGAAACACTGTCACCACCGACAAATCCACTATAATTGAGAATTTCAATAAGCATTTTTCTACGGCTGGCCATGCTTTCCACCTGGCTACCCCTACCCCGGTCAACAGCTCTGCCCTCCCCTCAGCTACTCGCCCAAGCCTTCCCCATTTCTCTTTCTCCCAAATACAGTCAGCTGATGTTCTGAAAGAGCTGCAAAATCTGGACCCCTACAAATCAGCCGGGCTAGATCATCTGGACCCTTTCTTTCTAAAACTATCTGCTGAAATTGTTGCCACCCCTATTACTAGCCTTTTCAACCTCTCTTTCGTGTCGTCTGAGATTCCCAAAGATTGGAAAGCAGCTGCGGTCATCCCCCTCTTCAAAGGGGGGGACACTCTTGACCCAAACAGCTACAGAGCTATATCTATTCTACCCTGCCTTTCTAAGGTCTTCGAAAGCCAAGTCAACAAACAGATTACCGACCATTTCGAATCCCACCATACCTTCTCCGCTATGCAATCTGGTTTCAGAGCTGGTCATGGGTGCACCTCAGCCACGCTCAAGGTCATAAACGATATCTTAACCGCCATCGATAAGAAACAATACTGTGCAGCCGTATTCATTGACCTGGCCAAGGCTTTTGACTCTGTCAATCACCACATCCTCATCGGCAGACTCGACAGCCTTGGTTTCTCTAATGATTGCCTCGCCTGGTTCACCAACTACTTCTCTGATCGAGTTCAGTGTGTCAAATCGGAGGGTCTGTTGTCCGGGCCTCTGGCAGTCTCTATGGGGGTGCCACAGGGTTCAATTCTTGGACCGACTCTCTTCTCTGTATATATCAATGATGTCGCTCTTGCTGCTGGTGAGTCTCTGATCCCCCTCTACGCAGACGACACTATTCTGTATACTTCTGGCCCTTCTTTTGACACTGTGTTAACAACCCTCCAGGCGAGCTTCAATGCCATACAACTCTCCTTCCGTGGCCTCCAATTGCTCTTAAATACAAGTAAAACTAAATGCATGCTCTTCAACCGATCGCTGCCTGCACCTGCCCGCCTGTCCAACATCACTAATGTGGACGGCTCTGACTTAGAATATGTGGACAACTACAAATACCTAGGTGTCTGGTTAGACTGTAAACTCTCCTTCCAGACTCACATCAAACATCTCCAATCCAAAGTTAAATCTAGAATTGGCTTCCTATTCCGCAACAAAGCATCCTTCACTCATGCTGCCAAACATACCCTTGTAAAACTGACCATCCTATCAATCCTCGACTTCGGTGATGTCATTTACAAAATAGCCTCCGAAACCCTACTCAATAAATTGGATGCAGTCTATCACAGTGCCATCCGTTTTGTCACCAAAGCCCCATATACTACCCACCACTGCGACCTGTACACTCTCGTTGGCTGGCCCTCGCTTCATACTCGTCGCCAAACCCACTGGCTCCAGGTCATCTACAAGACCCTGCTAGGTAAAGTCCCCCCTTATCTCAGCTCGCTGGTCACCATAGCAGCACCTACCTGTAGCATGCGCTCCAGCAGGTATATCTCTCTGGTCACCCCCAAAACCAATTCTTCCTTTGGCCGCCACTCCTTCCAGTTCTCTGCTGCCAATGACTGGAACGAACTACAAAAATCTCTGAAACTGGAAAGACTTATCTCCCTCACTAGCTTTAAGCACCAGCTGTCAGAGCAGCTCATAGATTACTGCACCTGTACATAGCCCATCTATAATTTAGCCCAAACAACTACCTCTTTACCTACTGTATTTATTTATTTATTTTGCTCCTTTGCACCCCATTATTTCTATCTCTACTTTGCACATTCTTCCACTGCAAACCAACCATTCCAGTGTTTTTACTTGCTATATTGAATTTACTTCGCCACCATGGCCATTTTTTATATTTTTATTTATATATATATTTTGTTTGCCTCCACCTCCCTTATCTCACCTCACTTGCTCACATTGTATATAGACTTATTTTTCACTGTATTATTGACTGTATGTTTGTTTTACTCCATGTGTAACTATGTGTTGTTATATGTGTTGAACTGCTTTGCTTTATCTTGGCCAGGTCGCAATTGTAAATGAGAACGTGTTCTCAACTTGCCTACCTGGTTAAATAAAGGTGAAATAAAAAAAAGAAAAAAAAGTGATGCACCCCTCCTAGGGACGGCATGAAAGAGCACCAGTAAGCCAGTGACTCAGCCCCTGTAATAGGGTTATAGGCAGAGAATCCCAGTAGAGAGCAGTCAGAGACAGCAAGGGCGGTTCGTTGCTCCAGAGCCTTTCCGTTCACCTTCACACTCCTGGGTCAGACTACACTCAATCATATGACCCACTGAAGAGATGAGTCTTCAGTAAAGACTTAAAAGTTGAGACCGAGTCTACGTCTCTCACATGGGTAGGCAGACCATTCCATAAAAATGGAGCTCTATATGAGAAAGCCCTGCCTCTAGCTGTTTGCTTAGAAATTCTAGGGACAATTAGGAGGCCTGCGTCTTGTGACCGTAGCGTACATGTAGGTATGTACGGCAGGACCAAATCGGAAAGATAGGTAGGCGCAAGCCCATGTAAAGCTTTGTAGGTTAGCAGTAAAACCTTGAAATCAGCCCTTGCCTTAACAGGAAGCCAGTGTAGGGAGGCTAGCACTGGAGTAATATGATCAAATTTTTTGGTTCTAGTCAGGATTCTAGCAGCCGTATTTAGCACTAACTGAAGTTTATTTAGTGCTTTATCCGGGTAGCCGGAAAGTAGAGCATTGCAGTAGTCTAACCTAGAAGTAACAAAAGCATGGATTAATTTTTCTGCATAATTTTTGGACAGAAAGTTTCTGATTCTTGCAATGTTACGTAGATGGAAAAAAGCTGTCCTTGAAACAGTCTTGATATGTTCGTCAAAAGAGAGATCAGGGTCCAGAGTAACGCCGAGGTCCTTCACAGTTTTATTTGAGACGACTTTACAACCATCAAGATTAATTGTCAGATTTAACAGAAGATCTCTTTGTTTCTTGGGACCTAGAACAAGCATCTCTGTTTTGTCCGAGTTTAAAAGTAGAACGTTTGCAGCCATCCACTTCCTTATGTCTGAAACACAGGCTTCTAGCGAGGGCAATTTTGGGGCTTCACCATGTTTCATTGAAATGTACAGCTGTGTGTCATCCGCATAGCAGTGAAAGTTAACATTATGTTTTAAAATGACATCCCCAAGAGGTAAAATATATAGTGAAAACAATAGTGGTCCCAAAACGGAACCTTGAGTAACACCGAAATGTACAGTTGATTTGTCAGAAGGCAAACCATACAAACTGATATCTTTCCGACAGATAAGATCTAAACAAGGCCAGAACTTGTCCATTCCAAAAGAATGTGGTGATCGATGGTATCAAAGGCAGCACTAAGGTCTAGGAGCACGAGGACAGATGCAGAGCCTCGGTCTGACGTCATTAAAAGGTAATTTACCACCTTCACAAGTGCAGTCTCAGTGCTATGATGGGGTCTTAAACCAGACTGAAGCCTTTCGTATACATTGTTTGTCTTCAGGAAGGCAGTGAGTTGCTGCGCAACAGCTTTTTCTAAAATGTTTGAGAGGAATGGAAGATTCGATATAGGGTCAAGGTTTGGCTTTTTCAAGAGAGGCTTTATTACTGCCACTTTTACTGAGTTTGGTACACATCCGGTGGATAGAGAGACGTTTATTATGTTCAACATAGGAGGGCCGAGCACAGGAAGCAGCTCTTTCAGTAGTTTAGTTGGAATAGGATCCAGTATGCAGCTTGAAGGTTTAGAGGCCATGATTATTTTCATCATTGTGTCAAGAGATATAGTACTAAAACACTTAAGTGTCTCTCTTGATCCTAGGTCCTGGTAGAGTTGTGCCTACTCAGGACAGCTGAGCTTTGGAGGAATACACAGATTTAAAGAGGAGTCCGTAATTTGCTTTCTAATGATCATGATCTTTTCCTAAAATAAGTTCTTGAATTTATTACTGCTGAATTGAAAGCCATCCTCACTTGGGGAATGCTGCTTTTTAGTTAGCTTTGCGACAGTATCAAAAATAAATTTAGGATTGTTCTTATTTTCCTCAATTAAGTTGGAAAAATAGGATGATCGAGCAGCAGTGAGGGCTCTTCGATACTGCACGGTACTGTCTTTCCAAGCTAGTCGGAAGACTTCCAGTTTGGTGTGGCACCATTTCCGTTCCAATTTTGAAGCTTGCTTCAGAGCTCGGGTATTTTCTGTATACCAGGGAGCTAGTTTCTTATGACAAATGTTTTTCGTTTTTAGGGGTGCAAACTATGCATCTAGGGTATTGCGCAAGGTTAAATTGAGTTCCTCAGTTAGGTGGTTAACTGATTTTTGTCCTCTGACGTCCTTGGGTAGGCAGAGGGAGTCTGGAAGGGCATCAAGGAATCTTTGTGTTGTCTGAGAATTTATAGCACGACTTTTGATGCTCCTTGGTTGGGGTCTGAGCAGATTATTTGTTGCGATTGCAAACGTAATAAAATGGTGGTCTGATAGTCCAGGATTATGAGGAAAACATTAAGATCTACAACATTTATTCCATGGGACAAAACTAGGTCCAGAGTATGACTGTGACAGTGAGTAGGTCCAGAGACATGTTGGACAAAACCCACTGAGTCGATGATGGCTCCGAAAGCCTTTTGGAGTGGGTCTGTGGACTTTTCCATGTGAATATTAAAATCACCAAAAATTTGAATATTATCTGCTATGACTACACGGTCCGATAGGAATTCAGGGAACTCAGTGAGGAACGCTGTATATGTGTCACGGTTCCTACAGAAGGTGGCTCCCCTTCCTGTTCGGGTGGCGCTCGGCTGTCGTCGTCACCGGCCTACTAGCTGTCACTGATCCTTTTTTCCACTTTTCTGTTTATTGGTTTCACCTGTTTTGTGTTTGGTTGATTCGTCGGGCTATATTAACCAGTAGGCCCGCCTGCTATTTGTGCGGGATTGTTTGTGTGACTAGGGTGCACGTTTGAGGTTTACGTGTTTCCTATTTTGTGGGTTTTGCTGGACTGTTTTAGTCCCCGGTTTTGGGGCATTTGTTTTGTGTGCGCCCTGTGTGTTGTGGGGTGGCTTATGTTCGCCGTTTTGTGCATTAAATACCACAACTCTCTGCTTCCTGCGCCTGACTTCGCACCCACTACACCCAGATCGTTACAATATGGCCCAGGAGGCCTGTAAACAGTAGCTATAAAAAGTGATTGAGTAGGCTGCATAGATTTCATGACTAGAAGCTCAAAAGTTTGATTTTAGTATGTGTCTATTTTTGTCTAAGTTTAACATGAGCACAAGTTTGGACTTCAACAGATTCCAAAGCATGTGTCATCTGACGAGGACTTTCAAACAACTGTGTACCCATGAACATAAACTGATTCACAGTTGAGGCGGCTATGCGTAGGGTTTATGTATTTTTTTCCATGCGTGGTAGTGTAATATTCGAACAAGGCTTTTTTGTTCAGAGGTGGAGTAGTTAGTGGGAGGGGTGTGTCATGGCAGACAAGCTGCCATCAGCTCGCAGACACTTTCCACTGCATGGCTGTGTTCTGCCTCTGGATGGTTGGGCTTGTCAGCGCTGTAGGACTCAGCTACACAGTATGTGTGACAGAGAGTGGGAAACCCCCACACCATACACTTGACACACCATTAGCTAGTCACTGCTACCGAGCCAGACTATGTATCATTATGTATCAATTCGAAATCCAGTGTGTGTGGATGCTAATGGTTTGTCAGTTACCAAACATCAGATAAAATGATGATAAAATTGCCCAAACCCTGTAGGGATGAAGTCAACTTGTACAACAAAGATGACAGAAATGATGTATGATGATCTCCAAGTGAAGATGGGTCTGATATGTGAATGGGCATAATCACTGGATTGCAGCGACTAGTTGGTGTCCATAAACTACTTTCGAGGCCAGGACATGATTAATAACAAAATGGAAATAGCTCTCAAGGTAAAGGCCTACACTTTCTGTTATATAATGTCTCATATTTTGTTAGGGCTCTATTCAATTCATATCGCAGAAGTTCAGCGTTACAGCGTCATTGAAATTTAAATGCAATTTTCCCGCGTTAGTTGAGATTGTGATACACAATCGGAAATTGCCTTCACATTTATATTGTGCAATCTGTACCGCTTCAGCGATATAGACTGAATAGAGCCCTAATCTAATTGCACATATTGTGAGCCTGAGCCAAACATTAACCAAACAACAAATAATTAACAATGCATAAAAAATACTTTATTTTTTTGTCTCCCTTTTCTCCATATAGCTGTTATGTAAAATCAAATGATAGGATAAATTATGCATGCGGTATCCACTGTGGCCTGAGCTCATAACTTGAATGATTGCCTCAGCTTTTTCTTGTGTAATAACAAACAGCCAGAATATACAGTATGTTCTCATGCATAATTGGGACAGATCACAGCTTCAGTGATAGAATGTGAAACTATCGTCTATGGCAGATTTACTGTTTAAACAAAGGGCAAATCCCCCCACCCCGATCCTGTGAATTGAAAAGAAAAACTTTACAAAGGAAAAGTATTTTTCCACCCTCAGACTTTTTATAGATGAATAACTAATGCAGAAGTCTTTAAGCTCAAAATAAGGATCATGAATACATAACAAATAAAACTGATTTGTCACCGGATTTGTAAATTGGAAATCAATTCAGAGATTCTTGAAAGACGGAACAATATCTACTTTTGTTTCAAAAATACAAACATTTGTAAAATATAGAAAATTATTCATTTGAAAATCCCCAATAAAAACACAACAATTCTCAGATCTTACAGCACTCTGATGGACTTGACGTCAGACAAAAATCTGACGGAGTTTAATGGAATTGACAAAAATTGCCTTTTTCTTGACCGTTTATGGTTGTGACCATTGTGATTTCAATATTGTTTGTTTAAATCTATCAAAAGTAGAGAACTTTACAGACCATGAGTGGTCTTGCTACACTACATGTAATGAGGACATGAATAAGGGGTCCTTATGGTATAGCTGACCCTGCTCATTCCTGATGAATATAGGATTTTAAACATCTGACGGAAGTTGACCAAATCTTCGGACACATTTTTTAGGAATCACAGTTTTGAGATAGAATAACTATTATTTTAAGTCAGAGGGCTACATTGGCACTGAGGGATGAGGATATAAGAAGGATCCACTCAGCGCCCCATAAATCTGAGAGCCTGGTGCCCATGCATAATGATATTATGAACCAATTGGGACAGTGCAAGACAGTAAACATGAATCTGTGTCATCAATCTGAGCATAAGGCAGCGTAAAACACCGAACTGTTAGATACATTTTTTCATCAACAATACTAGCTGCTGTATGTAGGATACTCTACGGGGAAAGAAACGTATACATTGAGCAATGTAATTGAAAGATCTCAGTGCTTCACTTGGTTCTATTAAATTCTGCGTTTGATAATTAACTCATAAATGGAATTAAGATCTCCATTCAGTGGGTAAGTGCAATAACTGCAAGTGCTTTGAACTTAAAATGGTCTAACCTATTAAAAATAGTCTTCTAACTGAATCACAATACTAGATTGCTGGCTTCCAGCATTGGAAATATAAATAGTCCCCAAATGTGAAGACAGTGAATTTCACACAGAAGTGCACACTAACACATACGCCATGTGCCATCTATCACTCTCCCATGCACATACACCCATTTGCTCATGCACAAGCACACACCCACGTATGCAAGCACACACGCACACACGCACACAGACAGAAGTTTTGTTCTTCTATCCTTGTGGGGACCTAAAATTAGATTTCCATTCAAAATCCTATTTTCCCTAACCTTAACCTGTAACCCTAACCCAAACCCTAATCCTTACTCCTAAACCTAATCCCTTACCCTAACCCTAATTCTAACCCTAAACCTAATCCCTACCCTAACCCTAATTCTAACCCTAACCCTAACCCGATAGTCTTTGTCCTCATGAGGACATGGGAATTTGACTTGTTTTACTATCGTTGTGGGGACTTTTGGGGATTTTAGGTCCCGACATGGATAGAAGAACACACACGCACGCACGCACGCACGCACGCACGCACGCACGCACGCACGCACGCACGCACGCACGCACGCACGCACGCACGCACGCACGCACACACACACACACACACACACACACACACACACACACACACACACACACACACACACACACACACACACACACACACACACACACACACACACACACAATCAATGACGTATCGTTTGCTCTTTTAGTGTCTTTTAACCGTTTCTGTCGAGCATATTGAACACCAGTGCTCGGCATCCTGCACCTGTACCTTGCAGTAAAAAAAGAGCTTCATGTGAATACAAAAGGATAAAACCTTATCTGAACCTTACACCATCGTCAGGGCAACCCTGTCTGGTGTCATAGGTCCTGTTTTGACCGAGATCCACAAGTCCTCATCTTTCGGAATCTTCTTATTTTTGTCTGATTTTGCTGTGGCTGAGCTGGGGCTGTCTGCACAGCAACCAGCGGAGTTGGCCCGGCGACAGCAGCAGCAGTGGCAGCACACCACCAGAGAAGTGAAGAGCACCACCATAGGCAGGGCTAGCAGCACCACCAGGCAGACTGTGTTATAGATCCCCTGGTCATGCTTAGTGGTGGCCACCTTCCACAAGTCACTGAAAAAATCCAAGATGTCTTCCTTCATGGTTCACTGACAGTGTCTGAACAACTCCTCTTGAGGGTAATCTATTGAAGAAGAAACCAATTACAATAGTGAACACGTTCTGATTGAAGTAGTCAGCAAGGGTGTTGCTGTTATCAGGGGATTGTTCTTGTGTTGATTTGACCCTGATCTAGTGCTGGTTTCAGTTTCCTGGTGAACTCATGACATTGAAGATTTCGCTGATATAGTAGGACATCCCAGTCACAATGAATATCTGATGAAGGAAAGGGAGGATGGGACAGACTAGAAAAATCATTGATGCAGAGAGAATCTCTTTATCCTCCCCTCCTTACTTAACCGCCTTATCTGGGGGTTTGAAGACCAACGCATTTTTTTATGAAAGTTTGAAGTCCAAAGATCAATTGTTTATGAGAGAGGGGGAGTTTTCCTTTGTAATCCTTCAGTTGCTGTAATGATTCCAATCTCTCATTGCCTTGATGGGAAGGTCTATGAAGTCTGCCTGTTTGTGTAGTTTGTTTGTTTCCTCTTTTGGGATTTGGGATCCAACCTCACGTCCTCTGGAGTCTCCTCTCTATTTTAATCCATTCTCCTCTGGGAGAAGTGATGGAATGAGGACATTTTCTGTGGAGAGAATTAGAGAGAAGAAGGTGAGCAGAGTGAACCCCAGTCCCACTGGTGCCTTTTCGCTCTCTTCCCTCCCCTGCTCAAGTATCTTATTCAGCTTAACTCTCATTAAAGTTGCAGGAAAATGTCATGGCTCTGGCTGCCTGAATGCACCATGGAGGGAAATACATTTAAATGTGCCGGCTAATGGCGGCCTAGCTTTGATGGTTTTGACTTTAACATTGACTGAGTGTAGCACTCCACCGTAACTTGGATCAATGGTAACCGTTATGGGTATCCAGGAGGTCAAAGGGTAGTTTATAGGTTTATGTTGACTAGGATTATGGCCCTGTGAGGAAAGATTTTTTTTAAATATTATATTGCCTGCTCCACTTTCTAAGCCGTATGTATCTGATTGCAAGTGAACAGAAAGAAGGTTGTGTTTGTCTCACAGCCCATGTGTGAAATTGGCTTACCCATAGTCAGCTTCACTTCCTTCCTAGCATAACAAAACAGGAAACTGCGCGCTGCTGCTACTTGCATTGAGTTAAGAAGGCTGCACCTACTTGCAGTTTGTCAAAATGAAGGTCCCATTTCAGCTAAACACATTTTTTCACCAAATCCATTAAATGTAAGCTTCTCCATTAGTCATGTATGTAGGTCTATGCATTTGTTTTATGGTGATGTTGAGTCTAAAGTTGAGACATACAAGGTATGATGACTGGAAGGAATGAGTAACAATCCCACTGGGCACACACTGGTTGAATCAATGCCACGCCATTTCAATGAAATGTTGGTTCAATGTAAAATAGATGTTGAGTTTACATCTGTTCCCAGTAGGATATCACTCATTAGCATTGTCTCGCAAGGTGTAAGAATAGTCTTCCTCGCTAGAGTAGAAAATGGTCAGAGGTCTGTTGTAGTGCACACCACATAAATTTACAGACGCTGTGAAGAACTTGGAGAGTAGTTTTCAAGCAGAAATTGAGAATGAAGAGAATCAATGAAATCTCAATGCATTGAAAAATATATCAAGATCTTATTCTCTATCACAACATCCCCATTCCATAGAGTGTCATGCTATTAGACGGTCTTTGCACTCTGGTCAGGCTGTGGAATGAATGTAAAATAACAACAATGTAACAAATTGACATAACATTGTCTTGGCCTATGATCAGCTGTAAACAGGAAGATACTTTCAGTGGCTCACAAAGCCAGGATGGGGAAAAAACTCTTATGACTTCATCAGTAAGCTACAGCTATTTATGGAACTTGGAACTCTGTTCTGCCCAACCTTAAAGCCTGAATGACAGAAGGCAACACAAGGCAAAACAGGAATATTTAATGAATGGCCCACGGTAATTTGTTGAAAAACCCTTATGAAAAAGAAATGGCGAATGTTCAATTCTAATTATCTTAATAATAAGAGTCAGTCAACAGTCTTTTGCAGGGATAGTCAAAAGTTTAGAGACAGCAAAAGTCATGCATTAGTGTACCAAATTCATATCTTTACTCAAAATCAGTGTCGTGGTAAGAAACACAAGATTGCATATTTTTGATGGGAACAGTTGGGAACATGACCATATCTCCACACAGTATAAGAGAGGACATTGTCTCAATGCATTACAGTTCAAGCTGAAAGGTAACCTTTGAGTCAGGGAGAGTGAAATAGTATAAGTAGAGGAGAGAGCATAACGAGGCAAAGTTTCAAATCAAATTATAGAAATCTCAGACATTTAAGATCTTAGGTGAACCTTAGGTTTCAACCATCGAAACCATAATGTCACTAGTCATAGACAATGTGCAAAGCATTGTGCAATGAATGGCCCAACGCTATATTTAAGATTTACATTTCCTGAAAGAGATATGCTATAGAATGGCACTGAGTAGTGACTGACTAGCAACATATCATCTGGTACATCACAATACCTGTTTAACCAATGGAGGGGACTTTCCAAAACAACAGACTTCCAGTTCACGCATAGTATTATAAGTATATACATTGACTCCTTAGCCACAGATACTCAACCAAATAAGATCAACAGCATTCAAGATCAACAGCTTCCCATTCATCATTTCTCAACAGACTTTTGAAATGTACACCTTACCGGCAAAAGGTTTTAGAAGTCCGGGCCAGTAAAGCTGTTTTTCCCTCTCCTCTTTCTTGTAAATCCTCTTTAATATCGGCTGCTGCTTTTTGTTGATATTCTCTAAGCTCTCAATGTTGCCCCATACCTTGTATGTATTGAACTGTGCTCTTTGTGCCTGTATCTCTTTACCTCTCTCTGCCCATGTGTGTCACTCTCTCAGTGCAGCGTCCCTTCTCTCTGCCCTGCACACCCTGTGTAAGAAAGGGCCCTCTGTCTGTATTCGCGTTCCCTTGCCTGACACGCTGCATTCTTGTGGTTACTTTATACACACAAGTTCCCAGTGATGTCAGAGAGAGAGCGAGAGAGAAAAAAAGAGAGAGGACAGAGAGCTCCCCTGAGAATCCCACTGCTCATAATTAATTGGATTTGTCTGCAGTTTGTAACTTGATGTTTTCAAATTCATATTCTAAAGAGCTGCTGACTTTAGTGTTTGAACGCTTTACCACAACATTAATGCACATAATTATAAGTGTTATAAACCTAAAATTTACCAAAACACCTCACCCATTTCAGCGCTACCTCACTAACTCTAATTGGAAAGAGGAAATGAAAGTGTGTGTGCATGCGTGTGTGTGTGTGTGTGTGTGTGTGTGTGTGTGTGTGTGTGTGTGTGTGTGTGTGTGTGTGTGTGTGTGTGTGTGTGTGTGTGTGTGTGTGTGTGTGTGTGTGTGTGTGCGTGTGTGGGTCCTGTATGCTCAGGGTGTGGACAGAGCAGGGAAACAGGTGAAGCAGAGAGAGATGCACTGATGTGTGACTGCTTTGTAGAAATCTGTGAGAGATCATGTGACCCTGTTCGTGAGGAGAATGGACCTCATCCATGCCTGTGGCAAACAACATGCACTCACTGGTAAGAGACTGTCACATCCCACAACATACACACTTTGACCCTTGTACTGTAATTCACAGAGAGAGATGAGGAGAGAAAGAGGGAAAATACACACTGAAATATGTTCTTTTAAACTAAATAGGTGCTCTGACTGTCTGACTGACACCAAAAAGTGTCCCCTATTGGAAATATGTATTATTTTGTTAACCTCCTACTGAACCATGAATACGCTGGCTGTGGCCATGTGAGTATATGTGTTTCATGATCACAGTAATCCTCATTTTGCAATAAGAATGTGAGATTTATTCTGTTTGCTCCAGGCTTTGTTTTAATGTGGAGTTTATTGGGATACGCTACACCCAGTTACCTGTCTGTAGGCTATATACTGTCGTACTTCACATTGAGGGGTGAGGACTGAATCGTACACTCTTAGAAAAGTATTCTTTGTCTGTCCCCACAGGAGAACCCTTTGAATAACCTTTTTTGGTTCCAGGTATAACCTTTTGGGTTCCATGTAGAAAACTTTCCACAGAGGATTCTACATGGAACCGAAAAGGGTTCGTTCTACCTTGATCCAAAAAGGGTGCTCCTATGGGGACAGCCAAATAACCCTTTTGGAACCCTTTTTCAAAGATTGTAAAGAGGTAAAGGAACTGTAATCAGGATGTAAAGACTAGCACTACCGCAGTCATTGCTCAAAGCTAGGATTCCCCTATTTGTGCTGCTAAATCAACCCATTATCTCTCCTAATTTCCTGTTTGGAAACTCTATTCTCAATTTTCATAATCTGTGACAGAAACCAAGAACACTGCTCAGCAGAAAACATTCTCATAAAGAAGTGGCTCTTCTTGGGAATCTTTGGGGGTAGGCTAAATATTGCCCTGCACAGCAGCATTAGGGTGCCTTTGAAACGTTACTCTGCACATTTTATGAGCTCGTGTGCTAATGAAAAGTAAATCAGAAGGATGCGGAGGCCAAAAATAGGCTAGGCCGTTCCGTTGCTAACCAGTCCCAAAAGCAAAGCAGGCCATGAGTCACTCCTGTAAAATGTTTTGGCCCAGTGCAATGAAAACAGGAGGAGGGATCTGAAGAACACACAATGTAGATTTGATGGAGATTACTCTATATATGGAAGTACCTCTCCTGTATTTTCAGTGATGGCATTGTAAAAAAAGTAGTTATTAGCTCTGATGTAAACAAAGACCTGTTTAGGAACTTTCCAATCCACTTTCTGACTGACTGGTCCAACATACAGCTTGTGTAAATGTGACTGGATGAAAGTAATTTGACTGTGATATCAGATTCATGTTAAAGAGACTATTGATTTCGAAAGTACGTCAATAAGTAGCCAATCAATTCCAGGCTAAAGGTCGAACTTGAGGCAGGGGCGTCAATTGGGTATGGCAGAGTACAGCAGACAACATACCCTAGCTCAACACCAACAATTTAAAATAGGCTACAAAAATCATTCCAATCCCGATTAAAAGGAAATTAGGTTTGCAAGAAAGGCATTTCACTATACTTTTGCATGCAATATTAAAACTTAACATTTAGCGGGCTGGTTTTAAGACCATGCGGGCAGCTCAGAGTGGACGGGGAGGCTGTTTGCCTCGCTGCAGTGAACAGCTCTAAAGAATGCAGAGGTGGAAGATGGCTGTAGATGACTACGTAACTCCTGTTTGACTTGATATGAAATGAAACTACAGTTTTTAATCCCAGTGCATAGAAACAAATTGCTGTATGACGTGCTGTATGAATTGTTGTCGTCAAAATGTATGTCCCTTGTCAGCTGAGGTGAATGAAGCTACAGCAGCCAAGGTGTTCTACGAATGGTTTTAAATTGTGTAGAAATGCAGTAAATAACTTTATAAAAATGACGTGGATTAGCTGAAATTACACCACTGACTCAAGGTACATTTGACCACATGATATACTGGACACACTGTTTAAACCGGTTGGTTATTCCCACATGACTCATCTCTTCCTTCCCGTTATTCAAGTATTTTAAAAGGCAGAATAAAGAAGGCACCTTGTCAACCTGTCCGGACATGGATTAAGAGACCCTACCAATGCTTGGATTTGTTATTCTCAGTAGTTGACTACTAGGGTATACTGTCTGGTACATACAGTCCAGTAAGTCAGACAACATCTATAGTATGAATAGAAGCGTCTGTTTTCAGGAGGAAATCAGCAAGATGGAGACATGCACTTGTGTGGTCTGGCAACTTACTTTCTGTTTCTCTGTCTGTATTGTTCTGTTGCATTTCTCAGTAAGTTACCCAGTATCACCATGTGGTATGTACACAGAAAGGAAGAAATTCCGCAGAAACTCTTAAAGAAGTGCATATTTTTTTGGGGGGGGTAACTTTACCCACTTGGCACAGACATCATTTCAACGTCTAGTTTTGAATGACATTTGGTTGAGTTTTTAAAAAAGTATATATTTTTATTTTTTTTAGCTTTATTTAACTAGGCAAGTCAATTAAGAACAAATTCTTATTTACAATGACGGCCTAGGAACAGTGGGTTAACTGCCTTGTTCAGGAGCAGAACGACAGATTTTTACCTTGTCAGCTAGGGGACTCGATCTAGCAACCTTTCGGTTACTGGCCCAACGCTGTCAACTAATGTGAATTTAACGTGAAATCAACCAAAAAAATCACTATGTTATTGGTTTTAGGATAAAAGTTGGGTGAAAAATAGACTAAATTCCCTCCGTTGATGACTTTTTGCAAATTCAATCCGTTTTCCATGTTGATTCAACATCATCACATTTATTTATTTTTGTTGAAATTATGTGGAAACAACAACATAACAGCCTAGTGGGTTGTTATGTTATTGTATTCGCAATAACCTGCAAGTTCAAACAAAAACTAAAATATAAACGCAACATGCAACTATTTTACAGATTTTCCTGAATTACAGTTCATATAAGGAAATCAGTCACCTTAAAAAAAGTAGAGGCATGGATCAGAAAACCAGCCTGTATCAAGTGTGACCACCATTTGCATGCTCAATGGGTGACATGTCTGGTGAGTATGCAGGCCATGGAACAACTGGGACATTTTCAGCTTCCAGGAATTGTGTACAGAGCCTTGTGATATGGGGTTGTGTATTATCATACTGAAACATGTCAATGTAAATAGTCGGGAGACCATTTGATTATATGTTCAGCAGTCTTATGGCTTGGGGGTAGAAGCTGTTAAGGAGCCTTTTGATCATAGACTTGGCGCTCCGGTACCGCTTGCCGTGCGGTAGCAGAGAGAACAGTCTATGTATGGAGTGGAGTCTTTGACAATTTTTTGGGCCTTCCTCTGACACAGGTCCTGGGTGACAGGAAGCTTGGCCCCAGTGATGTACTGGGCCGTACGCACTAGCCTCTTACGGTCAGATGCCTAGCAGTTGCCATACCAGAAAGTGATGCAACCAGTAAGGATGCTCTCGATGGTGCAGCTGTAGAACTTTTTGAGGGTCTGGGGACCCATGACAAATCTTTTTCAGTCTCCTGAGGGGGGAAATATGTTATCGTGCCCTCTTCACAACTGTCTTGGTGTGTTTGAACCATGATAGTTTGTTGGTGATGTGGACACCAAGGAACTTGAAACTCTCGACCCACTCCACTACAGCCCCGTTGATGTTAATGGTGGCCTGTCAGCCCGCCTTTTCCTGTAGTCCACGATCAGCTCCTTTGTCTTGCTCAAATTGAGGGAGAGGTTTTTGTCCTGGCACCACATTGCCAGGTCTCTAACCTCCTCCCTATAGGCTGTCTCATTGTTGTAGGTGATCAGTCCTACCACTGTTGTGTCGTCAGCAAACCTAGTGATGGTGTTTGAGTTGTGTTTGGCCACGCAGTCGTGGGTGAAAAGGAAGTACAGGAGGGGACAAAGCACACACCCCTGAGGGGCCCCAGGGTTGAGGATCAGAGTGGCAGATGTGTTGTTGCCTACCGTTACCACCTGGGTGCGGCCTGTTAGAAAGTCCAGGATCCAGTTGCAGAGGGAGGTGTTTAGTCCCAGGGTCCTTAGCTTAGTGATGAGCTTTGTGGAGACTATGGTGTTGAACACTGAGCTTTAGTCAATGAACAGCTTTCTCACATAGGTGTTCCTTTTGTCCATGTGCGAAAGGGCAGTTTGGAGTGCGATTAAAATTGCATCGTCTGTGGATCTATTGGGGCGGTATGCGAGTGGGTCTAGGGTTTCCGGGATGATGGTGTTGATGTGAGCCATGACCAGCCTTTCAAATTACTTCATGGCTACAGATTAGAGTGCTACGGGTTAGTAGTCATTTAAGCAGGTTACCTTGGTGTTCTTGGGCACAGGGACTATGGTGGTCTGCTTGAAACATGTTGGTATTACAGACTCGGTCAGGCACAGGTTGAAAATGTCAGTGAAGACACTTGCCAGTTGGTCAGGGCATGCTCGGAGTCCACATCCTGGTAATCCATCTGGCCCTGCGGCCTTGTGAATGTTGACTTGTTTAAAGGTCTTACTCTTATCGGCTACGGAGAGCGTGATCACACAGTCTTCCAGAACAGCTCATGGTTTGATTTTTGCTCTGACATGCACTGTCGACTGTGGGACCTAATATAGACAGGTGTGTGCCTTTCCAAATCATGTTACATCAATTGAATTTACCACAGGTGGACTCCAATCAAGAAACATCTCAAGAATGATTCCTGGATACAGGAAGCACCTCAGCTAAATTTCGAGTTTCATATCAAAGGGTCTGAATATTTATGTAAATTTCTGTTTCATTTCTGTTTCTGTTTCAGTTTTTTTTCATAAATTAGCAAACATTTCTAAAAACCTGTTTTTGCTTTGCCATTATGGGGTATTGTGTGTAGATTGGTATTGTGTGTAGATTGCTGAGGATTTAAAAAACATGTAATCCATTTTAGAATAACGCTGTAAAGTAACAAAATATGGAAAAAGTCAAGGGGTCTGAATACTTTCCGAAGGCACTGTATATATTTTATACAGTCTTTTTTTATCATCTTCATCAAGGATGCCAATAATTCTGGAGATACTTTTTCATTTGAAAAACTTGGTTAATCTCGTATTAGTTTGTTTTATTATGAATGCCAGTGACATCTATTTTTCAGGTAACTGTCATTAATCAATATATTAAAGTAGGTACTTTACCTTCATTATATGCAACTCAAATAATCAATAACTGAATTGCTGGTAATGATCTATGCAGTTCCCATAAGGATACCTGCCACAACATATGTAACTGGATGTTTCCTAACTTTATATTTCAGGCAGTTGTGGAATCTTATGATTATAGGGCTCCCGAGTGGCACAGCGGTTTAATAACCTTTACTTAATATCCATCCCGGATCCGGGATCCTCCTCATCAAAAAAGCTGACTAGCATAGTCAGGACAGGGATATCATTCTACACAAGGCTGGAATGGGCTACAAGACCATTGCCAAGCAGCTTGGTGAGAAGGTGACAACAGTTGGTGCGATTATTCGCAAATGGAAGAAACACAAAAGAACTGTCAAACTCCCTTGGCCTAGGGCTCCATGCAAGATCTCACCTCGTGGAGTTGCAATGATCATGAGAATGGTGAGGAATCAGCCCAGAACTACACAGGAGGATCTTGTCAATGATCTCAAGGCAGCTGGGACCATAGTCACCAAGAAAACAATTGGTAACACACTACGCCGTGAAGGACTGAAATCCTGCAGCGCCCGCAAGGTCCCCCTGCTCAAGAAAGCACATATACATGCCCGTCTGAAGTTTGCCAATGAACATCTGAATGATTCAGAGGACAACTGGGTGAACGTGTTGTGGTTAGATGAGACCAAAATGGAGTTCTTTGGCATCAACTCAACTTGCCGTGTTTGGAGGAGGAGGAATGCTGCCTATGACCCCAAGAAACCATCCCCACCGTCAAACATGGCGGTGGAAACATTATGCTTTGGGGGTGTTTTTCTGCTAAGGGGACAGGACAACTTCACCGCATCAAAGGGACGATGGACGGGGCCATGTACCGTCAAATCTTGGGTGAAAACCTCCTTCCCTCAGCCAGGGTATTGAAAATGGGTCGTGGATGGGTATTCCAGCATGACAATGACCCAAAACACACGGCCAAGGCAACAAAGGAGTGGCTCAAGAAAAAGCACATTAAGGTCCTGGAGTGGCCTAGCCAGTCTCCAGACCTTAATCCCATAGAAAATCTGTGGAGGGAGCTGAAGGTTCGAGTTGCCAAACGTCAGTCTCGAAACCTTAATGACTTGAAGAAGATCTGCAAAGAGGAGTGGGACAAAATCTCTCCTGAGATGTGTGCAAACCTGGTGGCCAACTACAAGAAACATCTGACCTCTGTGATTGCCAACAAGGGTTTTGCCACCAAGTACTAAGTCATGTTTTGCAGAGAGGTCAAATACTTATTTCCCTCATTAAAATGCAAATCAATTTATACAATTTTTGACATGCGTTTTTCTGGATTTTTTTGTTGATATTCTGTCTCTCACTGTTCAAATAAACCTACCATTAAAATTACAGACTGATAATTTCTTTGTCAGTGGGCAAACGTACAAAATCAGCAGGGGATCAAATACTTTTTTCCCTCACTGTAAATCATAGTTTTAGCTACCATCACAAATAGCACCGAAGCAGCCAGAATAATTACAGAGAGCAACGTAAAATACATAAATACTCATCATAAAACATTTATGACAAATACATGGTGTACAGCAAATGAAAGATAAACATCTTGTGAATCCAGCCAATTATTCCGATTTCTGAAGTGTTTTACAGCGAAAACACAATATAGAATTATATTAGCTTACCACAATAGCCAAACACACAAATGCATTTATTCACCGCAAAAGGTAGCTATCGCAAAAACCAGCAAAAGATATAAAATTAATCACTAACCTTGATCAACTTCATCAGATGACAGTCTTATAACATCAGGTTATACAATACACTTATGTTTTGTTCAAAAATGTGCATATTTAGAGCTGCAAACCGTGGTTATACATTGTGAATATGTAGCATCGATTCATCAGAATGTCCGGAGCTATTTTGGACACTCACCTAATCTGACCAAAGAACTCATCATAAACTTTACATAAAAATACTTGTTGTATAGCAAATGAAAGATACACTGGTTCTTATTAATGCAACCGCCGTGTTAGATTTTAAAAAATAACTTTACCATAACAAACAGCTTGCGTTATTGCGAGACAGCGCTCCCAAAACGGCAGAGAATAGGACTAAACATTTTCCACAGAAATACGAAATAACATCATAAATTGTTCTTACTTTTGCTGAGCTTCCATCAGAATCTTGTACAAGGAGTCCTTGGTCCAGAATAAATCGTTGTTTGGTTTTAGAATGTCCATTTCTTCTGTCGAATTAGCAACCTTAGCTAGCCATGTGGCGCGAACATGCCCATCTTCTCTTGACGCAAAGAACGGAAAATTCCAAAAGTCCCAATAAACGTTGAATAAACTGATAAAACTTGGTTGAAAAAACCTACTTTATGATGTTATTATCACATGTATCAAATAAAATCAGAGCCGGAGATATCCGCCGTGTATACCGAACGCTTATCAGAAGACAATGTCGACGTACTTCGCGCGCCAGAGAAGACAAAGAAATTTCCAGACCTGTCACTCCAAAAGCTCTTGTTCGGCCTCAGATCAAGCTAGACACCCCATTCCACCTTCCACTGCCTGTTGACATCTAGTGGAAGGCGTATGAAGTGCATGCATATCGATAAATATAAGGCAATTGAATAGGCAGGCCCTGGAACAGAGCATCGTTTTCAGATTTTTCACTTCCTGTATGGAAGTTTGCTGCAAAATGAGTTCTGTTTTACTCACAGATATAATTCAAACAGTTTTAGAAACTTGAGAGTGTTTTCTATCCAATAGTAATAATAATATGCATATTGTATGATCTAGAATAGAGTACGTGGCAGTTTAATTTGGGCACGATTTTTTCCAAAGTGAAAACAGCGCCCCCCTATTGACAAGAAGTTTTAAGGCACTGCATCTTAGTGTAAAAGGCATCACTACAGTCCCTGTTTTGAATCCAGGCTGTATCATATCCAGTCGGGATTGGGAGTCCCATAGGGCGATTGGCCCAGCGTCGTCTGGGTTTGGCCGCGGTAGGCCATCATTGTAAATAAGAATTTGTTCTTAACTGACTTGCCTGGTTAAATAAATAGGCATATTTTACCCCTCCTCTAAAAGAACAGACACATTGTAGAGAGTTTCCCACCAGGCAGTGGATTGACCTCATGTTCATTCCTGGCCTAAAATTCTTCAAGAGCAATGAGCTCACTCAAAATAATACAAACATAATAATAGCTCTAGCTCCAAGCTAGAGTCTAGAAGAGGCACATGCTACACAGCATGACTTAGATTATGATTCAATCATCAATGTAAAATTACATTAAAGAGACAGTAACAGAGGTCAAACATTGTGCGTTCCGTCGTATAACATGACATTATCTAACTGTATGGTTTAACCCACAAAATAGAACTAGAGAGCAGTCAAAATGAAATGCTGCTGTGTCTTGAATGTTTTCACTGGCATGTCCTGAGATTTCAATTCTATTACTTCTAGTCTACTTCCCAAATGGAACCCTATTCCCTTTATAGTGCACTACTACTTATAGTGCTATTTGGGGCGCATTCCTATACTTTTTCACCCTGAACGGCCTGTAACAGCTCTGAGCTGGACAGATATAGAACAGAGCCCAGAACCTTGAGGCAGAACAATAAAGTGGGCCTGAGACTTCACATTCACATGGACCAGGACGTGCTTACTTGGACTCCTTCCAGAGGGGCAGCAATAAGGTCTCCAGGACAAAACATGACTTATTTTGGAGACGAAGAAGCAAAGCATTAACAATGCTCGCCCAGTCCACAGCCTTAAGAGGCACTTTTGTGATTGTCTATGCTGTGGCATATTAATAAAGCGGACAAAAGAGAATGGTTTGAATAGACCCATGGATGGAAGGAGGATGGGATTTGTACAGAGATGATGCCTTTGAGCATCAATTACAACAAAAGATTGCACATTGTAGAGTAATTCTATACCTTCTGGCCATGTTGACTTATACACAGACGCTCTCTTTCCTGTATTATCTCAGCATGTGATAGGAGTCAACTCTGACCAGAATATTTACACTCCAGAAATTATGCTTTGTAAGCATGTCGCCACATGCAAGTATTGCATAGTCCTCATTTGTCATAGTCCTCGTCATGGACTGTTTAACAAAACATGAAGACGGATATCTTATGATTCTTTAATTAAAACATACAAGCCCATTTCAATAACTGCACAATGCTGACATAGTTTGCCTTTGTAATCATGGCTATTCACTATTGATGAGTTATCAGTGATTTGCTGGCAAAACTCTATGTGATCAGTTCAGATAATGACATCGTCACCTTGCACACAAACATACACAACACTAGATCACTGACTAAATCGCGCCCTACAAGAAGAGAAAAAGCAAGAGAGAGACAGCACAACATGTAGCCAAAAACTCATACCTCTTATTTTCCTGCCTCCAATGGAGTTGTCACTAGTCTTCTTCATGGCCTGGAAACATTCATGTTGAGTAGCCCCACTGGCTTACTAAATGTTAGCTATGTCAGAAGTATCAATGCTGCCCATCAATCCGTTCCCGGTCCCTCAATTCTCAATTAAGCCAATGTGTTACCGGCACTATTACACAATCCAACGGAGAGCAGCACTTGTCAGACCCAATTTGCTTCCAGGGCTCAGTGAGTTGTGAAACCAACGCAAGCCGCCCAACCAGGCCGAGGTTTGGGGCTGGTTTTACAGTGTCGCCTTTCATCACATTCCTCCCAGTGATCTGTGAAATGACTGGTGTGTTGGAAGAGGGGCAGAGGGACCTCAGGACCCATTAATGGTTTTCGTCCTTATACAGTATGTGTGAGACAATTGTGCAGTTAAGCAGGAGTACACACACGTTATGACGAGCACAGTGAAGAATACCAAGAGTCCTATTCTGGTGTTAAGCTCAAGCTGGCTACAGACACCAAACATCAGGTGTTGACATTTATCCTATGTTACTGTTTGTTATAGGTTCATTATTGTTTTACCACAGTATATTGCAATACCTCGTGACAACCTGGAGTCAGTGACATGTTTTTTCAATTAAGGCAGACAGAATTATGTTTTCAAAAGCAGCGCTGTGCATGTTATATTTGGATAAGGACAGAGTATAGATAGCCATGACTTGGGCCTAATCTTTGGTCTTTCCCACAGTATGCTGTTCTGTTTTTAACATAACTACTTCCGGCAGTAATTGTGTTGTTCATTATTTAGTGCATCATTTCTGCTCGCTAGACATTTTTATTTAATTAATGACTAATTAAGACATGCTATTATTGTCACGCCAGCTCACGCTCTTCCTCCCGCTGGCACTCAAGGGCGCCAGGATCCCCAGCATTACGCACTCAAGCCACCATTAGTACGCACACCTGCCATCCCCCTGTCACGCGCATCAGCGATCATTGGACTCACGTGGACTCAATTACTTGTGTCATTACCTTCCCTATATCTGTCTGTTCCCAAGCTCTGTTCCCTGCTTTGGGATTAATTGTCTCATGTCTGTGTTACCCGTGTTCCAACACTGTTCCTGTCTTGTTTCCTTGTCTGTTCCCGAATAAATGTCTGACTACCTGCTTCTCCTGTCCGGCGTTGGCCCTTACAGAATCGCGAAGCCATGACACGAAGCATCGGGGAGTACTGGTGTTCCGGTTGGTGGTGACGTCAGTCCTGGGTCGCCGCCGATGGAACTGGGGGTGCCTAGCCAGCTCGTCGGGCTTCCACGCCCTAGCTGGCTCGAGAGGTTTCCTTCCGCCCATCCCACGTCGGGCCTCAGCCGGATCGTCAGGTCTTGTTCGCCCAGCCGGCTCGTTAGACTGTTCCGTCTCCGACGGATCATCGGGCTTTCACACGCAGCGGGATCGACAGGCGTTCATGCCTCAGCCTTGACGTCAGGCTCCTATGCCTCAGCCGGCTGGCCAGGAAACTATTACAAAAACTATTACGGACTACAAAGGGAAACCCAGACGTGAGCTGCCAGTGACGCGAACAAACCAGATGAGCTAAATGCCTTTTATGCTCGCTTCGAGGCAAGCAACACTGAAGCATGCATGAGAGCACCAGCTGTTCTGGATGACTGTGTGATAATGCTCTCGGTAGTCTTCACTGACATTTTCTACCTCTCCCTGACTGAGTGTGTAATACCTACATGTTTCAAGCAGACCACCATAGTCCCTGTGCTCAAGCAAGCGAAGGTAACCTGCCTTAATGATTTCCCACCTGGACAAAAGGAACACCTACGTATGTGAGAATGCTGTTCATTAACTACAGCTCAACGTTCAACACCATAGTGCCGACGAAGCTCAAAACTAAGCTAAGGACCCTGGGACTAAACACCTCCTTCTGAAACTGGATCCTGGACTTCCTGACGGGCCGCCCCCAGGTGGTAAGGGTAGGCAACAACACGTTTGCCACGCTAATCCTCAACACTGGGGCCCCTCAGAGGTGTGTACTTTGTCCGCTCCTGTACTCCCTTTTCACCCACGACTGCGTGGCGAAACACAACTCTAACACCATCATTAAGTTTGCTGACGACACAACAGTGGTAGTCCTGATCACCGACAATGACGACACAGCCTATGGGAGGTCAGAGAACTGGCAGTGTGGTGCCAGGACATAAACCTGGCACCACACTGCCAGTGTGGAACAGATTCCACACTGGCAGTGCGATTTTGTCACCGCAGTGACACCACCTGCGTCACTACCTGTTGACTACCTGTTGAGTCTGCAGACGTGTTGCTGTGCGTTTTGCTGCCAACTTTACTTTACTTTGCTAGCTGACAACTTTACGTTTTTTTTGTTTTGTTTTTAATTACCGTTTATATTTTTAGTTTTTCCATCGCAACTTTCTTCCCTCATTCAACTTTTTCACTCCGGACGCTTTATCTGGACATGGTTCGTCAACACCTTCAACAGCCGAAGCTAAGTACTAACATTAACATGATGTCTTTTAATTGCAGTCGCTGTACTCATAATATACAGGAGAACGATCGCCTTACGGCGAGAATAGCTGTGCTACAAGCCCAGCTTCAGACGCAATCGTTAGGCAAGGGTAATTTCAGTGTAGGAAAGGAAGAAACAGCGTCTGTGCCACCAGTAAGTACAGATAGTAACGTTAGTATAAATCCCCCCGCACAGTCCCCGCAGCCGGACAACTTTCTCATGGCTTCTGGAGGGAAATGCTGTTGGAATGCTCAACCGGTGTCGCTCATTCAGCCGACAGAAACTTTCAACCGGTTCTCCCCATTATGTAGCGAGTCGGAGTCTGAGTCTGAGTTTTCTCTTGTCTCTACTCCTCCCGTTACGGGGTCTGAGACGCCGAAGGCTCCCACCATTAGCTCTGACAAATTGAAAACCCTAGTCATTGGCGACTCCATTACCCGCAGTATTAGACTTAAAGCGAATCACCCAGCGATCATACACTGTTTACCAGGGGGCAGGGCTACCGACGTTAAGGCTAATCTAAAGATGGTGCTGGCTAAAGCTAAATCTGGCGAGTGTAGAGAGTATAGAGATATTGTTATCCACGTCGGCACCAACGATGTTAGGATGAAACAGTCAGAGGTCACCAAGTGCAACATAGCTTCAGCGTGTAAATCAGCTAGAAAGATGTGTCGGCATCGAGTAATTGTCTCTGGCCCCCTCCCAGTTAGGGGGAGTGACGAGCTCTACAGCAGAGTCTCAGCACTCAATCGCTGGTTGAAAACTGTTTTCTGCCCCTCCCAAAAGATAGAATTTGTAGATAATTGGCCCTCTTTCTGGGACTCACCCACAAACAGGACCAAGCCTGACCTGCTGAGGAGTGACGGACTCCATCCTAGCTGGAGGGGTGCTCTCATCTTATCTACCAACATAGATAGGGCTCAAAACTCCTCTAGCCCGACAATGAAATAGGGTGCAGGCCAGGCAGCAGGCTGTTAGCCAACCTGCCAGCTTAGTGGAGTCTGCCAATAGCACAGTCAGTGTAGTCAGCTCAGCCATACCCATTGAGACTGTGTCTGTGCCTCGACCTAGGTTGGGCAAAACTAAACATGGCGGTGTTCGCCTTAGCAATCTTATTAGGATAAAGACCTCCTCCATTCCTGCCATTATTGAAAGAGATCGTGATACCTCACATCTCAAGATAGGGTTACTTAATGTTAGATCCCTCACTTCAAAGGCAGTCATAGTCAATGAACTAATCACTGATCATAATCTTGATGTGATTGGCCTGACTGAAACATGGCTTAAGCCTGATGAATTTACTGTGTTAAATGAGGCCTCACCTCCTGGTTACACTAGTGACCATATCCCCCGTGCATCCCGCAAAGGCGGAGGTGTTGCTAACATTTACGATAGCAAATTTCAATTTACAAAAAAAAAAATGGCGTTTTCGTCTTTTGAGCTTCTAGTCATGAAATCTATGCAGCCTACTCAATCACTTTTTATAGCTACTGTTTACAGGCCTCCTGGGCCATATACAGCGTTCCTCTCTGAGTTTCCTGAATTCCTATCAGACCTTGTAGTCATAGCAGATCATATTCTAATTTTTGGTGATTTTAATATTCACATGGAGAAGTCCACAGACCCACTCCAAAAGTCTTTCGGAGCCATCATCGACTCAGTGGGTTTTGTCCAACATGTCTCTGGACCTACTCACTGCCACAGTCATACTCTGGACCTAGTTTTGTCCCATGGAATAAATGTTGTAGATCTTAATGTTTTTCCACATAATCCTGGACTATCGGACCACCATTTTATTACGTTTGCAATCGCAACAAATAATCTGCTCAGACCCCAACCAAGGAGCATCAAAAGTCGTGCTATAAATTCTCAGACAACACAAAAATTCCTTGATGCCCTTCCAGACTCCTTCTGCCTACCCAAGGACATCAGAGGACAAAAATCAGTTAACCACCTAACTGAGGAACTCAATTTAACCTTGCGCAATACCCTAGATGCAGTTGCACCCCTAAAAACGAAAAACATTTGTCATAAGAAACTAGCTCCCTGGTATACAGAAAATACCCGAGCTTTGAAGCAAGCTTCCAGGAAATTGGAACGGAAATGGCGCCACACCAAACTGGAAGTCTTCCGACTAGCTTGGAAAGACAGTACCGTGCAGTACCGAAGAGCCCTCACTGCTGCTCGATCATCCTACTTTTCCAACTTAATCGAGGAAAATAAGAACAATCCAAAATTTCTTTTTGATACTGTTGCGAAACTAACTAAAAAGCAGCATTCCCCAAGAGAGGATGGCTTTCACTTCAGCAGTAATAAATTCATGAACTTCTTTGAGGAAAAGATCATGACCATTAGAAAGCAAATTACGGACTCCTCTTTGAATCTGCGTATTCCTCCAGGGCTTAGCTGTCCTGGATCCGCACAGCTCTGCGAGGGCCTGGGATCGGGAGAGACACTTAAGTGTTTTAGTACTATATCTCTTGACACAATGATGAAAATAATCATGGCCTCTAAACCTTCAAGCTGCATACTGGATCCTATTCCTACTAAACTGCTGAAGGAGCTGCTTCCTGTGCTTGGCCCTCCTATGTTGAACATAATAAACAGCTCTCTATCCACCGGATGTGTACCAGACTCACTAAAAGTGGCAGTGATAAAGCCTCTCTTGAAAAAGCCAAACCTTGACCCGGAAAATATAAAAAACTATCGGCCTATATCGAATCTTCCATTCCTCTCAAAAATTTTAGAAAAAGCTGTTGCGCAGCAACTCACTGCCTTTCTGAAGACAAACAATGTATACGAAATGCTTCAGTCTGGTTTTAGACCCCATCATAGCACTGAGACTGCACTTGTGAAGGTGGTAAATTACCTTTTAATGGCGTCAGACCGAGGCTCTGCATCTGTCCTCGTGCTACTAGACCTTAGTGCTGCCTTTGACACCATCGATCACCATATTCTTTTGGAGAGACTGGAAACCCAAATTGGTCTACACGGACAAGTTCTGGCCTGGTTTAGATCTTACCTGTCGGAAAGATATCAGTTTGTCTCTGTGAATGGTCTGTCCTCTGACAAATCAACTGTACATTTCGGTGTTCCTCAAGGTTCCGTTTTAGGACCACTATTGTTTTCACTATATATTTTACCTCTTGGGGATGTTATTCGAAAACATAATGTTAACTTTCACTGCTATGCGGATGACACACAGCTGTACATTTCAATGAAACATGGTGAAGCCCCAAAATTGCCCTCGCTAGAAGCCTGTGTTTCAGACATAAGGAAGTGGATGGCTGACAACTTTCTACTTTTAAACTCGGACAAAACAGAGATGCTTGTTCTAGGTCCCAAGAAACAAAGAGATCTTCTGTTAAATCTGACAATTAATCTTGATGGTTGTAAAGTCGTCTCAAATAAAACTGTGAAGGACCTCGGCGTTACTCTTAACCCTGATCTCTCTTTTGACGAACACATCAAGACTGTTTCAAGGACAGCTTTTTTCCATCTACGTAACATTGCAAAAATCAGAAATTTTCTGTCCAAAAATGATGCAGAAAAATTAATCCATGCATTTGTTACTTCTAGGTTAGACTACTGCAATGCTCTACTTTCCGGCTACCCGGATAAAGCACTAAATAAACTTCAGTTAGTGCTAAATACGGCTGCTAGAATCCTGACTAGAACCAAGAAATTTGATCATATTACTCCAGTGCTAGCTTCCCTACACTGGCTTCCTGTTAAGGCAAGGGCTGATTTCAAGGTTTTACTGTTAACCTATTAAGCGTTACATGGGCTTGCTCCTACCTATCTTTCCGAGTTGGTCCTGCCGTACATACCAATACGTACGCTACGGTCACAAGACGCAGGCCTCCTAATTGTCCCTAGAATTTCTAAGCAAACAGCGGGAGGCAGGGCTTTCTCCTATAGATCTCCATTTTTATGGAACAGTCTGCCTACCCATGTGAGAGACGCAGACTCGGTCTCAACCTTTAAGTCTTTACTGAAGACTTATCTCTTCAGTAGGTCATATGGTTGAGTGTAGTCTGGCCCAGGAGTGTGAAGGTGAACGGAAAGGCTCTGGAGCAACGAACCGCCCTTGCTGTCTCTGCCAGGCCGGTTCCCCTCTCTCCACTGGGATTCTCTGCCTCTAACCCTGTTACAGGGGCTGAGTCACTGGCTTGCTGGTGCTCTTTCATGCCGTCCCTAGGAGGGGTGCGTCACTTGAGTGGGTTGAGTTACTGACGTGATCTTCCTGTCTGGGTTGGCGCCCCCCCTTGGTTTGTGCTGTGGTGGAGACCTTTGTGGGTTATACTCGGCCTTGTCTCCGGATTGTAATGTTGGTGGTTGAGGATTTCCCTCTAGTGGTGCGGGGGCTGTGCTTTGGCAAAGTGGGTGGGGTTATATCCTTCCTGTTTGGCCCTGTCCGGGGGTTTCTTCGGATGGGGCCACAGTGTCTCCTGACCGCTCCTGTCTCAGCCTCCAGTATTTATGCTGCAGTAGTTTATGTGTCGGGGGGCTAGGGTCAGTTGGTTACCTGGAGTACTTCTCCTGTCTTATCCAGTGTCCTGTGTGAATTTAAGTATGCTCTCTCTAATTCTTTCGTTCTCTCTTTCTCTCTGAGAACCTGAGCCCTAGGACCATATGTCAGGACTACCGGGCATGATGACACCTTGCTGTCCCCAGTCCGCCTGGCCTTGCTGCTATTCCAGTTTCAACTGTTCTGCCTGCGGTTACGGAACCCCTACCTGTCCCAGACCTGCTGTTTTCAACTCTTAATGATCGGCTATGAAAAACCAACTGAGATTTATTCCTGATTATTATTTGACCATGCTTGTCATTTATGAACATTTTGAAAATCTTGGCGCTCTCTAATTTTCTCCTTCTCTCTTTCTTTCTCTCGGAGGACCTGAGCCCTAGGACCATACGTCGGGACTACCGGCCGTGGTGACTCCTTGCTGTCCCCAGTCCGCCTGGCCTTGCTGCTATTCCAGTTTCAACTGTTCTGCCTGCGGTTATGGAACCCCTACCTGTCCCAGACCTGCTGTTTTCAACTCTTAATGATCGGCTATGAAAAGCCAACTGAGATTTATTCCTGATTATTATTTGACCATGCTTGTCATTTATGAACATTTTGAAAATCTTGGCGCTCTCTAATTTTCTCCTTCTCTCTTTCTTTCTCTCGGAGGACCTGAGCCCTAGGACCATACGTCGGGACTACCGGCCGTGGTGACTCCTTGCTGTCCCCAGTCCGCCTGGCCTTGCTGCTATTCCAGTTTCAACTGTTCTGCCTGCGGTTATGGAACCCCTACCTGTCCCAGACCTGCTGTTTTCAACTCTTAATGATCGGCTATGAAAAGCCAACTGAGATTTATTCCTGATTATTATTTGACCATGCTTGTCATTTATGAACATTTTGAAAATCTTGGCGCTCTCTAATTTTCTCCTTCTCTCTTTCTTTCTCTCGGAGGACCTGAGCCCTAGGACCATACGTCGGGACTACCGGCCGTGGTGACTCCTTGCTGTCCCCAGTCCGCCTGGCCTTGCTGCTATTCCAGTTTCAACTGTTCTGCCTGCGGTTATGGAACCCCTACCTGTCCCAGACCTGCTGTTTTCAACTCTTAATGATCGGCTATGAAAAGCCAACTGAGATTTATTCCTGATTATTATTTGACCATGCTTGTCATTTATGAACATTTTGAAAATCTTGGCGCTCTCTAATTTTCTCCTTCTCTCTTTCTTTCTCTCGGAGGACCTGAGCCCTAGGACCATACGTCGGGACTACCGGCCGTGGTGACTCCTTGCTGTCCCCAGTCCGCCTGGCCTTGCTGCTATTCCAGTTTCAACTGTTCTGCCTGCGGTTATGGAACCCCTACCTGTCCCAGACCTGCTGTTTTCAACTCTTAATGATCGGCTATGAAAAGCCAACTGAGATTTATTCCTGATTATTATTTGACCATGCTTGTCATTTATGAACATTTTGAAAATCTTGGCGCTCTCTAATTTTCTCCTTCTCTCTTTCTTTCTCTCGGAGGACCTGAGCCCTAGGACCATACGTCGGGACTACCGGCCGTGGTGACTCCTTGCTGTCCCCAGTCCGCCTGGCCTTGCTGCTATTCCAGTTTCAACTGTTCTGCATGCGGTTATGGAACCCCTACCTGTCCCAGACCTGCTGTTTTCAACTCTTAATGATCGGCTATGAAAAGCCAACTGAGATTTATTCCTGATTATTATTTGACCATGCTTGTCATTTATGAACATTTTGAAAATCTTGGCTCTCTCTAATTTTCTCCTTCTCTCTTTCTTTCTCTCGGAGGACCTGGGCCCTAGGACCATGCGTCGGGACTGCCGCCCGTGGTGACTCCTTGCTGTCCCCAGTCCGCCTGGCCTTGCTGCTATTCCAGTTTCAGCTGTTCTGCCTGCGGTTATGGAACCGCCACCTGTCCCAGACCTGTTGTTTTTCAACTCTTGATGATCGGCTATGAAAAGCCAACTGAAAATTATTCATGATTATTATTTGACCATGCTTGTCACTTATGAACATTTTTGAACATCTTGGCATAGTTCTGTTATAATCTCCACCCGGCACAGCCAGAAGAGGACTGGCCACCCCTCATAGCCTGGTTCCTCTCTAGGTTTCTTCCTAGGTTTTGACCTTTCTAGGGAGTTTTTCCTAGCCACCGTGCTTCTACACCTGCATTACTAGCTGTTTGGGGTTTTAGGCTGGGTGTCTGTACAGCACTTCGAGATATTAGCTGATGTACGAAGGGCTATATAAAATAAAATTGAATTGAATTGAACCTCTCGCTCAATGTGAGCAAGACAAAGGAGCTGATCGTGGACTACAGGAAAAGGCTGGCCGAACAGGCCACCATTAACATCAATGGGGCTGTAGTGGAGCGGGTCAAGAGTGTCCACATCACCAACAAACTATCATGGTCCAAACACACCAAGACAGTCGTTTAGAGGTCAGGACAACACCTTTTCCCCCTCAGGAGACTAAAAAGATTTGTCATGGGTCCCCAGATCCTCAAGAAGTTCTACAGTTGCACCATCGAGAGCATCCTGACCGGTTGCATCACTGCCTGGTATGGCAACTGCTAGGCATCTGACCATAATGCGCTACAGAGGGTAATGTGTATGGCCCAGTACATCACTGGGGCCAAGCTTCCTGCCATCCAGGACCTATATACTAGGCAGTGTCCGAGGAAAGCCCATTAAAATTGTCAGAATCTCCAGTCACCCAAGTCGTAGACTATTTTCTCTGCTACCGCACGGCAAGCGGTACTGGAGCGCCAAGTCTATGACCAAAATGCTCCGTAACTGCTTCTACCACCAAGCCATAAGACTACTGAACAATTAATCAAATGGCCACCGGACTATTACATTGATCCCCCCTCTATTTGTTTTGTACACTGTAGCTACTCGCTTTTTATTATCTATGCATTGTCACTTCACCCCTACCTACATGTACAAATTACCTCTAACCTGTACCCCCGCACACTGACTTGGTACCGGTACCCCCTGTATATGGCCTCGTTATTGTCATGTTATTGTGTTACTTTTTAATATTTTTTTATGTTTTACTTTAGTTATTTGGTCAATATCTTCTTGAAATGTACTGTTGGTTAAGGGCTTGTAAGTAAGCATTTCACGGTAAGGTATACACTTGTTTTATTTGGCGAATGTAACAAATAAAGTTTGATTTTATTTAATTTTTAAAGCTTAAGCATGATATCCAGGTTGTGTGAGTGTCTGTCAGACTCTGAGGTTGTGTCCCTATGTAATGCACTACTTGATCAAAATAAGTGCACTATATAGGGAATAGGGTGGCGCGAGATTTACACCCTCTCCCACGGATTTTCAAGGGCCAGCGAGAGCTCACCGGACGCCGCCGGAACCACAACGCTTTCCAGGGCTTGGGCCCCTCTCGGAGCAAACCCATTCCAGGGTGCCCTGCCCTTCACAAAGAAAAGATAACTCTCCCGGGATCGGTCGCGTTGCTATTTGGGACATAGCCTCAAGTTTCCGTCAGGCTCTTCCTCTGTGGGTCAGTTAGTGTTGGGTTTGATGGCAGCCCCTTTGCTGCAGCCATCACAGACTCACACACTTTCATGAACTCACAACATACTGTACATGTGAGTTACTGAGAATACATTCTCTGTAAAAAAAAATAGGCCAAGAGATTTGAAAGATATTGAATGATATATATTCAAGCAAAAAAACAACTATTAGTGTAAGTGAAATTATTGTTAGATTGTTGTGTTCATTTATAAAACATGTAAATGGACTTGAAACAGAAAATAACATCTAAAATAACTGCACTTGTAAACAGCAACATTGACTATTGGAATATTTTATTAATATGTAGAAAATGTATTAAAAAATTTACTATACAGTACATGTTTTTAAGTCAAACTAGAACTAATCTGATCAGTAATATCCAAGATTATACAACACAATCCAGATACTAATCAAAGTAGCTTTTCCACGGTCTCAACCTTCCTCAACATTCTTCATGGGATCTTAAGCCAAACAGGTAAAGTACACCTGTTAACATTCCTTGGGGCTCTTTTCAGCTATACAACAGTGTTGCATCAATTGAAAAATTAATAACATAGCTGTGTCTAGTAGTCATACATACCACAATATAAATAAATGACAGGAAAATATTCCACACACTTACTATAAGCCTGATTAAATGACACAACAGAGGAACAGATTGTGGGTTTGAGTTGTGAGCCAGTGCGAGTTGTTGTTCCAGTAAATTGGGAAGCTGTGATTGGTTAAGTAACGGGGAAATATGGAACATTCTGAAGCACTAGATGAGCTGCTACCATCTGTTATGCAAATGAATAATAGAGTAAAGTCTGCCCTCAACATTGTTAGAAAAATGCAGTCTTAATTTCACTCCCATCCTTACACAGGAAAAATCTTGAAACCTCTCTCAGATATAAATACAAAGATATGCTGTATGTGTTCCAGATAAAACAGAGACGCTTCACAGTATCTCATCTGTTCAAATAGAAGAGCAGACCACAGCTTCTCATACAAGTCACCGCTCATAAATCCTTTAAGGTCGAGATGCTTACTTGGCCTCAGGCTATCGCATTCAAAACCCTAACTGCATCCCACATGGCACACTATTCTGTATATAGTGCACTAATTTTGACCCTGGTCAGGGAATAGGGTACCATTTGGGATGTAGGTCCAATCTGACTATTGTCCTGATCCTCCTACATCAGCTACTGGGTAGAGAGGGCAACAACATTAATTTAGAATGCCTACTAACAGAGTAACAGCAATGTTATTCCTACAGCATATCAAATCTATATTTCTGAGCACTAAGCACTAATGATTCTAGGGCAATGTAATCAAAGATACTGGTAAACAAACCAAGGTATCTAAATGCCGTTGTTTCCAATGGGAGCAAATTAAGCACTGTGGTAGAACAAGCAAGGACGTGGGCAGAGCCAAGCACGAGCTAGTGAGATCCTACTGGTGCTTTTTAGCATGTATTTGCATATTTCTGTTAGGGAACGCCTTCTCTGTGAAGTACGTGTGTGCAATAACTCAATTCGCCCTTGTACTCCTACTAACAACACATTATTTGCACTCTGTTCGTAACAGATTCTAGTTTTGGGAACAGAAAACTGTACTGAGAGCAATGTTAATTAGCAGAATGTCGGCCAGGTTTCTTCTAGATCAATTTTCTCCCACATCTCGCCACTGGACTTCCTCTCATCATTATATTTGATGGTGAGTGGAAATTGTAAAACAATGCTTCAGATTAATGCATCTTGTGAGACATCTAGCTCCTTCTTCTGTCGGTGATATAATCATCCTAAAGTGATGAGATAATTCACCCATAATCTGCATGATGTTTTATACAGCCATGCAATTGTCCGTCATTTAATTTACATAGGATCTGTGATAAACTGTGACTAAAGCGTTAGTCTTTTCTGTGAGGTTGATTATGTGCAGTCCTATTATCAGAACCATAGAAATGGAATCACAACGGTGTGTGTTAGACCCATTCTAGTGATTATATTTCTAAGATCAGAACTATTCCTTCTCCTTTATGATGAAAGTGATGGCATGGGAGCAATAGTAGGACAGATCGAGTTGGCCCTAAGGGGAAATAAATTTTTTCCCCCAAAATGTAAGAATTAACCACATTCTTCCCGAGTGGAGCAGCGGACTAAGACACTGCATTTCAGTGCTAGAGGTGTCACTACAAACCCTGGTTTGATCCTGGGCTGTATCACAACCAGCTGTGATTGAGAGTCCCATAGGGCAGCGCACAATTGGCTCAGCGTCCTCCGGGTTAGGGTTTGGCCTAACCCGGAAATAAGAATTTGTTCTTAACTGACTTGCCTAGTTAAATAAAATAAAAACATCTATACAGTTCCAGTCAAAAGTTTGGACACACCTACTCATTCAAGGGTTTTTCTTTATTTTTTACTATTTTCTACATTGTAAGATAATAGTGAAGACAGCGAAACTATGAAATAACACATATGGAATCATTAAATAACCAAAAAAAGTGTTCAACAAATCAAAATATATATTATATTTATATTCTTCAAAGTAGGCATTCTTTGCCTTGATGACAGCTTTGCACACGCTTGGCATTATCTCAACCAGTATCATGAAGTAGTCACCTGGAAAGCATTTCAATTAAAAGGTGTGCCTTGTTAAAAGTTAATTTGTGGATTTTCTTTCCTTCTTAATGCGTTTGAGTCAATCAGTTGTGTTGTGACAAGGTAGGGGTGGTATACAGAAGATGTTTCTATTTGGTAAAAGACGAAGTCAATATTATTGCAGGAACAGCTTAAATAAGCAAAGAGACGACAGTCCATCATTACTTTAAGACATGAAGTTCAATCAATCCGGAAAATGACAAGAACTTTGAAAGTTTCTTCAAGTGCAGTCGCAAAAACCATCAAGCGCTATGATAAAACTGGCTCTCATGAGGACCACCACAGGAAAGGAAGACCCAGAGTTACCTACCTAAGTTAATTAGAGTAACCAGCCTCAGAAATTGCAGCCCAAATAAGTGCTTCACAGAGTTCAAGCAACAGACACATCTCAACATCAACTGTTCAGAGGAAACTGTGTTAATCAGGCCTTCATGGTCGAATTGCTGAAAAGTAACCACTAGTAAAGGACACCAAAAAGAAGAAGAGACTTGATTGGGCCAAGAAACACCAGCAATGGACATTAGACCGGTGGAAATATGTCCTTTGGTCTTTGTGAGACGCAGAGTAGGTGAACGGATGCTCTCTGCATGTGTGTTTCCCACCATGAAGCATGAAGCATGGAGGATGAGGTGTGATGGTGTGGGTGTGCTTTGCTGTGACACTGTCAGTGATTTATTTAGAATTCAAGGCACACATACCCAGCATGGCTACCACAGCATTCTGCAGTGATACACCATCCCATTTGGTTTGCACTTAGTGTGACTATAATTTGTTTTTCAACAGGACAATGACCCAACACACCTCCATGCTGTTTAAGGGCTACTTGACCAAGAAGGAGAGTGATGGAGTGCTACATCAGATGACCTGGCCTCCACAATCACCCAACCTCTACCCAATTGAGATGGTTTGGGATGAGTTGGACCACAGAGTGAAGGAAAAGCAGCAAACAAGTGCTCATTAGACGTGGGAACTCCTTCAAGACTGTTGGAAAAGCATTCCAAGTGAAGATAGTTGAGAGAATGCCAAAAGTGTGCAAAGGTGTAATCCATGCTAAGGGTGGCTACTTTGAAGTATCTCAAATAATTTTTGGGTTACTACATGATTCCGTATGTGTATTTTTTTGAGTTTTGATGTCTTCACTATTATTCTATAATGTAAATAATAGGATAAATAAAGAAAACCCTGGAATGAGTGGGTGTGTCCAAACTTTTGAATGGTACTGTCTATTATTCTGCTTCACAGTTGCTGTCTAGTAGAGGTCTGACAATGCCTGGTAGAGGTATACTTTATTTACACAGTTCGGTTTCCACAGTTTATGGATTTAGTACCAGCTTCACAAATACTCCTGTCACGTACACTACATGGCCAAAAGTATATGGACACTTGCTTGTCAAACATCTCGTTCGAAAAATCATGGGCATTAATATGAAGTTGGTCCCCCTTTGCTGCTATAACAGCCTTCATTCTTCTGTGAAGGCTTTCCGTTAGATGTCGGAACATTGCTGCAGGGACTTGCTTCCATTCAGCCACAATAGCATTACTGAAGTCGGGCACTGATGTTGGTCGATTAGGCCTTGTTCGCAGTCGGCGTTCAAATTCATCCCGAAGGTTTGAGGTCAGGGCTCTGTGCAGTTGCAGTCAAGTTCTTCCACAACAATCTCGACAAACCATTTCTGTATGGACCTGAAATCATGCTGAAACAGAAAAGGGCCTTCCCCAAACTGTTGCCACAAAGTTCGGAGCACAGAATTGTCTAGAATGTCATTGCATCCTGTGGCGTTAAGATTTCCCTTTACTGGAATTAAAGGGCCTAGCCTGAACCATGAAAAACAGCCCCAGATCATTATTTCTCCTCCACCAAACTTTACAGTTGTCACTATGCAGTCGGACAGGGAACGTTCTCCTGGCACCTGCCAAACCCAGAATTGTCCGTCGGACTACCAGATGGTGAAGCCTAATTTATCACTCCATAGAACGCGTTTCCACTGCTCCAGAGTCCAATGGTGGCGAACTGTACACCACTCCAGCCGACACTTGGCATTGCGCATGGTGATATTGGGCTTGTGTGCGGCTGCTCGGCCATGGAAACCCATTTCATGAAGCTGTGCTGAAGCTGTGCTGACGTCGCTTCCAGAGGCAGTTTGGAACTTGATAGTGTGTTGCAACTGAGGTTGAACAATTTTTACACGCTTTGCGCTTCAGCACTCGGCGGTCCTGTTCTGTAAGCTTGTATGGCCTACCACTTTGCAGCTGAGCAGTTATTGCTCCTAGACGTTTCCACTTCACAATAACAGCACTTACAGTTGACCGGGGCAGCTGTAGCAAGGCAGAAATTTGACGAACTGACTTGTTGGTGCCAAGTTGAAAGTCACTGAGATCTTCAGTACGGGACATTGTACAGCCAATGTTTGTCTATGGAGATTGCATGGCGGTGTGCTCGATTGTATACACCTGTCAGCAATGGGTGTGGCTGAAGTAGCTGAATCCACTAATTTGAAGGGGTGTCCACATACTTTTGACAATGTTGTGCATGTGCAAAGTGTTGTCCTGATTTGTAAAGGCATGATTAAACAACGTTATATTCAGCATATTGAGATTCTATTACCTTTCTTACAGACAATACATTTTTTGTGGGTTTTATTTTCCTCCTCAGTATCCCTCAATCTGTTTATATTCTTTAGCACTCAGCATTCTCTCAGCCATCATTGATTACATGCATTTGCACTTGAGGTTCCCTTCAATAGTTAGATGTGCTTTTACATCGCAAGCCTAACACAAGATAACAGTATCTTACTACTCTAACACCGTTCGATCAAAATTCTAGTTCTTTGTAGATATTCTCTCTTTAGGCTCCCCTTGAACCATATCAAAACAGGTAAGGGTATTTAGTCACTGCATTTGAAATATAACTTTTCCAGCTCAGACAACTTGAATTCTTGGCAGAGATTCTGGGGGTTTAAATAGTGACAACAAGCTTAATGTGTGTGCACATTGCACACAGCCCTGCTAAACCAGGGGTGTGAAGGAAAAGGTTAAGTTACTGAAAGGAATCATAACATAAATAAGAACTACAGTATACCTGTCCTACAGCTTGGAATAGGCCTGCAACAACTTCTGGATAATCTTCTGGATAATCAGAACACTTCACTTGACCAAGCTTGAGGCTTTGCAAAATAAGACTGTGTCATTCTGATTGATTGATTGACAATTCATTAATTTCAGATTTCTGTAAAAGAGAGCAGGAGTCAGTAAGCATTTGGATTACAATTCGGGCACACCAGCGTTTGACAAAAGTGATATCTCTTATGTTACATACATTCCATCTGTTATCTACAGAGCTTCATCACTCTCATTCCTTGCAAAAAGTGCCATGAGGCAAAGTTAGTCTAAGTAGTTAATAAATAAGTACACATCCTATTCTAGTGAAAAAGAAAACACAATGTCTTGCTCTGGGAGATGCATTGCATTAACAGATCTGAAACAGTCACTTGACAAGCAGAATTCAGAAGAGAATTTCTACATTTAAATTCAAAATTAAATCAAAATCAAATCACATTTTATTTGTTACATGCGCTGAATACAAAGGGTGTGGAATTTACCGTGAAATGCTTGCTTTACGAGCCCTTCCCAACGATGCAGATTCTGATGACACGTTTGTTATTACCATGAAGGTGTTGATCATGATTGTTAGCATGCAGTAGGCTCACCCCTTTTCAAAACAAGTCTGTGTTAACAACTATGGTTAGAACAATAGGGGAAGTAGTATCAGCGTTTCTTAATGCTTCTATATTACTCTGCATCTACAAGGGTAAATACTGAAATATGTCTCCTCCTCCTAATTCTTATATGGATATATTAGTACCAGTAGTCTATAGGATGGACAATCACCATTGTTTCAAGTCATCAAGTCTAAAGGACAATGAACGACATAAAATGTACAAAATGATTATGACCCACTGTGTGGTTGTTACAGTTTGTAGAGATTGGGTGAGGGTATTTAAGCCATATCTGAATGAAAATACTAGTCAATTAGTCAATAAAAACAACTAAGGAGAACAACACAATTAAACGATTTGATGAAAAGTATTGGATAAGTAGGATTACAGTGTATCCATCAGATGTACATGGAGGACATGAGGGGTTCTCTACAGCAGGCCAAGTGTTACTTGCACTGGTGGCATAACATAGTTAAACATTAAATACGGGTGAGACAGGAGGATTGTATAATGTACAGGACGACTATCGAACACCAACATACAGTAAATGAGCTTATCAATTTCAAATCATTCACTAAAATACTGACAAAGAACTAATGTTCAAAAAGTAACCATGAGAATTGTTGCTGGGCCTAAAACCGAGGATCACAGAAACATCTGCTAAGGTGATGATGAGGTTACAAAGAAAGAGAGCTCTGTCGACAGCGCATTTTCTCTTCAGCAAATCTTTGGTTTCATGTCAGAACTATTAGCACCATCAATGCAAGTAACATAGTGTGGAAACATTTGAGAGCGCTACCTCCTATACAGGATCTTCACACAGCTTTGTATTTGTTTGTGGAGTTGGAATTTCCTCATGGAGAATACCGTATGTGAATATTGGTCACAATGTTATATATTTGAGTTATGCAGGGCAGTGTAAAGACAAGTATTGAATGACAATGGTCATACTATGTATTACCTCAGCGTAAATAACTTGCTCACTGTTATTTTCTTCCTAAATGGGGCACTGGAGTCTAGGCCTATACATTTCAAGTTGAGCAGCTATTGTTTGGTGATCCTGTTTCTTCCATTCCAACCAGGGTGTGGATTTGGGATTTTATTGTACATTCAAAAGCAAATTGGACAAATGGACATAAATAAATAAATAAATCAATAGCTGATGTTGAATCCACTGCTACAGACTGGTGTGTAGCTTGGTGAATGCTGATTGGCTCATTATGAGTGCCAATGTTTTGTCAATGTCCAATGAATTGCTCCATGCAGGCATTTGACTATGAAACTCATGGAGGGATGTTATTTCAATAAAAATATCAATAACAAGGCATCAAATTATATCATGTAATAAATTAACTTTGTTACAATATCAGTTATAAAAATAGAGATATCTTACTTGTTTACGGGCATATAGAATTTTGTTAAAATTACTTTTTTTAATGGGGAAAATAATCCTAGCTCTTATGTACTTATATTGTATAGATAGAGAGAAGTTCATGACAGCTACTCTGAGTTCATCTCTTCACCTTCCAGGACAGGGCAAATAACTAAACACAAAAATCTTATGGTTTACCTCCCTATTTTAGCAAATAGATAGCCTTAAAATCCAGACTGAATGGATTGTGAAACAAACATGAAACAGAGCTGAATTCAGTCTGCATATCCAGGCTAGCTAACAGAACCATTGTCATTCAAATTTTGTATAAATTGCATAGCTCCTCCTTTTGTCTTTCAGCCTTATGTAAAAGTAGGAACAGCAAGCTGGATTGGGGTTGAGGGGTAAGGTGTAGGGGTTTATTCTGGAGGAGTGGACCTCCTTCGCTTGCCACTGATGCTGCGGTAGTTGAACGGCCTCATTTTCATCTCCACAAAGGGGACAGAGAACTCATGGCCCTTCCAGTGGTACCAGTTGATACCCTGTATAGGATGAAGAGAGGACAATGTAGGATCAAGAGAGAACAGTGTTTGGAAACAGAGATATCTGATATGACACAACATGGTTTTCTTAGAATATGTACAGTGCACTTCTTTATCAAGGTGATGCGTACAGCCACAAACTTTACTATATGACTTATACAGTATGTCTCATCTGGATATTGTCCTCAATGTTCAGTTCACTACTAATTCAAATGTGACATGCTCAGCTGTCTCCTGTCTTTTCAGCTGTCTCCTGTCTCCTCAGCGGTCTCCTGTTTCCTCAGCTGACTCAGACCAACCTTAGTGGTATTTCTAATATTGCCCATTGTGCTGTTCAGAAAAATGTGTAAACATTTTCAATGCTATTTGTGGTTTGATCTCACTATGGTCATTGTAGACCATAACTCAATTAGTGCAGATAATGCTTATCTTACCTACAGTACAATGCACAGGTAACTGCCAAAATAAAGGAAACACTTGATTAAATGAGGGATACAAAGTATATTGAAAGCAGGTGCTTCCACACAGGTGTGGTTCCTGAGTTTAATGAAACAATGAACATCCCATCATGCTTAGGGTCATGTATAAATAAGTCCAGTTGCCCATTATTTTGGCTACCATGGCTAGAAGAGATCTCAGTGACTTTGACAGAAGATTCTCAAAGGAGTATAGGGGGTTTAAAGGGTGTGTGTGTGTGTGTGTGGGCGTGTGTGCGAGCGAGTACGTCTGTGTGTGTCTCAGTCACTAGATCTCAATTGAGCACCGGTGGGAGATTCTGGAGCGGCCCTTGAAACAGCGTTTTCCACCACCATCCATAAAACACCAAATTATGGAATTTCTTATGCAAGAATGGTGTTGCATCCCTCCAATAGAGTTCCAGACACTTGTAGAATCTATGCCAAAGCACATTGAAGCTGTTCTGGCAGCTCGTGGTGGCCCAACGCCATATTAAGATACTTTATTTACATTTACATTTAAGTCATTTAGCAGACGCTCTTATCCAGAGCGACTTACAAGTTGGTGCATTCACCTTATGATGTCCAGTGGAACAACCACTTTACAATAGTGCATCTAACTCTAAGGGGGGGGGGGTTAGAAGGATTACTTTATCCTATCCTAGGTATATGTTGGTGTTTCCTTTATTTTGGTAGTTACCTGTAGCTAGCTCCTCTTTTTATGTCTGAGATCATTTCATGTCATCAAAAGGTTAAAGATATTGGAAACTGCTGATCTGTGTAATGTTGCAAGGCTTCTGTAGTAGTCTCATCAAAAGCTCTTTACAAGACTCTTACTTGTAACAAATATCACACTGTTGGGAAAGCAGTAAGAGATTTAAAGTTTTCTTTACGTCTTTAATGGAAATGACTGGGAATCTCACAGTGTGGCCTTTAATGCCAGTCATCACAGTGGTAAGCTGAGGCAGCTGTTCAGTCCCACTGCTCAGTCCCAGTGCGGATGATAACAGGGACACCAACCTGACTGTGTCTCGACTCGCCGTATTTCCCGTTCAGGTTGGCCCGATGGCAGTTTTTGTACCACCAGGCTCCTTTGTAGGACAGAGCACAGTTGGTCACGGCAATGTCATTGTCTCTGTCCTTGGTGGAGAAGGGACGGCCTTGGTGATAGCTCAGCGAGTCCCCTGTGACAGGGAATGAAAATGAATTGAACTGACGGAACCAGCACATGACATGGGTACGTACATTGGCAGTCTGAAGCGTATAATACTATAGGGCTGGAGCCAAGTGTTGAGGGATGGGAGATAAGATAAGTACAACACGTTTCCTCAAGAAACCATAAAGAAGATGGAGGAAAACGGCTTTTATTGTTCAGTGGGGCGGCAGGTAGCCTAGTGGTTAGAGTGTTGGGCCAGTAACCGAAAGGTTGCTAGATCGAATCCCCGAGCTGACAAGGTCTGTTCTGAATCTGTTGTTCTGCCCCTGAACAAGGCAGTTAACCTACTGTTCCTAGGCCATCATTGTAAATAAGAATTTATTCTTAACTGACTTGGCTGGTAAAATAAAAAAATGGCTTGGCTGTTAGAGGTCATATATGTTCAATAGATCAGTTGATTGGTCTTAAATCAGCACCACATAGAGTAGAGTGTACATAAATGCTCACCAGCTGTGCCATTGTACTCTCCTATCCTGAGTTTGTACAGATTCCTGGCGTCTCCAATGGCGAACTTGTCATAGCTGGCGTAGACAGACTCCTGGCCATCCTTCATGTCGATCCGGAGCTCATAGCGACCTTGAGCTGAGAGCTTCTGTATGTTGTCCAAACCTGAAAAAGAAGTGACAATAAAAACACACAAATATTATACATACATACAGTACCAGTCAAAAGTTTGGACACACCTACTCATTCAAGGGTTTTTCTTTATTTTTACTATTTTCTACATTGTAGAATAATAGTGAAGACATCAAAACTATGAAATAACACATATGGAATCATGTAGTAAGCAAAAAAGTGTTAAACAAATCAAATATATATTATATTTGAGATTCTTCAAAGTAGCAATCCTTTGCCTTGATGACAGATTTGCACACTCTTGGCATTCTCTCAACCAGCTTCACCTGGAATGCTTTTCCAACAGTCTTGAAGGAGTTCCCACATACACTGAGCACTTGTCGGCGGCTTTTCCATCACACTGCGGTCTTCACTATTATACTACAATGTAGAAAATAGTAAAATAAAGAAAAACCCTTGAATTAATAAGTGTGTCCAAAAATTTGACTGATACTGTGTATACACACTATATATACAAAAGTATGTGGACACCCCTTCAAATTAGTGGATTTGTCCATTTCAGCCATACTGTTGCTGACAGGTGTATAAAATCGGGCACACAGCGATGTAATATCCATAGACAAACATTGGTAGTAGAACGGCCAGTACTGAAGAGCTCAGTGACATTCAATGTGGCACTGTCATAGGATGCCACCTTTCCAACAAGGCAGTTTGTCAAATGTCTGCCCTGTTAGAGCTGCCCCGGTCAACTGTAAGTGCTGTTATTGTTAAGTGGAATCTATGAACAGCTCAGCCGCGAAGTGATAGGCCACACAAGCTCACAGAACGGGACCGCCGTGTGCTGAAGTGCGTAATGCACTCACAACTGAGTTCCAAACTGCTTCTCGAAGCAACGTCAGCACAATAACTATTTACTCGGGAGCTTCGTGAAATGGGTTTCCATGGCCGAGATGCCGCACACAAGCCTAAGATCACCATGCGCAATGCCAAGCGTCAGCTGGAGTGGTGTATAGCTCGCCGCCATTGGACTCTGGAGTGATGAATCACGCTTCACCATCTGGTAGTCCGACGGACAATTCTGGGTTTAGCGGATGCCAGGAGTTCGCTACCTGCCCCAATGCATAGTGGCAACTGTAAAGTTTGGTGGAGGAGGAATAATTGTCTGGGACTGTTTTTCATGGTTTGGGCTAGGTCCTTTAGTTCCAGTGAAGGGAAATCTTAACGCTACAGCATACAATGACATTCTAGACTATTCTGTACTTCCAACTCTGTGGCAACAGTTTGGGGAAGGCCCTTTCCTGTTTCAGCATGACAATGCCCCGTGCACAAAGCAAGGTCTATACAGAAATGGTTTGTCGAGATTGGTGTGGAAGAACTTGACTGGTCTGCACAGAGCCCTGACCTCAGCCCCATCGAAGACCTTTGGGATGTATTGTAACGCCGACTGCGAGCCAGGCCTAATCGGCCAATATCGGTGCCGACCTCACGAATGCTCTTGTGGCTGAATGGAAGCATGTCCCCGCAGCAATGTTCAAACATCTAGTGGAAAGCCTTCCTAGAAGAGTGGAGGTTGTTTTATCAGCAAAGGGGAAACCAACTGCATATTAATGCCCATGATTTTGGAATGAGATGTTCGACAAGCAGGTGTCCACATACTTTTGGTCATGTAGTATATATAGTGCATTCGGAAAGTATTCAGACCCCTTGACTTTTTCCACATTTTGTTACATTACAGCCTTCTTCTAAAATTAATTGAATAAATGTTTTCCTCATAAATCTACACACAATACCCCAAAATGACAAAGTGGAAACAGGTTTTTAGAAATGTTTGAAAATGTATTAAAATAAAAAAAACAGAACACTTTATTACATAAGTATTCAGAACCTTTGCTATGAGACTCGAAATTGAGCTCAGGTGCATCCTGTTTCCATTGATCATCCTTGAGATGTTTCTAAAACTTGATTGGAGTCCATCTGTGGTAAATTCAATTGATTGGACATGATTTGGAAAGGCACACCGCCTGTCTATTTAAGGTCCCCCACTCTATTGCCTTATTGCCAATCGTCACGTCTGGAGGAAAGCTGGCACCATCCCTACGGTGAAGCATGGTGTTGGCAGCATCATGCTGTGGGGATGTTTTTCAGCTGCAGGGACTGGGAGACTAATCAGGATCGAGGGAAAGATGAACGGATTAAAGTAGAAAGAGATCCTTGATGAAAACCTGCTCCAGAACGCTCAGGACCTCAGACTGAGGCGAAGGTTCACCTTCCAACAGGACAATGATCATAAGCACACAGCTAAGACAACGCAGGAGTGGCTTCGGGACAAGTCTGAATTTCCTTGAGTGGCCCAGCAGAGCCTGGACGTGAACCCAATCCAACATCTTTGGAGAGACCTGAAAATAACTGTGCAGCGACGCTCCCCATCCAACCTGACAGAGATTGAGAGGATATGCAGAGAAGAATGGGAGAAACTCCCCAAATACAGGTGTGTTAAGCATGTCATACCCAAGACGACTCGAAGCTGTAATCGCTGCAGAAGGTGCTTCAACAAAGTACTGAGTAAAGGGTCTGAATAATTATGTAAATGTGATATTATATAAACTGATTTTTGCTTCATCATTATGGGGTATTGTGTGTAGATTGAGGAGGGGGGAAAAACAATTTCAAACATATTACAATAAGGCTGTAACGTAACAAAATGTGGAAAAAGGAAATTGGTCTTAATACTTTCCGAGTGCACTGTGTATATATATACAGTATATATATACAAGACAAGTCAAAAGTTTGGACACACCTACTCATTCAAGGGTTTTTCTTTATATTAACTTTTTTCTACATTGTAGAATAATAGTGAAGACATCAACACTATTAAATAACATGTGGAATCAGGTAGTAATTATTCAAAGAAACCACCCTTTGCCTTGAAGACGGCTTTGCACACTCTTGACATACTCTCAACCAGTTTCACCTGGAATGCTTTTGCAACTGTCTTGAAGGAGTTCCCACATATGCTGAGCACTTTTTTGGGCTGCTTTTCCTTCACTCTGCTGTCCAATTCATCCCAAACCATCTCAATTGGGTTGAGGTCGGGTGATTGTGGAGGACAGATCATCTGATGCAGCACTCCATCACTCTCCTTCTTGGTCAAATAGCCCTTACACGGCCTGGAAGTGTGTTGGTTCATTGTCCTGTTGAAAAACAAATGATAGTCACACTAAGCGGAAACCAGATGGGATGGCGTATCACTGCAGAATGCTTGTTAAGAATGCCTGGAACTCTTAATAAATTGCCCACAGTGTCACCAGCAAAGCACCCCTACACCAAAACACCTCCTCCATGCTTCACGGTAAGAACCACACATGCAGAGATCATCCGTTCACCTACTCTGCTTCTCACAAAGACATGGCGGTTGGAACCAAAAATCTCAAATTTGGACTCATCAGACCAAAGGACAGATTTCTACCTGTCTAATGTCCTTTGCTCGTGTTACTTGGCCCAAGCAAGTCTCCTCTTCTTATTGGAGTCCTTTAGTAGTGGTTTCTTTGCAGCGATTCGGCCATGAAGGCCTGTTTCATGCAGTCTCCTCTGAACAGTTGATGTTGAGATGTGTCTGTTGCTTGAACTCTGTGAAGCACTTATTTGGGCTGCAATTTCTGAGGCTGGTAACTCTGATGAACTTATCCTCTGCAGCAGAGGTAACTCTGGGTCTTCCTTTCCTGTGGCTGTTTTTATGAGAGCCAGTTTCACCATAGCGCTTGCGACTGCACTTGAAGAAACTTTCAAAGTTCTTGTCATTTTCCGGATTGACTGACCTTTATGTCTTGAAATAATGATGGCCTGTCATTTCTCTTTGCTTATTTGAGCTGTTCTTTCCATAATATGGACTTGGCCTTTTACCAAATAGGGCTATCTTCTGTATATCACCCCTACCGTGCCACTATACAACTGATTGGCTCAAATGCATTAAGAAGGAAAGAAATTCCACAAATTCCACAAATTAACTTTTAACAAGGCACACCTGTTCATTGAAATGCATTCCAGGTGACTACCTCATGAAGCTGGCTGAGAGTATGCCAAGAGTGTGTAAAGCTGTCATCAAGGCAAAGAGTGGCTAATATAAAATATATTTTGATTTGTTTAACACTTTTTGGTTACCACATGATTCCATATGTGTAATTTCATAGTTTTGATGTCTACGCTATCGTTCTACAATGTAGAAAATGGTAAAAACAAAGAAAAACCATTGGAGTAGGTGTGTCCAAACTTTTGACTGGTACTCTATGTATATAAAATCATTGCTCATTTCAAATGATAACTGTCACTTACATAAGTCTAAAATTAACTTCTACCTGCACCTTGACATGGTTAAAACTGATGCACACAGCAAATGACATGTAGAGATAACGGGCAAATGTTGAAAACTGTTCATATCTTCCAGTCAACAGTCTGTGGCGGATTTGGCCTTGCTGCTGTTGCCAGCCCAGAGCCTAGCCAGGCTGTGATGATAAGGACCAGGGAGATTATACCTATCTTTCCCAAGATAACAAACCTTCCTGCTTGGCATCGATGTTTCCTGTTTAACCTCAAGCTGAAAATCATATGATGTTGTAGATGCCTCATGATAGCAGATGGCAGTTTTTTGAAACCATATGAAAAAACGTCAAGCTTCCGATGACAAGCATTGGGCTGAACCAGGGCAAAACTGGGCTTGGTCTTCGATATGTCAGCAAAAGATACAGTCGGCATTAGAAAGCAAAGAAGGCACTTGGTGGTGACAGGGGAAAAGCAATTGCTGTAATAAGATGTGTTAAACATTGAGTGAACTCAGATTTGCCATCGCAGAATGCAGGATCATCTGCTATTCATCGCTTAGATAGCTTAGTTTTTCATTACAAATTGCCAGCAGGATTAAAAATGCATTCAGAGGCTGTATTCTGTTCTAATTTTATCTCCTAAATTAACATCTCTTATCATTTTATTACCCATCTTACTCCTACACTTCCACAGAAATGAGGGGGCAAATTAAAAAGAGCAATAATAATTGCATATTGCACAACTGCATCAATTTCTTTATATTACGACCTCAAATTGACAATATATTTGGCCAGGGTCAGGTCAATGAGTCCGATTAATGGATAGCGCCACAACTGTAACTAAAATCGGCTTTTTTTAAACGGCTACTGATAATAGCATCCGCTAATTCCCGTTTCTTCAGTGTGAGCAAATCTTAATCTTAAGTGTCCCAGTAGATAGAGCTCCTCCATATCAGGGTAGTTAAACCAAATGTTATTGTGTCTCCCGGGTCTCACAACAGCAGCATGTACTGCAGGATGTTGTAGATAAGGTCAGGGGCTGCGTGCTTACATCATCTGAAGCTCCACTATGCTGTCCTCCGGGAGCACCACTATTCTCTTCTCATGGTCATATCTATCTATACCAATTGATTTCTATTACAGCATCTTGGATGACTCTCATTCATATTCCATTCACCCAGTTCAATGTAACAGTGATAGGTTTAGGCTACTACATGATACTCAAATTGTTTGCTACACCCATCATGAGGTTGCTACAACCTAGCCTATGAATGAAAGTTTACAACGTAGGTGCACACAGGTCAAGAGACAAATTTGAGACGACAGACAGTGACACATGGACAGACAGTGACATTCAATAACGCCTTGCACACTCTTGCCTGCATCTAGCTGATATAGGGTGTAATCATTAGTCCAACAGTTGCAAATGAGAGTTTCTACTGGACAAATTCAGGTATGTTTATCCCAGTTTTGTTCGGTTTACTACCGTTTAAGAAACGTTTTTAACAGAATCGGCAGAATGAATACACCCCTGATCAGCCATTTGGGGCGCAGCATGGGCCTTCCAGCAGGAGTGAACACAGCACTGAGTCAGGGGAAATGAAACAAGTCATAAGGAATATTTACTGGATGAGAAGTGCTTTTACCAATCAGGAAGGAGTCATGAATCATAGTCGTTTACCAGGATCTGTGTGTCACTAGTACATGTGGTACAGCCTGAATAGGGGCTTAGTGGCATTTGCTGATATAGAAAGAGGCATGGATGAACGCTCTGACGTAAATGCAGGGTCATCAAGACTCTGTAATGTTCTAAAGGTTAAATTATTTAACAATCCTTTTATCAAACAGACAGATTTTGGTTCTGAAAGTGTACTGTATTGTCATTCTATTTTTCTAATTAAAAGTACCAAAAGTATTTCTCAAGGTTGGGATCTCTATTATGAAGTATTCATGGGTACAATCTTTTATCTATTTCCAAAACAATAACATGAAAACTGGCCCATGAAGGAACAGCTTTTCTAATGAATATAATTATGGCTTTTATAATGAGATTTGCAGAAATGTTTCACAGTGCATCAAAGGAGTGAGCCTTTTGTTTTGTTTCAGAATCAGAGAATTTATGAAAAACAATTACCATGCAGTGAGAAATGAGAGCAGAATACATCCATTAATAAATCACAGACCTAGTGTTGTGAAGTAATACAATGAGAGAGAGAGAGAGAGAGAGAGAGAGAGAGAGAGAGAGAGAGAGAGAGAGAGAGAGAGAGAGAGAGAGAGAGAGAGAGAGAGAGAGAGAGAGAGAGAGAGAGAGAGAGAGAGAGAGAGACAAACAACAGACTACAAACAAATGTCTAAATGAAGTCAACTGTTATCCCTGCTCTGGGAGAGATAAGCAGAAGCAGAGACTGCAACACAAGGGCCTCCTATTCCTATTTTAAAGAGATTCTTCTCTACTTTTTGTACTTTTTAGCCTGTAGTTCTGAAAATAGTACTCACGAGCCAAAGTGGTCCCCTGAAATCTGTACTACGTGCACCACGTCATTGCTCTCTATCTCTCTCTCTCTGCTGTGTCCACTGAGCTGTTGGGCCCACCCTGCAACCTTATTGGTTAAAATCGGAGGGCCTGTTGTCCGGACCTCTGGCAGTCTCTATGGGGGTGCCACACGGTTCAATTCTCGGGCCGACTCTTTTCTCTGTATATATCAATGACGTCACTCTTGCTGCTGGTGATTCTCTGATCCACCTCTACGCAGACGACACCATTCTGTATACATCTGGAACTTCTTTGGACACTGTGTTAACTAACCTCCAAACGAGCTTCATTGCCATGCAACACTCCTTCCGTGGCCTCCAACTGCTTTTAAATGCTAGTAAAACTAAGAGCATGCTCTTCAACCGATTGCTGCCCGTACCCTCCCGCCTGACTAGCATCACTACTCTGAACGGTTCTGACCTAGAATATGTGGACAACTACAAATACCTAGATGTCTAGTTAGACTGTAAACTCTCCTACCAGACTCACATTAAGCATCTCCAATCCAAAATGAAATCTAGAATCGGCTTCCTATTTCGCAAAACAAAGCCTCCTTCACTCATGCCGCCAAACCTACCCTCATAAAACTGCCTTTCCTACCGATCCTTGACTTCGGTGATGTCATTTACAAAATAGCCCCCAACACTCTACTCAGCAAACTGGATGTAGTCTATCACAGTGCCATCCCTTTAATCACCAAAGCTCCATATACTACCTACCACTGCGACCTGTATGCTCTCGTTGGCTGGCCCTCGCTTCATATTCGTCGCCAAACCCACTGGCTCCAGGTCATCTATAAGTCTTTGCTAGGTAAAGCCCCGCCTTATCTCAGCTCACTGGTCACCATAACAACACCCACCCGTAGCACGCGCTCCAGCAGGTATATTGCACTGGTCATCCCCAAAGCCAGCATTTCCTTTGGTCGCCTTTCCTTCCAGTTCTCTGATTCCTATGACTGGAACGAATTGCAAAAATCTCTGAAGCTGGAGTCTTAAATCTTCCTCTCTAACTTTAAGCATCAGCTGTCAGAGCAGCTTACCGATCACTGTACCTGTACACAGCCAATCTGTAAATAGCACACCCGACCACCTCATCCCCATATTATTACTTACCCTCTTGCTCTTTTGCACCCCAGTATCTCTACTTGCACATCATTATCTGCACATCTATCACTCCAGTATTAATGCTAAATTGTAATTATTTTCACCTCTATGGCCTATTTATTGCCTACCTCCCTATTCTTCTACATGTGAACACACTGTACATAGATTTTTACATTTTTTTTTCTTTTGTGTTATTGACTGTACGTTTGTTTATGAGTAACTCTGTGTTGTGGTTTTTGTCGCACTGCTTTGCTTTATCTTGGCCAGGTCGCAGTTGTAAATGAGAACTTGTTATCAACTGGCCTACCTGGTTATATAAAGGTGAAAAAATTAAAATTAAAATTTAAAAAATGTTAAGGCCCAACTTCAGGAAAACAGTCGCTTTCAAACTATGGATTTCGTGGCAAATTGAGGTGAGACAGTAATTATTTTCATAGCTTATGCGTTAACTACACATTGACACATCCAGCCCAAAGTATTTAAAAAATACTTTCTTAGTCTCCAAAGTACTGGAGCATGTATTTAAGTAGTGTACAATTCAAACTACATTCTCTATCCCAGGAGTGGGGGTACCTCTCTAGAGAGCTAGATATAAAGTACCTCCGAAAAAGTGTTATGGGGTTGAGATGAGTCATCTAGAAAACAGTCTTACCGAGCCAGAATTCATCCTCTAGGTTTCCAAAGCCGACCCTGTAGTCACTCCACTTCCTGGAGAAATCTGTCAGGCCGTTCTGACGACGTTGGAACACCTGAAACACAGATACAGATAGAGATAAGACCAGGTGACAAAACTTTATTCGACCTACATTTTGATAAAGTACATGTCCCAAATGGCACCCTTTGCACTGAAATGTTGGGTGTTGTTGGGTGTTTGTCTGCAAGGTATAAATCTTGCTATGAGACACTTACGATCCAACCTCCTTCGTCTGTGGTCATATCACAGTAGACTTGCACTCCCTGATTGGCGTCTCTGTTGATGTAGATGGTGTAGACGCCATTGAGGGACTCCCCGTTCAGCAGATGCTGGGCACAGTTCTGGGGGGTGGCAAACAGACGGTTTCCTGGAGAAGAGGAGAACAGAGCACATGAGATCAGCTCAACACAATGGAGAATCACTAGGACTGGGCCCGTGTTCATAAAGTGTGTCATAGTAGGACTGCTTATATAGGACTGCTGATATAGGATTATAGTGAATAAGATTATATAGATAGGGGAGATCTGATCCTAGATTAGCTATATTACTCTGAGATGCTTATTGAATATGGGACTGGACTTTAGATAGAGATTGTGGATATGGGGATAAATGGTAAATGTGTGTGTGTATATCTGTGTGCTTGCGTACGTGTGTGTGTTTACCTGTTGTGAAGGCCGTAGAGACGATTCCGCTGGTCTCTAATCCCCTGGCAGCCTGCAACCTCACAGTGTATTCTGTGGTCTCTGCCAGCCCCTCCAGACGGATCCAAGTATCCTCGGCATCCAGGATCAGCTCCTGTAATAGTACCACACACACACACACACACACACACACACACACACACACACACACACACACACACACACACACACACACACACACACACACACACACACACACACACACACACACACACACACACACACACACACACACACACACACACACACACACACACACACACACACACACACACACACACACACACACACACACACAGATCAGGGAACCGGAACTATGAGTGGATACGGTACAGCAAACTGTTTTAGCTAGATCCAATCCTAACAATTGTACAGCAGACAGTAGCCCAAAGAGGGGACACTATCTGACTCCTACTGTACCAACAAACAACAAAAGCACCCAGGCACATCTACAGAAATGAAAAATGTATGTCAGGCCCATTTACATGTTGAATTCATTATTCAGTGGTGTTGGCCCTTATACAACTCTGTCCCGTGTTTTTCTTAGAGTTAAGAAGGATAACTTAAACCACAGATTGAGGAGAGGAAAGGACCTTATCAGACACTGGTGCTATAAGGAGCTGCCAGGAAGAAGAAGAATTTATATTTCTGTCTAAATCTCAAGATGGCTCAATTCCCTTTCGTTGCTTTTGACAAACCGACTTTCATCAATCGGATCTTCTGATGGCATCATGTTTCTCTCAGAGATCTCTTTTTCTGGCAGATGAAAAAGAGATCTCTTTGATAAGCTCTCTAGGAGCCTGCCGTGACAGCAGAGTGAACTGTGAATTTAATGGGGCTTTGAGCCACATGAAATATCTATGAAGAACTGGATGAAATATTCAGCCATTTTGTAAAAAGTCACACATTTTAAGGCAATTTGTTGGATGAATTATGCAGTTAAAGCCACTCTTTAATTGATGTTTCTCTCACAATGGACCTTACACTGTTTCACTGTCGTTTTTTTGTAAAGATTATTATTTTTTGTTAGAATGACTTGTTACTGATATAAAATATTTGCATGTTTGGAATTGTTGATCGTGTACAAGGAATCATTTACAATAGAGGTTGCCTAATTACTGTATATAATCTAGTATTGCTCTAATCTGGAAGGTCAACATATGATTCATAACCAAACTAAAACAGATTGCTGTGGTGAATATGAACATTATATTAACAGAGAGAACAGGTTGGGAATAATTTATGGGGACAGAAATGAACTCAAACAGAGTAAAACAACATAGTCTGTGACTTAAACCAAATCCTCTGTACATGACTGACACCCACTGGACAAACACAAGCACCAAAAAAGGTCAATATAGTAAAACACATGCATCTTAACAGATGTGCACGTGTGTGTGTGTGTGTGTGTGTGTGTGTGTGTGTGTGTGTGTGTGTGTGTGTGTGTGTGTGTGTGTGTGTGTGTGTGTGTGTGTGTGTGTGTGTGTGTGTGTGTGTGTGTGTGTGTGTGTGTGTGTGTGTGTGTGTGTGTGTGTGTTGATAGATATAGAAAAGACGAAGACAGTGAGGACAGTACAGTCTTGAGTACATCTTGGCCATGTTCTGTTATAATCTCCACCCGGCACAGCCAGAAGAGGACTGGCCACCCCTCATAGCCTGGTTCCTCTCTAGGTTTCTTCCTAGGTTTTGGCCTTTCTAGGGAGTTTTTCCCAGCCACCGTGCTTCTACACCTGCATTGTTTGGGGTTTTAGGCTGGGTTTCTGTACAGCACTTCGAGATATTAGCTGATGTACGAAGGGCTATATAAAATAAACCTGATTTGATTTGATTTGAGCTCTTTCTGTGACTTCGTTCCAAATGGCACCCTATTCCCTTTATAGTGCACTACATTTTACCAGAGCCCTATGGGAATAGGTTACCATTTGGAACGTATCCTTGGGCTCTGTCTGTATGATGTAATTAGTTGAGAGAGATATCTGCGGCAGAATAACAGGGGAATTGTTCCTGGTGAGTCATTAATAGAGGTATTGCAT